>NC_136629.1:26833947-27270486 GCF_933228915.1 Telmatherina bonti | reverse complement strand
TGTGTTTAAAGGAAGTTATCCTTTAATGCAAGAGGAAGCAGGTTTTATGCTTAATGATTACTTTCCTGTTTTTTAATTCCCCTATTTTACTGCAGGTCTATCCACTATCCCTGCAACATGAAGAATATAGAGAAACCCTTCATAATGAGCAATTGTTTTTCTCTCCAACTTTACTGAACAATAGCTTAATACATAAACAGCAAAAAAAAGAGCAATAGAAGTGGATGCAAAAGATAATACAAAGCTGAAATTAAACAAAACGATTGCTGATAAGAGAAATAAAACTAAGAGAAAATCCACTGCTCGAAATGAGACTGTGAAAAGGAACAAAGCCTATAAAAAGTTAAGCTCTAAGTCCAAAAGTGGTTCTTTTATAGACCCTCTTTTTCCACTTCTGTATTCTCTCTGAGTCCTAATTAATATGTTAAGATGTATGTAATTAAAATGCTCCTGGTGCAAATTTAATATTCAACAGTTCTCCTGACAGTGATATATTCTACATAGATTATCCTCAGTGGTTTTGACTTGCTAATTAATCAACATTATTTATGATGATAAAAGAGGGGATGAAAAACTTTCTGATGAACAGACTGCCTCAGCAATCATGATGCACTCTGCTAAGGAAACTTAATAAATGCTTAATCATTAATCTTTATGTGTACTTTTTTTTTTTCATGAGAAAATAAAAATATGTTAAATGTGATCGGTCTGGTGTTGGTTCATTTATTGCGAGAAACCTGGAAGTTGTCCTTTATGTGACATTCCCACCCAGTCTGACCGTAATAAGTTTTTCATTTTTAGGCACATTGACACTGGTACTGTTTGATCTGTTGTAAATGAACTGTGGTCGTCTTAGTAGTGTGAACGTACATTTAACCACTGGTGTAGACCACAGAGGTGAACAATGGTTTCTATGAAAATCCATCGTTGTGTTTACCTCTGACCTCGTGTTCATGCTGTTGCTCACATTAGCACATTTCATGTTCAAGTCAATATTGCAAGAAATACAAGTGACAATTTATCTCACGTCAACACGAGTGGCCTGATGCAAGGTGTATGCTAGGAACATGTGGCACCCAAGACACCTGTGCAGATGCATTACTAACAGCAAGTACACCCAGCCCTCAAAGATTTGAGCCATTTTAATAGTGAA
Organism: Telmatherina bonti; assembly: GCF_933228915.1. Lineage (NCBI taxonomy): Eukaryota > Metazoa > Chordata > Actinopteri > Atheriniformes > Telmatherinidae > Telmatherina > Telmatherina bonti. The sequence continues at coordinate 27,269,333 of NC_136629.1, read as the reverse complement.
ATAAAAGTAGCTGAATTATTTATTTATCTACTTATTTCAATGAAAGCACTTTTAAGATGGCATGCATTTTTTTTTGTTTTTTTTTTATGACTTCAGGTTAAATATTCAGTACTCCTTATAAGTATTATAACAATTTCTAAAAACATAATGAGCTTTACGTATTAAAATTGTTGTTCCCTTTATATTTCTGGATGGTGTAATCAACTGTTTCGCTGGTTTTCAGGATAAAACTTACTGTAATAATAAAATGAAAAATGTGTTCCATTATTTAGCAAATCATCAGAATCACATAAACAGGTATCATTGTTGCAAAATAAGAAATCCACACATTCATGAATATCTATGCAATCAACTGTTTATTGCATCTAAATACCTTGGAAGTCAGCTGGCTGTGATGTACAGATAAAATAAACTGGCTTTGGATAAATTTCTTTTGGAAAAGTCTTAATGGCCCTCTTCTAAAGTCTTTAAACTACTCTCCTGAAACTTTGTGCTCTTTAATTATGCCTGTATGACAAGAGCTACTTTATCTACAAATTTAAGCTATTTCCATGAAATAAAGAAATATGCACACCCACTTTCCAAGGCTTCCAGGCTGAGCCCAGCCCTTTGTGTTTCTTTGGCAGTTTGTCTCAATTCATTTGCATTTTTATGCAAGGTTAGTTGTGAGGGGCTTCTGTTACTGTCATGAATATATTAAGAAAACCATTAATCACGTTTGGAGTAATACAAAGTGAATAAGCGACACACCTGTCCTGCTCGCCAGGAGCCATGTTACTTATCACTCACATTAGGTAGGACAGGGACATGAACCTGAGGCAGTGACCCACCCTTCCCAACAAGATGGATATAGTTTAGATTTCCCAATTGTTATGATATATTCTATACTTTTCTTCTTTATATTTCACTTTCTAGGGGTTTGAGCAAAAAGAGAACATGATATGTTTAATTTCATTTAATAAACGGAGAAACATTGCATAAAAATTGCATAAAGAGACATTTATTGACTGTAAAATGGTAAATTTTGCAGACATCTAGTGCTTTCAATTGCTGCTATCTGTTGTAGCCAAATATTTTCTTAATTTAACCTGTGGCTAAATATAGCCTAACCAGTGCTGAAGCCATTACCATGTAACCGAAGCATCAGTCACAGGCTTTTCAAATATATTTAGATCAAAGAAAAGAAGCTTTATTTCCAAACATGAGAAAAAAAATGGAAGGACTTAGTCAACCATCAAGGGAATAAGCAAATAAACAGACAACATAATGTAATAGTTATGGTGCTGACTCCTGAAGTTGATGTTCCACCTACCTTTTCTGTTTTTGTGAAAGGAACATTAATCTGACGCATCAATGGAGCTCTGTCTAATGTGAAAATGTGGAGGGGTTTTTTTCCTTGCTTTTGCAAGGAAGAGGCTTCTATCGCACTAATGATAATAAATGGCAACTAATGGAATGACCAAACATAACAAATGGAAAGTTTTAAAGGTACTGTGGCTACATTTAATTTGTATCAACATCTTCAAGTCAGAGCTAAATAGAAAAGATTGATCATCATTACAGACAACGTTTAAAATATGACTGATCACTAATGTGCATAAAATACACTTTTTATGAAACAGTAACAAAACTGTGGACTTTAAAAATAAGGCAAAAAGTAACATTTATCGTTATATATTTGCATTTTCAAGAGAAAACTTCAAAGTTGCTTTTAGCCCACATGTTACGTAAGTACTGTAAGAGTGTGTATAATATTTTAAAATAGTTTTGTTGGTTAGATGGTTGGTGGGATTTTTATGGTCTTTAATAATGGCTTTAAAAACACTGACTACATATCAGGCAGATGAATCTCAAACCGTTTTCCTTTGTGTGATGGGTCTCATCTTTATCAATGTAAATAATACATAAAAACCCACAAAACGAATTATTTTCTTGTACGGCTTTATCAAAGCACCTATTAATCCTAAAAAAATGTACTTTCTAATCCTACATACTCAGAGGCCATGGCCTATATATCATACAGACTTTCAGAGCAAACACACACAAAGAAAGCAGAGGGAAACCTTACCAAGTATTTTAATACCTACCCAAAACAAGGGAATGAACTGCCTAAACTTAAACATAGAGTGGAAAAGTGATTTTTAGTGTAGAGTTTTTAAGTGAAAATACTGCCAGGAAAAAAAGTCTAACTTGTCTCATCTGACGTCATCAGGTTATTATTTACTGTTTTGTTGTTTATGATAGAAATTGTGTTCTACACAGATTTTCCCCAACTTGGTACACTCCTTTTTTGGTTTAGGGGTTTAAATTTACCAAGTTTTAATTCATATTAATGAAAATAAAGTTATTCATTTACTGATTTAAGATTTAGGACTTGAACTTCAATACTTTGTGCGATAAATGAAAATGTCCTAAAGCTTATTTGCTTATTTAAGTGTTTTATCTAAATTAATGCAAAAATAAAGAAAAGGAAAAAAAAAACAACAGAAAACTATTTACAGATGCCACAATAAATCATTAAATGCACTTTAAGTGCACAAGGAACTTGTTTGCAGTGTATCTTTTAAAGTGTGACACTGAAAGGTTTATCTAAGAGACTTTTGTGCATTTGGCATTGAATGGAACTACATTTGTCTTAATGATCGTGCTCCTTGAGCTGATTTTTGTTTCACAATAATCAATATCAAAGTCGCCAGTGGCAGCAATGCCCAAGAAAGGGGGGAGTAAATGACGTTTCTTTGCGTCGGCCTTGTCAATGTAACAATGCTTTTAGAGTTTGGCCCTGAGCATCTAAACACACTCTCAATCACTCCTGAAATCCAAGTAGGCCACACTTGGCTGCTATTGTAACTTAGATACAGTCTCAATTTGTATGTTGTCTCTCAGCAGACATGAAGGAAAAATAAATGGACTGATCCCTCGTCCCACTCCAACAATTCAAGCACATCTGTTTTGAGACACAATTTATAAAGAATGTCACTGCTGCCAAATAAACAGGTATAATCGTTACTTAAAGATTAAACTGTTAAAATGCATTTAGCCTTTTTCACGATTCTCTCTGCAACCAGTTGACAAATTAAGATGATCAAGATCATTTGTGGAAATTAAATTTACCAAACAGCAAACAAGCAAAATGATATTAAACAAAAGGTGGGACAGAGTACACCATGTAAAGGGGTAAAACTTGCAAAAAAAGGATGCTTCTTCATATTTGTTTTGTGTGAGTCAAACTTATTCTGCTTTATGTCGCTGCAGTTTTACAAATTACCAACTCACATTAACCAGAAGCTAATTACCCCACATAACTTGCCTGCATACTCGCAATATCTTCACTGTGCAGTAAATTCAGCACTGAATTCAGCAACTGGTTTGCTGTGCTTAAAATGCAAAGCTTGTCTGGCTCATGCAGTGAAATTCAGATGCATTTCACTACTTTACTATTCTAATCAGACTTACTCAGATTGTGGTCTACTGAAGCGAATGTGTGAGAGGCGTGTGGCCCCGTGTGGCCCCTCAGTGACCAGAGGAGGTGATAAATGACTGCAACACTCGTCCCTGTCAGTACTGGGAGAGGGGGAGAAGCAGCCCTCCTACCATGAGCTACATCATCCTAACAACATTATTCTTTTCATGCAGCTTGTCGATAGAGGCTCTGTGTGATTGGCATGGGGATCCGCTCAGGTTAATTGGAAGCCTGAACTGTGTAACGGCACGGGAAGCTGAGCAGACATTGTCCCCCTTGTAATAACACAGGAGGCCTGTGTGTCTGTGTATCGATTACATCTTAGGTTCATGGCACCCGTATGGGAATGAAATATCAGAGGATGGGTTATGGATGTTGCCATCAGAGACATTGAAAGAGCGGAGATGAGCAACTTGTACTGAAGGAAAATTCTTTAATGAAGATAACATTCTTACAGTTTGTGTTAACATCCCTCATATTCCCACCCCAAAACATCACTGATTCGGTTTTATTTAACGCTTCCCTGTACTAGAAATGCAGGTGCAGTTTCAAGTCAATGAAACAGATTCAGTTTATCAGGAAAGATGCATATGTCTGCTTGGTATGTGACAGGTGTATTTGCCCTCATGTATAAGCTCCGCAGGCAAAGAATCACTTTGTCTGACCCCCGACTCTTTAGTCTCCTTTTGATCAAGGGCCCATAGCTTGCATTAGATGAAGGATACATGATACTCTATATAGTAGGTAACCCAACACACCTGACTCCTGACTTGGAAGCACGGCTCTCAATCCTATGGAGCAGGCCACCCTGGACAGAAGTGAGATTAAGAACCGAATGACACAAGGAAAAGTGTTGAGGGAAAGAGTTTTTATTTGCTGTTTACAAAATGTTGAAAATAAAGGATGTTTTTTTGTTTTTTTTAAACAGATACAAAATCATTTGTAATTTGCCAAAACCTTGTTGCATTTTTGTACCTAAAAGAACTGCCTGACAGACTGTACAGAGTTTCGTATAAAACTAAAGTCCCATTCTTGTCATCTCTATCATTCCAGGTGGTACCTCAAGGCATTATTTAGTGGCCAGGGTTTTAAAGGGTTTGGTGCCATAACTCAGAAATTTTGCTTATTAATTTCAAAATTAATTACAAACACAAAGTGACATTTTACAAGAAATGTTTAGCATAGCATGAATTATCGCTGCTGTAAATTGGATGCAAGCGATGGAGTGCAAAGCCTTGACTTGAGCTCTTTGTGATTAATAAAAGAAGCTTTCACTTCAGTTTTAAAACCAGTCATGATGAACGATACGAAGGGATGAAACAAAACTCCTCCTCCGACCGAAGGACAAGCTATTTTAAGGGTGGATGTACATTTAAAAGATGTATTTGATTAAGAGGAATCAGGGCTATCATTTATTGTATTTGTTGTTCCATTAGACAGTTCAGTGACTAACAGCCATTGAAGGACATAACTTAAGATGGAGGTCACACATTTATTCAGCAGATTGCAATTTCTGCCTTTTAATATGTTAAACAAGTGTGTGGGTGTGTGTGTCAGTAAGTTTTCTTTTCTTTTGCTGATGATCATATTACTGTGTGACATTTTGTCATAGATATAATGCCTGCATTAGCAACTGCACAAGCAGGCAATGACTTGGACACCCTCACTCTGTTCTGTGGTACACAAACAGGAGGTCCAGCTTTGTCTCCCGTGGAGCAGAGAATCTGGATTCTACATGAGTGACTGAGACACAGCATCCTCCATCCTGCGTCTCATAGCCCCCTCATAGAGTCCCACAAGGCCCATCACGTGGCTTTCAGCACTAAGGTCCAGATTGTGCCACTGGGCTGGTACCGGACTGGAGGTGGGCGATGGAGCCCCAATCCATCTCCCGCAGGAGCCCAGTGACGGGAGCATCGGTTGCCCACTCCTCGGCTCTGAGCACAGTCACGAAGATGGATTGGTTGGCCAACTCACCAAAGGAGGCAAAGCATGCCGTTAAGAGCTTGTGCATCACTTGGCTGCTCATATGCAAAGTTTGATGAAAGAGGTTTTTCTGGGAGCGATGAATTAGGGCTCCACTGTGAAATTAGATTCCTGGTAAAAATCTTGCAAGGTTTAGAAGTAGCATTGTTTCTTTGCCACCATCTAGTCGTGCAGCAACTTTACATTCAAGTAAACTGAATGAGAAATAACAAAAATGAATGTCAGAGATAACTTCAAAAAATGATTATGACACACACACACACACACATATATATATACACATATATAAGGTAAAACTTGCATTAATAGTTGTATTAATTAAAAAGTATTCAACAGTTGTCTGCAACTGTTTAGCTAGCAGCTTGTTTGCGGAACAATACAATGCAGGGCTACCTAAACATGAAGAGAGTTTATTGAATATTTCCCTCTGATACAATCTTTGCCTCTGATTAAATAAATCTTGTGGAAAAATGGTATCATTTTTTTTTTTTCAAGACTCCAAATTGGGTGGCACTCTAACCTGCTACACCAAGAATGCTGCCTCCTCCTCTCTCTGACCCAAAGCTACAACGGCAGCATGAGCACTGACAAATTTGACAAAGGGAATTTGCTCAAAAAACACAGCCTCTATTTGGTCAGTCAAGCGGCAAATATGTTGGATGATATGGTTTATTAGGCAATCCATTTCTCCACAATAGTGGGGCCATCTGCAAAGGTTAGCGTGCATAAGGTTCGTACGGCAAATTCTATCTAATCTGCCTTCGAAGGGCCGACGCAAAAACCTCTGTGGCAGATTTTTCATGTACGTACGATTTGGAATGCAAATAGAAAAGCTGATGAAAGAGGTGACCTTCTAAGTGCGGAGCAGCAGGGGCTTTGTAGAATATGCAGAGGCAAAATAAAAGGAAAAAGAATGAGTTACTGCCACTGCCACCTCAGCTGCATTGTAATATACGACTTTGCCTCAGATACAAGTGAGCCTGGCCTCAAGAACATCTAGGTTAATCTCTGAGGATGGCACATCATGTACTCTGCGCAAAAAAGTGCTGGCTTGCAGAATTTCATACGTTTACACTTTCCATAATGCTTCCAATGTCAAACAAAACAGCTTAAAATGAACACATTTGTATTATATGTCAGGGATGCTAAACAATAAACATTATCTGGATTGTTTTTATGCTGTTACAGAATTTTAAGTCACAGGAAATATGACAAACTTCTTATAGATTTTACTATTGAGACACAGCTGACTGATATCAAGTATGATTTATGTCTTCATAGCACATTTTGCGTAATAAATAGCAGCATGTAAGGTACATTAAGTGGCCAATCCAGTTGATGGATGCTCCAACATGCCCCGAAATCTACCTCAAAATGAAAGTTGTAACAAGATATTCCAGGATATAAAGGTGAGACTATATGTCAATAGTGTGTTGTACTGACTCCTTTGTCATAGGTAGTGCAAATCTTGAACACATAGACAAATGGGTGAGGTGTACCATGGTCATTCAGCCGTGCATGTCTCATCTGTAGCCAGCTTTGGCAGAGTAGTCATCTTCATTCCCTTTGTCCTTACTGCAGTAGGTAATCTATCAGCCTCAAGACGTGTTGGAGAGTCCGGCTGGCCTACTCGCTCTCCCATTTGAATTGAGAACCCAGTTTTTGCTATATCCATGGTCCCAGTTAGACTGAGCTGCAATTGAGAGTGAGTGAGCTGTCCTTGATTCATATTACTGTCCCGGTATGATTGAGCTTCTTTGGTATCACTGGAGAATGGAGGGAAAATTGAGCACTTGACTTTACGTGGCTGAAATCCCAGAACTGCGTGGATGCATTTTCTGCATTTTTGTTTCTTTTTTTTTTTTTTTTTCCACGCAACAAGCTTAATGTGCATTCTTTTATTGTGCTCAGTGAAACAGAAGCACTGAGCTGTTTAAAGTTTCGTTTGGAAATGTGTAAAACTTTAAGTCTGGCGAAAGCAGAAATATATCTATATTTTGAGTTTGTAACCTCACAATTAAATGCATTGTTAACCACTCAGGCAATGATTACAACGGTGAAGAAATCAATTAAATAAGGTCTCAAAGTCAAAGGAGAATTAGAAATGCCCCATGCTTTCAGACTCGTGGCGTGTCTGTACAGCACTGGTGTCTTTGGTCGACTACACCGAAATACAGACAGACAGAGCAGCAAACAGAGAAAGTTCATTTTAACTCAAGAAAACAGCTTAGATGTTACAATAAATCCCAAATCCAAACTACAGTAATATGATAAATATTCCCCTCACCCTTGAGTCATTCGCTAAGTTACCAACATTGTGAAATGATGAAACTCAAATTTTCATGGTGGGTATGATGCGTAAATATTCAGCAGACAAACATTGGTGCAGTGAACAGAATAGAACTCAGTCTGGAAATTACAGCAGTTTATTGGTGTATGTCTTAATTTCCAATGTCTCTAAGTAACAGATCATAAAAGCACCAAGTAAACATTTAAACTGGTGACAATGGTGTTTCTTTTGTCATTGCTGTGCTGTAATAAATCCACAGACTGGCTGCTGAACATAGTCCTGAAACTATGGTTCTCTGGGTTGGTGTGCAGACGTCTGCTTGTCTTAGTTTCACGGTTTAAAAAAAAAAAAAAAAGTAAAATTTCCAGAGAAGAAACAATACAATGACAAAGACTGATCAGTAAGCTGTTAGTCCAAAGCCAATGCAGTGTAGGTTTATTTATACATTCACCTTAAACTCTGACCAACTGTTGTTGTGTTGTCTTCTGGCTTGTCCCTCTGAAAGGGTCACCATAGCAAATCATCGCTTTGCTGAAGTAGCACGTTTTATGCTAGATGTCCTTCCTGACGCAACCCTCTGCATTTATCTGGGGTTGGGACCAACCCTCACAGAGAACCCTTCTCAGGGCAGCAGCAGCGTAGGGGAGGACTCGAACCACTGACCGTCAGGTCACATGACAAGCAGCCCTACCACCTGAAACACCAAAACTCTGCCCCACTGTGACTCAATTAAAAAGTCATATAGTCTAACTGTACTATTCATAAAAGCAGTTTTCAGTCTTTTAATACGGTTTTAGCAACTACTGTCTACTACCTTTCTTACTTGCAAAACTTTCTATTTGTTACTCTGACTTTAAAAATGATACGTCCCAAACAAATTCCTCTATCATACCCGTGTCTTTTATGATTTCTTCAACATTTCTAAGACAAGAACAATTCCAAATATACATCTACATCTAAATGAGTCTAACTTGGGGCGTAACATGCTAGCATTATGACATCAGCTTCGCCCCTTTTGTGTACGGCTGTGGTAGCATTCATCATCTGACTGGTTTGTTTTATTTGATTGAGATGGGACCACAGCTGGGATTCAGCCAATTATGATGCTTGTTGATCATCATGGTAAATACTCACATGGAACACCACGACTTATAGCCCTTTCTTCTCATAGCGGCTGCTTCCCTGGCCAACTCCATGTCAACAGACAACATTTGTTTACAGTTATTTTCACAAATCTACACATTACAAAGTGCCATCAGCTTTTCTAAACCTTGTTCCATTTGCTATTATATCAGTGATGTATGTGTGTGAGAAACCACTTGTTTATGTTTACTTAGAGAGAGAAGGAAAAGGGTATTTCTCCTTCCTCAGTGTGTTAATACTGTCTCTAAGTCTTCTCGCTGTCTTTTTTATCTCTGCAGAATCTGACTTCCTCTGCACCTGTCCCTATAGGAACTACAGGGGTTAATGATGAAACACAAACATTATTTGCTGTGAGAGAAAAGGCAAAGGGGGTCTATCAAGACTGTGAAGACAGTGGAGATAGACTGGGGGAGTTAAAGTGAAAAGAGAGGATGGAAGCTCTGTGTTGGGTGGGGGGGGGCTAATGATAGGTGTGTCTGTAAATTCTTCATCCTGCTTGGACTGCTAGGGAAACGGTTTGGCAGGGCACTCAACCACAACTTTACAACTAATCCTGTTTGTAAGTTATTATTTATCTTCTGCAAAGTTTGTCAAATTCAGGCTTTGATTTTTCCCCCTGAGTTCCCTCTCGTGGCCTGCTCCCGCACATACTCCCCACATAATTTATGACTGCCTCTGGTCCTGATGACAGATTATTAAAAGTAGAATTAGTTTTTTGCTGGGGATTTTTCCTGTGGGAATTGGGAAGGCAGGGCTCTCAGAGGAAGGTCTCTGACGAGGTCTCCATTACTAATAGAGGTGGATTTTTTTTTCCTTTCTCTGTGTGATGGCGAAGTGAGAAGACTAATGATTGGAATTTACTGTGGCAGCCATCACGTGGTCGGGAAGCAAGCATCAGAAGAGAGGAGAGGTTAAGTTCTTCCCTGTGGAGAGGTTTATTGGATTGTTTAGCACCAGAAGGATAATGTTTTTGTCACAGACTGCTGGTACTTCTGCTGTTAGAATAAAGGGATGCTGGAAGCAAAATCTTGTCTTTGTGTGGATGAGTGTGTATGACCAAAGATCAAAAGTACGACTAGATCAGAGGAGAGAAAAGGAGATATTTTACATTTGGGAACATAAGGAGAGAGAACAGGGAGGAGAAAATGGCTGTGATAGTTACTAAGTGTGGACAGAATATCAAAAAATGTCTTTGGCTTCACCCAACAAAGTGTTACAAACATAACTTTCTTCTCTTTTTCTAAAGTTGTTGCCAAGTGTCTGATCCTCCCCGATCAGCAACTCTGCACTAACTCGACATTTCCCTCCTTCTCTGCTGACACACAAAGAGGATACAGGCTTTCCCTTTTCCCCTGTTCACCTGATGGCCGTTTGGAGCCTGTTCCCCCAGCGTGTGTCTGCAGCCTGGGAAGCAGAGGGGAGTCTCAGCACAGCTGAGAGGCTCGGCTTAATCTTATGCATCATTAAGCACTCAGCGGCACGCCGCAGCTCCTCATATACATCATCCACGCTTAATAAACATAATGATGACATAAGATGTAATTCCAGATGAATTTTCATTTTATAGGGAAATGGAGAATTCCTGTAGAAAAGAGGGGAAAAGAAAAGAGGAACGAAAGAGAGAGAGAAAAAGTAAATTATCTGGGAAGTACAGAATAAATGATGTTTTTTCTCCACAAGATGGATTGTGGGGTTCTGGGGGCAGTTGAAGTGGGAGAGGAGAGTTGGAGGAAGGGAGGGTGCGGGAGGTGAGGGGGCAGAGGGCTGTGGTGGCCTGAAAGTAAAGGGGTGGCATGGGGGACAAGGGATTGTGAGGGGGGGTAGGGGAGAAAAATGCTGGTCATTCCAAGTGTTTTAATCGCAGGGCTTGATGGACAGGCTGAGAGGACCTGAGGTGCGGCCATCCATCATATGCAGGCCAGAATGGTAGTGTGAGGGGTAGAGTTTCAGAGGGGGCTTTCAGGCTGTGGGGGAAAATGGGATTCTGATGAAAGTGTGAGAGAGAGGCGATTGTACACAGTAAAGGCCAATGAGGGCAAAAGGACAGAACATTAGCACTGCGCTTCTGTAACATGTTGGGAACAGCAGGAGGAGAGGGGATTATAAAAGCACTGCTGCCATGTGACTGCATCACCTTCTGAAGTTTTATACATTTGGGTTTTAAATCTCAAATCCCATTGAGATGCATTCCAGACTTCATTCACATTCTTATGAATGCATGTCCCTCTGAACATGATATCTTCCTGAGCAACAGAGACCCTTGTTATGTTTGTGTGCCTTTGTGTGCAGTGTTTTGTTTTGATGTGTTTTTATCATGTTTAAAATTGTAATGTCAGAGAGGGTCATAGGGAAGTTGCAGAACTGCCGTGTTAACAGTAACAAGATGGTCATCTAGGACCCACCACATGCACAAGCACACACACCAACATACATCAAATGCACTTTTCTTGAACTCAGTCTCACCCAGACCTAGACTCCTGAAGAGCACAGACCAGACACACACATCCAACAAACTAACCAGTCCAACCAGGCTGAAAGAGAAAACAACTTGTGAGGGAGGAGAAGATGAATAGTGAACTAAGATTTGGAAATTATAATAGCTCTAACATTCCAAAGAGTATATAACATACGACGCCCACCGCATCTTATCACTGACTTTTGGCACAGGTGAAATAAAATGTTTAAAAGCAAGTCTACAAATCACATCGTAATTATGACCACTGAGGGGGTAGAAACCATAAGTTAGAAAGCAAGCCCAGGATTTACCATTAAATATCGTATTTGAGGAAAATGCATACATGTTATGAACTTTTAATACTTCTCCCACTCAACTATTTTCAGGTAAACATATAGGTTTTCTGATAAAGCGGAGATCAGATCTGTCGGTTTAGTCATGAAGTCGTGACTGATGTGATACAGTTGGGGATGTTAATGGGGCCTCCTACCATTCGTCTGGTGGCCTGTGCTGCACAAAGGCATTTCTGGATTCAAACCTCAGCATGTTCAGAGCCAGTGGAGCATGCCCAGCTGTATGCCAAGGTTAGATGGGTGCCAAGGGTGCTACTAAATGGAACCTCATCTTCTGCTCCATTCTCTCATCTCTCCCAACACAAAATGGTACAATATAACCAAAATGCAGTGGAATGAGTGGGAGAAAAATGTGTACTTGCAAAAAATTTGAACATTTTTCTCAAACTTACAGCCCTCATCCTATTGAAAGATTTTTAATGTGTACATCAGTGACATAACCTTGGCAATAGATGCCGACTTTATCGCTCAGTTTCCCTGTCATGTGCTTCTTATACCCGTCTCCTGCCCATTGTCTATATGAGAGTAACTCTCAAATAATGTCTACAGAGTGCTCTGTTTGCATTGACTTACAGGCCACACTCCCTCTCTCCCACACACATGCAGCCCTGGTCTGCTCCTGGCACCAAACGCTGATTACATCTTGTTTCCCAAACTATCAAAAATGTCAGACGCATTCTGGCTTTGCTTTAATATAGTGTTATTAATGGCAGTGGGCACCCACTGCCCCTGGTCTTTGTGTGTGCGTGCTTGTGTCTAATTAAAACATCGCTGCTTACAGAAGCAGAGAATGGGTTTGTAAGATAGGAAATAATAATTGCAAATATTATCATTATTTTCATGGTTTATTGAGAAATGACATGAGATTGGAAAAGCGCATTTGAACTGTGAGTTGTGAACTTGCGTTGTGAATGTAATGGGCTGCTGATAAAACCACAAGGGTCAGTCATGGCTATTATGCAATCTTTGATCCAGACCTTGCAATCTACTTAGCTGGACATGAAAGCATTCGTGCAACTTCTACCGAGCAGCTTTATAATAATTGTTGGAGGCAAAAGATTTGAACATCTAAAATATCCATTCAGCATGTTTTTCACAAAACATACAGGACAACTATTTTAGATAATAGTTGTCACCCACATAAACCAAGGCAACAAACATGACAAACATGTGCCAGGGAGCATTTTGTAAAGCCAACAAATGAAGAAATTCAAGTTCAAGTTTGCAATATAAGTCTTAGAGGCTTTGAGTCAACCCATTTCCAGAAAACACAAAAATTAAAGACCAAACTTCTAAAAATGAACAACTTAGTTCATTTTTTCCCACATTCGTCAAACATGACTTGTTACTGTTTCCAGCTCACACAGATTTTTTTTTTTTTTTCTGGTGAGTGTAACTTAAATACATTTTTATTTTGAATTATTCTGGACCAAGGTCTGGGACCTCGATCCAATTGTGTAGTCGAGCCTTTTCTCAGACAGTTGTGGCTTGGCTGGCTTTCAGCTTCCCCCCCTGTCTTAACCTGAAGAATTATGTGCTCAGATAATTAGCTCTTATAGGTACACTCTCCATTTCTCCACTCCACTGGGCACATCATCTTCCTCGCCTCTTTATTGTTTGGTTTGCTTTGTCAGATCGATGTCTTGCTACTGCGTAACCAGCACTCATATCTCAGGCTGCATAAATCACAACAAGGTTTCTGTCGCTTGGGAGAGTGGTGCGGCGTTGCAGCACACGCATACACAGGCACACACATAAACAAGTGGGTGGACCACTTTATGCTTCACATACAGCAAACCCTCTTCACCCCTCTCCTTGTTACTCCTGTCCTTTTCCTCTTCTTTCCTTTCCTTCCCTCTTCCCTTTGCCTTCCTGCATCTCCAGTACTGCTGAGCGTCCATTGAAGAGGAACACATCAGATTATCCTCAACCCAGTAGTGATGGGTAGACTGGCTGCAGCACAATGGAGGGAGGGCATGGGCCTGTATTATGGCTTATGATTGCAATACCACCCTTGTAATAGATTTCAGAAATGCAAATGACCCTCCCCATGTAAAAGTTGACATTGTCTCCCATAATAAATTTTCTGCTGAGGTAAGACACAATTTAGATGCGAATTATAAGCAGGCCCTTTGTCACTCCTGAGTTCCATTTACATCCTTAATTAGCTGGGTCCCTCCTGCTTTCATTAGAGAGTGAAAGATAGACAATAAGATAATGACATAAATGGAAAAAGCTGAAATCTAATGCTAAACTCATGTTTCATTAAGGCAATGTTACAAATACACAGTATAATGCAAAAGTTACAGCATTTGTTCCAATTTTCTGTACAGATGATCCCACATTGTCTCATTAATGTTAAGGTCGAGTCTCTGAGGGTTAAACACCATCAAGGAGTGACTGATCTTTTGTCCAGTTCTTGTGTAATTTGACACATCTCAGCTTCCCCCCCCCCCCATTTTTAACAATTAACAGCAACGCTTTCATGGAGACCATTTCTTATGAGGTTTTGGAAAATAGTATGTAGATAAACTGCAAGACAAGATGCAAATCCCAGGTCCTGTGCCAAGTCCTGAGTGGCTTTTCGTTTACTCTTTCAAAACTACTTTGCTTTCAATGATTCATCTGGTGTGGATATGTTTGTTTTTTTTTGTTTTTTTTTCTTTTTAGGAATGCCACTTCTTCTTTACTTCGAAACCAACTCCTTCAATTCTGGAAAGACTTTGAATATATATAAGATAATTCTTCCAAACTTATACAAGTATTAATTTTACCCACAGTTCACTGTTTTATTTTAAAATTAAAACTTTGAATTCATGCTGTAAAAGACAAAGTAACATGATTTTTTGCAAGACTACAGCATGTCTGATAAATAAAACACTCTTTTAATGCGCACATTTTCATATAAAGTCTGTATTCAAGGTAAAACGCTTCAAGAATTTTACACATTTCATTTAGTTTTTAAAAATATAAAAACATGAAAGTCCTCTTTTAAGCCTCTTTAAAATGGTAACAACTCAGTATTTTAAGTGTTGAGTTTGGGGTCAAGCACCGTTTTTCCAGAACAAATTTCCAGTAAGGGCACATGTTCTCATGTGAAGGGGTGAGCTATAGGGGAAACAGGTCTCGAACACAACTCGGCACAAGCCCAGCAAGATGCTTTCATCTTATCCACTTGTCGTTGTATATTTGCATAATTCAATGGTAAGCTGAAGTACTCCCAAATAGTTGTTTTTAACAGAAGATGGTCTTCAAGGTCAAGAAAAGAGACTAAAAATGCCGTCCGCACTGCAGGTTCGTAGAGATTAGCTATGTCAGTTAAAACACTCGTTTACTAAACCTCTTCATCATACAGCACTGCTCTGCTTTGAATGACAGACCTAAACATGACATTCTATTAGGGGGCATACTCAATAGAGCAATGCTCAGTCATTCATGTCCTTCCTAACTGCACTGCTTGTGCAAGAGACCCCACAAAGAACATGCTCAACGCGAGGTCATATATTACAGTTTATAATAAGTATCCAGTGTGCATGACAGCAGAGAGTCACTGAAAGCATAATGTGAAAGCTCAAACTGGCACATGCTACGGCTTTTAATTATGTAAACAGAAGCATGGTGTGAATATTCATGTTTAAGCCAGAGGAGGATGATGTTCTGATTTCATGGTGAAGAGTGGGCCTTGCTGTCTGATTTTGTTCTATCTTTAATGTATACATTTGAACAGTGGGGACTAATAGAGCATGAGGCAGCTTTACAATGCAAGGGATCGGTGGGTGGTCAGTTCACTCTGCCAGCTGAGTGTCTCTAAATATGGCCTGCCAAACACAGTGTGGTTTGTGTGAATAAGCTGACAGGGCACTTTGTATATATTAGTCATTAATCTAAGTATGTTTGCCTTTTTCTAGTTGTGTTTCATTATCACCGTACCCCCTTAACGAAATGACAGTAGCCCAGCAGAAGTGAGGAGCTATAGCTTTATACAGAATACTGTTGTAAGAAAAATAAAAGTTGGAATTTTGCTGTAACCTACAAATGCTTGTCTTACCCAAAACCTCCTCTCACTTATAAACTGTCATGAGATTTACACCAAGTGTAGAAAGGATTATCTAAAAAAAAACTTTTTTTTTTCAGTTTTGTTGATACAATTTAGCTGGAAATTTCATGCTCTACATTTTAGAATTATTCAGAGTTCTAGAAAAGTATATTTTCTTCATTCATATCAAAGTTTTGCTGGTTGTTTTTGTTTAAAATGATGATTTAATATATTAATAGTGTGTTACACAAAAAGTAAAAGGAAAATGTGCTGAGACTTGATTGTAAATGCTTTGGCCCATTAATGCAGACAAAAAACAGAATAGAAACATTCCTGCTATTAACTATTATGCAGTGT
The DNA here is from genome assembly GCF_933228915.1 of Telmatherina bonti. Classification (NCBI taxonomy): domain Eukaryota; kingdom Metazoa; phylum Chordata; class Actinopteri; order Atheriniformes; family Telmatherinidae; genus Telmatherina; species Telmatherina bonti. The sequence continues at coordinate 27,253,250 of NC_136629.1, read as the reverse complement.
GGCAGGATGTGACCAAATTGGGAAATGCAAGGAAAAGATAATGTTTCCAAAATGTAAACTATTTATAAGATTTGTAGCATGTAGCATTGCCCATATCATCAGAGTAGATTTTCATGTATGTCAGTGCAGTGGAGTGAAAACAAACCAAACAGCACACCACTGGGTTGGCTGCAAGCTGGGTTATGGGAGATAGTACACACACTGAGAGCTGGGCTTTTTATACCCTGGATGCACTAGCCCCTAAATCCTCCAGTGAAAAGGAACCACCCACTCAGGCTCATCAAGCTATACACAGAAAACACAACTTAGTACTCAAATACCAGTGGCCAAAACCAGTGCTGTCATACTTGTTTTAACCAAGATGTTCCACACCTCAACAGAATATTGACAACTACCTTGACTAAAGAGTTAAACCTGCATATCAGGAGAAAAAATGCAACAATTCTACTCCTCTGCCTTGATGCAATTTGAACTTATATTTGGTGCACTGTATTGTCTCTGGAGTATCTGCTGCACATGGACAGCTACCTATGAGGTTTTGCCTCCTGCATGCTCCCTCTTGCTACACTAATCTCAAGAGTATCTCCTGTTTTGAAAGTGTTTGATGAAGATAATGTCCTGTGTTTGATGACTGTCCGACTTGGGATATTTAGTATTTAAGTCCAGGCCTGAATTAAAACATTTTGAGACTGCATTTTCTCCAAATTTCAAGTGTGATAAAAAGTAATTACTTGAAATGTGCTGCCTCTGTGAACTTCTAAATGGTAAGCAACTTGTTTTCTATTTACAGTACACGTAATTGTGAAGTGGAACAATAACACGATTGACCACCAACTTGACCTGTCTTCACTGTCATTGCAAATTAGGGTTGCTTATGTTTATGTAGTTTCTGAAAGTGGTTTTCTATTCAACAGGGCCAGGATGCTTTGTTGGGAAAACAGTTTGTTTATGCTGATGGCACAATGTGTGCTGCTCCTAATTGATTCGGATGACCAGCGTGTCAAAATAATTAATTTGATTCATTGTCTCCAACAGCTTGTCTCTCGTCAAAGGTATTAAGCACTTGACTCGCTACATATTTCCGATATCATCCGATATCTATGACCAACAGCACCTTGTGTGTTCCTCCTTTTTGCCTATTTTTTTGTTTCTTCCTTCCACTATCTTGCATTTTTTTAAAAGGGGACTTTAAATGTGGAGAAAACTACACATATATGACTTTCACACAGAGAAAACAAAGTCATTACTGTCATCAATCATGTAGAATATTTTCAGACATGTTGCTCTAATGTACCATTTTAAATGCAAAGTCTGAGGGCACACCGTTGCTTGCCTCTCATAGTGTAGGTATATGTTTTTCAGCCACTGTAAAATATGTATGAACAGAGAGAAGCTTGGCAGTCATAAGAGAAAGGATGCATTGTCTGTCTTTCGCTGTCATTAGGCGGCGTCTGGAGGATAATGTGGAAGCAGTATGGGGTCTGAGGGAAGTATTTATGACCCTGTAGGAAACTCGTTGGGCTGTGGTGATCGCAGGGAGATAATGGGAGGGAATGGGATGCAACGAGGTGTTCTGAAGGTACCAACCAGACAAGAGAACAGCCAGGATAAATCAATGTTGGTCATTTTTTCTCCTTCGCCCCCTACCTTACCACAACCACCCTCAAGCATTTACACATAACATCATTACAGTCCGTATACGAATTCTGAATGAAACAGCAGAGATACGAGGAAAAGCAAAAAGCAAAATTTATGTAAACTAACCAAAATGTAATCACTTGAACAGTTTGATGTAAACTGACAGCACAGAAATATTAATTTGATTTAATTCTGACACCACCGCTTGAATGACTTTTCCTGTGACATTGAGAGGCATACAAACAAGACTTCACCTCATTAAACAGGAACAAACTGAAGGGGAATTACACTTAGTTATGGAAATGGATTTTAAGTATGCAAAGCATTACTTGTGCTGACTTTAAGCTGAAATGTGATAAACATCAGTGTTGTTGTTAGCTTGGCTGTGATTTCAGCACTATTAAATCGAGTGAGGATCACAGTACAGGCTAACCTCTGATGATTAAAAGAGACAACTCATTATGGAAATATATTGAGCTTAAAGAGGACTTAATTTAATAAAGTACTACCTCTAAAGGTTCTCGTGCATTTCTGATCACTCAGGTATAATGAACATACCATTTTACAGGAGCAGCTAAAATAAATAGTTGAACTACTGCTGTGGATAGGAATGTCATGTTTAGAGATTTTCTGGGTATGATTATTGTGAAAGAAATAATCATGATTTTATGATTATTGTGATTATCCATCCATCCATCTTCTACCGCTTATCTGGGGTCGGGTAGAGGGGGCAGCAGCCTAAGCAGGGAAGCCCAGACTTCTTTCTCCTCAGCCACATTTGCCAACTCTGCACGGTGGACACCAAAGTGTTCCCAGGCCAGCCGAGAGATATAATCCCTCCAGTATGTCCTGGGTCTTCCCCGGAGTCTCCTCCCGCAGGGACGTACCTGGAACACCTCACCAGGGAGGCTTTCAGGAGGTATCCTGACCAGATGCCCCAGCCACCTCAACTGGTTCCTCTCGATGCGGAGGAGCAGCGGCTCTACTCTGAGCCCCTCCCAGATGACTGAGCTTCTCACCCTATCTCTAAGGGAGACCCGGCCACCCTGCAGAAGAAATTCCTTTCAGCTGCCTGTATACGAGATCTCGTGCTTTCGTTCACGACCCACAGCTCATGACCATAGGTGAGGTTAGGAGTATAGATTGACTGGTAAATCAAGAGCTTTGCCTTCTGGTTCAGCTCCTTCACCACGACAGATAGGCGCAGAGTCCGCATTACTGCAGACGCCGCACCGATCTGCCTGTCAATCTCACGCTTCATCCTTCCGTCACTCGTGAACAAGACCCCAAGATATTTAAACTCCTCCACTTGAGGCAGAACCTCACTCCCGACCCGGAGAGGGCAATCCACCCTATTCCGGCTGAGGACCATGGTCTCAGATTTGGAGGTGCTGATTCCCGTCCTTGCTGCTTCCCTCTCAGCTGCGAATCGCTCAAGTGAGAGCTGGAGATCACGACCAGATGAAGCCAACAGGACCACGACATTCGCAAAAAGCAGAGACCCAATCCTAAGGCCACCAAACCGGATCCCCTCAACACCTTGGCTGGACAGAAATTCTGTCCATAAAAGTTATGGACAGAATCAGTGATAAAGGGCAGCCTTGGTGGAGTCCAACCCTCATTGGAAACAAATCCAACTTACTGCCATCAATGCAGACCAAGCTCTGACACCTGTCGTAAAGGGACCGAACAGCTCGTACAAGGGGCTTCGGTACCCCATACTCCCAGAGTAACCCCCACAGTAGGTCTTCTCCAGGTCAACAAAGCACATGTAGACTGGTTGGACAAACTCCCGTGCCCCCTCCAGGACCTGAAAGAGGGTATAGAGCTGGTCCACTGTCCCGCGACCAGGACGAAAACCACACTGCTCCTCTTCAATCTGAGATTTGACTATCCAGCGGACCCTCCTCTCCAGGAACCCTGAAATTACCAGAGAGGCTGAGGAGTGTGATTGCAAAACTACAATTGTAGGTTTTTCCATTGAATCATTTTTAGTGCACAAGGCACAGTTCTTGTAAAATCTAGTGCCCAGGACGTCTGCTGGATAAGAATTTAAGAGAATTCGAACTTTTACCAGGAAGCCATGTAGTTCCAGGGTTTTTCCTCTTGGTGCAGAAGATTTGTCATGGCAATTTGTAGCCCTTCTCCCTCATTTCCCTTTCCAAAACTCTGCATTTTGCCATGTTTTGCCATAAAGAATGGCAGGTATATTTTTTACTTTAATCATTTGTAAAAAGATTTACGTCTACTCCTTCATCAATACTGTGCCATCTTTACTTAAAATGCACTGGCATTTCTTCCTTTCTCTTGAATGTTTTTATGCCCTGCCTTACAGGCAACTGAGCCATCCTCCACAACTACACAATCTGGTCTTTTTCCTCTTGTAAAACTTATAGTAATAATAAAAAATGTCAGACTAGGATGACTTAATACATTTGTTTGGGAGGAAATAACTCTTTCTCTGCCTGCAGGTTCCACTTTGACAGCCTCTTGTGTGACTCACAGGGAACCAAAACAAAGTAACACCCACAAGTGGTTCAATTCAATTCAATTCAATTCAACTTTATTTATATAGTGGCAAATCATGGCAATGCCATCTCAAGACGCTTTACAGACAGAGGGGAAAACATAATGAAGGCCAATTCATAATAGCCTATATAAGGAAACCAACAGATTGAGTTCTCCCATCCTTAGCAAGCACACTGGCAACAGTGGGAAGGAAAAAACTCCCTTTTAACAGCTGAGACAGGAGACATACATGTTAATGATGCAACACTGTTATTGGGGGGGAGGGGTATAAAAGAGAGAGATAAAGAGAAAAAGAAAGAAGCTCAGTGTATCAGGAAATGTCCCTCAGCAGTCTAAACCTATAGCAGCATAACTAAGGGATGCTAACCATCCCTAGCTATAGGACTTATCAAAAAGATAAGTCTTCAGCCTAGACTTAAAGGTGGGGAGGGTGTCTGCTTCCCTAACACTAGCTGGGAGCTTATTCCATAAGAGAGGGGCCTGATAACCAAAGGCTCTGCCTCCTGCTCGGCTCTTTGAGACTCTAGGAACCACAAGTAAGCCTGCAGTCTGCGAACGAAGTACTCTACTTGGTATATAAGGAACTATGAGGTCTTTGATATATAGTGGTGCCTGGTTGTGGAGGGCTTTATATGTAAGGAGAAGGATTTTAAATTCTATTCTAGATTCAACAGGCAGCCAATAAAGAGAGGGTAAAACTGGAGAAATATGATCTCTCATGCTGGTTCTGGTCAGGACTCTGGCTGCAGAATTCTGGATCAGCTGAAGGGTTTTCAGGGCATATTTAGGACAGCCCAGTAATAGAGAGTTACAATAATCTAGTCTTGAAGTAACAAAAGCGTGAACCAGTTTTTCTGCATTACTCTGAGACAGAATGTCCCTAATTTTGGCTATATTACGTAAATGAAAGAAGGCTGTTTTAGTAACCTGCTTAACATGTGGGCCAAAGGACAGGTCAGGGTCAAATATTACTCCAAGGTTTCTCACTGTAGCACTGGAAGCTAAAGTAATGCCATCCAGGTTCATTACAAAACCGGAAAATTTAGCTCTGAGTTTTTCAGATCCAACGAGAATTACTTCAGTCTTATCTGAGTTTAAGAGGAGAAAATTTCTAGACATCCAAGTCATTATGTCTATGAGACAATTTTGTAGCCTATTGGGCTGATTTGTTTCATCTGGTTTAAAGGATAAGTATATTTGAGCATCATCTGCATAACAATGCAGATGATACTCTGCATTGTTAAGTTATTGTTAAATGGTGTAACTTGGTTTTCGTTCCGTGCGCAAGTTGTGCTCATCTCCATTATAGTTTGGATCCCTTTTTTTTGTCTTTATTGATGTTATTGAGGGATTTTTTACAAGTAATTAATCCCTGTTTTTACCATAAATAACTGTAGAGTCAAATAATTGTGACATTCATAGTTGTGGATGTAAAGTATGGTAGTTTTACTGTAGGGTTTTTGAGATTATGCTGCTTATCCAGCTAGTGCCATCACAATGAAATGAAACAACAATGAGATATGTGCCTAAGTGAAGAGTGCCGACTGATGAATTTGTATTGCTTAATGAAAAAAAAAACAAAAAACAATATGCATCCTGATGTGCAGTTGAAAAGAATAAAAATGAAACATAAATTCCATTAATGACTGAAAACAAGGTTTTACACTGGTTTGGGGCAATTTTTTGTCAAATTTTAAAATGCAATAGCAAAACAACAACTTCACAAACTGCATCACATCAACAATCTAAAAGATGAGGATAACCAGTTATTTCTGCTCGGAATCAGCAAACAATAAACTTAAATCACCATCTTCTCAGATATGATAAAACATCCACAATGTTCTCAGAGATTGAAGTAATTTCTGAGGAGAAGCTCTATTCACCCCCCTCTCTGGGATGGCCACCACAGTTGTACTGTATTTTATCTTGCCTAAGTTGACTTTGCTACAGCCTGGAAGTTACGGACTACTACTTCTATTCACTTACAAAATCTGCCAATAGATCCTAGAATACAGCACTCTGGCAACACTACACAACCTAATATACAATATATATGCCTCAAATCCAACAGAAATGGAGCTGAATGTCTTTTATTTTGGCTTAACCTTTTCAAAAGATCGCTTTGAATTTGCCAAGTGTAGATGATAATGTTGTAACCAGTTATGCTGGTGGATAGACCAGTACTGGGTGAATGAACTACAATTTGCATTCATGATCTGTAAGAGAACTGCAGTACAATTTGATTTTACAATTAAACTTTTACTATTACATTTGCATATCAGCAATAAGGAACAAGAGGTATGAAAACAGCATTTCTCTTCCTGACTGAGACAAGACCGTCAATGACATGATGTTTTAACACTCACTTGCCCCGTGTCTGGATTTATGTTTAAAATTATGGCGACTGTCAGAGTTTTATTGGCTGGCCCCTCCACTGACACTTGAATAGTTTACCAATTCTCAACATTCAACCTCAATATTGCAAAATTAGCAAAGCAAAACAGTGGACTCACATTTCAGTCCGGTAGCGCGAGATGTGAGCTGACAGATGAATCGAACAGATGACAGCAATATGTACATGTGAATCATTACAAACAGAGCAACTAAATACAACACGGAGCAATCGTATCCCTTGAGCAGGTTATAAAGGAGCTCTTGCAGCATCAAGACGGTGTTGAGATAATCATGGGATTAGGAAGTAACAGGCAGAAATTTGTGTTATTCAGTCTTTCATCCGTCTCATCATTTACAAGAAGTCAGTAATTGAAACAGTAAATGCAACTAATTCAGACATTTTGTCAAGTAAACAATAAAAAGCTGATTATAAGTCCAATGATTAAAAGCAATTTTTGGTCCTAAAACTGACCACTGCTTTCTTACCACACTTGTGTTCCCCTCTGCTGATAACTGGCAACTGGTGACTGTTGCTAATGACTGGAGGCTTGGTCTTTCAAGTGAGTTGCAATTACTTATTTATCCAGCAGATCATCATGCAGATTGGCTGTTTTATCATTTCTGTACATAAGTCAACATTTAATTTATGTCCTCTCTGTCATGAAAATAATAGTTAAATCAAAATGGTGCATGTAAGTGTGAAGTCAGGGTTACATAGTAGTAAAAACAATGACACCTTCTTCTATGTCTACAAATTGGACCTTAAAGTCAGGCTACATACTGAATTTAACGTAAACCTAGCTCATGTGGTGTATAGCATAATTCAGATAGTGACACAACAGTGTGCTTTAAAACACCCCATCACCTAAAACAAAGTGTCTGTTCTATTTCCCCTCCTCAGTTTGTTTTTTTTTTTCAAGGTACTTAAAGGTGACATTGAACAGGATGTGTGTTTATCTGTTGTCTACAAAGTAATCTGTTTGCATTACTGCTTGTATTTCAATACCCCCATTATGTATTAGAAAAGCAATTAACAGTTCATTAAACTTCGAAGGTGTTAATACAAGTCATAAGACTAAGCCATCTGTCGGATTCTCTCCCAAGCCTGACTTTGATACCATCCACTAAACAGCGTTCCTAACCAATTAAGGTTAAGGACTTGGTAATTTGAATATGAAAATAGCACATCTTCTGCTGGTTGGCTAATAACAGGGATACATATGGCGAGGGTTTGGAAAGTAATAATGAGGAAAAATAGCCTCCTTAATTTGTCTGATAAATATTAGGGAGGGAGGCAGATTGAGGCCTCAGGACTTAACATATGTCTGCCTTCAACCTCTATACTATGTTTCAAATGAGATGAGGAAGATAAAAACTACGGCATCAGGAAGAGTGTGAAACCACTTAGCTTAATATGTTATTAAAAAGAGCCAGAGACTATTTGAACAATGAGGGGCCCACCAAGTCATTTGCTATTTGTTGACTAAATAAATGCTTTGTTTTGTCTAATCTGTGAACACGACAAATGAACAGGGTGAACATGATTCAATTCATCATGTTTCTTGAGGATTTTGTGAGATTTGCTCTCATTAGTGGCTCATCTGTCAGGGAGACACTCTGATCCTGGCGAGAGAGAAAAAAAAAAAAACAAAAAAAAAAAACTGTCTCTCCTCATTTAATTGGGAGCCACACACGCAGTGAAAGAGACACAGCAGCTATGTCAACCTTTTACATCCCAAATTTATCTTCTAAACTCAATCCGTCAACATCCTAATTGGCCCCCACTTTATGATTGCTGTGCTGGCGCACTCTCTGAGGATCTAAAACTAAATGGAGTCATAAGCTAAACAGATAAAAAGTTGAAATATGTGATGCTTAGCCATCATAGGTTCATATAAATCTTAAACTGAAAGATAGGGATTAGATGAATGTGTCTGGAGATGCTCAAGGAGGAGGAGACAGCTTTAAAGTCTTGCAGAGTTTATCAAGGGCTGGCACTAAGATTATACAGTACGCAAAATTTGAATTATTATACACTATTAGTCCCCCAGACCATTTGACAGCTGTTAGATGTTTTCCAGAAAAAGAGGCAAATCTGTATGAAATCAAATAAAGGTGAAACAGGTAGCATTCAATGCAGCCTTGCTGAGTATTGACACATAATTCAAGGGGCTGGAAAAAGAAAGGTCTCATTAGTCTTCTGTGAGGCAGTAATGGCAGATCCCCGCGTAGGGTCACAGGATTGACAGGCTGTGCTCCCCCTCAGCAGATCTCTGTGGGCTTTTTATTGGCTTCCCCTGCTCACATCCTTTCTTCTAATGCTGCCCGATGGCCTGGTTAACCTTGGTGATGATTCTGAAGTTCTCTCAGTTATTAGCGCTGTAGGATGCAGACTTCACTTCTACACTAAATTTTGTTGATAACTGCGTGAGACAAATGGAATGTTTTTTTTTATGGAAATCTTAAATTGCCTTACCGTAGAACAAATTCAATGTGCTATATGTGTGTCTAATGAAGACTTGAAAGCCATTGAGTTTGCCAAAAGAAAGAAAAGTTTCTTTCTTCTACTTAATGAACAGGTGTCTACATAACACAGTCCACCCCACAGATGGCAGCATAATTAGCAGTCATTATGGTGGTCTTCAAGAAGGCCGGGATCTGTTCGGCCGCACGGAGCGCCTAACCTCTTCACCCCCAGACAGGGCCCACAGGAGGCTGCTGACACGTGTTGTTCTCTCGGAGAAGCCAAAGGTGGAGTTTCCTTTATACGAGGTGTCATCCTGATGTGCTGCAAAGTCTGAGACATGTGTTAAAGGATCAGAATGTCAAGGGCCTCTCTCTGGTCAAAGCAGAAATAAGCAGAAAGGTCCAGTGCGGAGGGCATTTTTATATGGTAAGGAATGTTTCTTTATAAGAAGGTCATGTATCACTGAAGTGCTTTATCATCAGATTAACATATCGAGCTAAATAAAAGGATGGTTAAGTCTGCTTGAAAAAAAAAAAGAGAGGATAGACATTATAATATAAAATATTTATTCATATACCCAGAGCAATAGATGTGACATGTACTCTGACTTGTTTGACCTTTAAATGAATACTTCTTTCTTCCGTTCAGAGTATGGCTGTGGATGTGGGTTGTAGGGTTGCTCCCTGTTCATGTCACTGTTCTACTCGACTACTCCTCTGTTGTTAGGCTGCTGGTGGGGGTGAAGAGAGGTTGCGATCAAGGATTTTCAATAAGGTGGTAATTTCTCCTCACTGAGAAATGAATTTCTTCTCATCTCATTCCACCATGTCAAATAGCAGCGCGACACGCTGTTTTATACTGCGACATTTGGTTAAACCGAAGCAGCTGGCTGCCTCTTGCTCCAGCCCAACATCCTCTGGATATTAAAAGACTTTAATGTTTCGTAGACATTAGATGTGGCTTCAGTACAGCACTTTAACATGTCCCTGATAAATACGTTCAACAAGTATTTGGCCTTTCTTTTTCTTATCCAATAGACAAGGCAGACTCTGCAGACAAGACTTACTCTGATGTAACCATATTATTAATAAAGGTTAAACTCACATGTGAAGACATGACCCTTTAATGCTTTTGACCGCACCACTCACCTTTTAAAATAATGTAGATCAGACAATAAATCCACTCAACTGATTAATGGATACAGAAAATGTGCTTTATAGTGCCAGGATCAGAAGGGGATGGGACAATCTTTACAAGATAACTCAACTAAAGAAATTAACTGTACTTATAACTTTAAAGTAACTAATTTGGCTTTTTATTAGCAAAAATCAAATATTGCTTTCATAAATACACATTTAACTGAAGTCTAATCACAGTCACAACCAAATAAAAGCATTCTCACAGCTTAGAATGAGTTATATATAAATACATAGGCGGCAAGTCTGCCGTGTTGCATTGCCATCTTTGAATAAGGAAGCCAAAAAGGGACAAACTTGTTAGCCTTGTATGTTTTAGCTGTGAATCCCTGTGTGTGGTCAGTGGATGGAGGCAGAGGAGGAGAAACAAGTAAAGATGATGTGGATCATTCAACTTGATGATTTCCATTGAAATGGAAGACCATCCATACCCTGCAAGAAAAAAAGGAAAAAAATAGCCAACAAAAGAAATAGAAACAGTACAACTGACACAAAGTTTGCAGCTTCCTGCTGGACAGGTAGATTAATTCAATCTCATTGTGAAGTTTATGCCTGTCGCCCAAAGCCGGCTGGGATAGGCTCCAGCTTCCCCGCGACCCTGAATTGGAATAAGCTGTTTGGAAAATGAATGAATGAATGAATGAATGTGAAGTTTATTTTGGTGTTATGTTAGAAACTACGCTGGTAGTCCAGCAACTTTGTTATCCTCCTGTTTTAGACGGATAATTTACTGTAACTTGTTGCATAAGGCGGCAGAGACGTCTGGTTAGTTAGTTGGCCTACAGTGGAAAAGCTCAGCTGAAACAGTTTTTAGATGTTGTTACTCTTCACAGAAGTCATAACAGCATGCAACAGTATACGTCTTTTAGCTGTATGTTCCAAAAGTTTTTCTTTGTATTTCAGAACTTATTTTTGCTGATTTTTAAGGTGGGTAGGGGTGGACGTCCTCCCTCTAGTCCCACAATTTCACATAGTGACACTAGCTATTAGCAGTAGCTTGGTACCAAATACTTGGACGGCATGCTTGTATTGGCATCGATAACAACACAGAATTGTGTATCGTTCTGTAAATCATCACCTGATTTACTTCACTCTAACTTGTGCATGTTGTTGACATTTTCACATTTGTGACTTTCTCTTCGGTAGTGGTAATGACGTGATTAAACGGCAAAGTGCCAGAAAGCACTCACTTGTTGCACCTGTTTGCATTCAATTAGGGAAACACTAGAACAAAATAATTCTGAAACACGGGGGTATTAAAGTGCTGTAAACAGCTGAGCAGCAGTAAAAACACTGGAGGACTTTAGTGTAAGTTGGTTCGCAGACAAAAAGAACACTGCAGCAATCAATCTAACGAAGACGATGATGAGTCAATGTCAAAGGCATCCGCTGTAGCCAATCATCACTAAAAACAGAACATTTTAAACAACAAACTATGTAATACTGTTTACAGATTTTATATCAGCCAGCTCAATAATCATTCACAGAAACCAGTCAACAAATAAAATCAATACAATATGGCGTTAGTCGTTACTGGATTAATTTCCTTCCATCCTTGGAAAGAGCAGTTTATTTCCTTTTTAGCAGAATGAAGCAGCTGCTGGAAGAAGTTAAGATTTGTAGGTTGTTTGCTGTCATAATTTATTCCTTTAAAGTCATAATCAGCCAGGATCAGAGGAATGTAAGAAGTTCAGCTCCATTGCTACTCTCCCATCAGCAAGTCATTATTACAATATTGCTGCTCTTAAGTAGCTCGCTGACTGGCTGACCAGCTTTGAAATACACACTAAACCACTTGCAAGCCTGCACAAAATGGCCAACTGGCTCATTGCTTTCAGTGATAAAATGCAGAAACTCACAAAAACGAGAACACTCACACCTGTGAACACAAACTTGTTTAGTCACTTAAAACTGAGGCATTGTGGAAGAGGAGTTTTTAAATATGTTGTAGACATGTGGAAATTTGTATTTTGTTTAGTTTTTAAGTAAACAGAAAGACAGTTTTACTACAAAACAGCCTGTTAGATTAAAATCATTGTCTTTACAGAAGAAAATAACAGATACATTCCTGTAAGATCTTGTCATAACACACATGGACATATAAAGCAAGTTTATTTTTATTATAATGAATCTGTAAATCCTCTCATGTAATACTCTTATTTGTACTCTTACTGTAATTTGCTGCAGGACAGTGTTTATTGAGTTTATCCCCTTCATGACGTGAAAGCATGATTACAGCAAAGATTTAGAATTAGATTTATTGAAGTTATTTAATGCTTTTGATTATTGTTGATTTATAGTAGAATTATAAAGCAAATGAAACTTTATGAGTTTTACACACAATACTGATAAGCACACCAAAACACACATGCACAGTATGGGCAGCCACTTAAATAAAATCCCTTTGTCTTGTGTTAAGCTCATTTTTAGAAGATGGGGAAATGGAGTGGATTTTTTTTCCTTTTTCCTTTTCATCTTTCGATAGGATTTAGGAAGCATGTAAGTGAGGCTTTCTTTGTTATTTACACCAAGGCCCAGGCCCCTAAGTTTATCCTGACTCATACGGGGACAGCTTAGAAGGCAAGGAGCCCTGGGAACAATGCCCCTTAGTGGAAGCAAAATGACTCCTGTGTTTCATCTGTTGTTATGGTAAAAAGTGGTAGCTCTAAATGACCACTTGTATGCATATGTGGATTGGTGTTTGCCTTTGCTCTGGCAGGGAGCCAGTGGCTGATCCTTCTGTTCCCCATATGGCAGCATTGTGGTGAAACTGCTGGACAATCACCCCCTCTCTTGATACCCCCAGGTCTCGCTGCTGGAAAACAAACTGTTGGTTTCACTTTTTTTTCAAAACCCCTCATGTGACCAGACAGCATTTTTTTTATTTTTACTGTATATTATATATATATATACATAAATATATATATATATATATATATATATATATATATATATATATATATATATATATATATATATATATATATATATATATATATATACATACACACATATACAGAGCATGGTGCATATATATATATATATATATATATATATATATATATATATATATATATATATATATATATATATATATAGTTACATACATATATAGATGTAAAACAGACATTAAATACACAGACTTTATTGTCTCGCTGCTGGAAAACAAACTGTTGGTTTCACTTTTTTTTCAAAACCCCTCATGTGACCAGACAGCATTTTTTTTATTTTTACTGTATATTATATATATATATACATAAATATATATATATATATATATATATATATATATATATATATATATATATATATATATATATATATATATATATATATATATATATATATATATATATATATATATATATATATATATATACATAAATATATATATACATACACACATATACAGAGCATGGTGCATATATATATATATATATATATATATATATATATATAGTTACATACATATATAGATGTAAAACAGACATTAAATACACAGACTTTATTGTCTTAAATCATTTAAGTCTTATGATCACTGCACAAATCAACTAAAGGAGGAATTTAAGCAAAATCCAGTCAGTTCGAAAGTTATCACTTGGATCTGGGGTCTCCTTTCCTCTCCACATCTAATTGCACACATATTCATCACAGCACTTGGTTCTTCAATAATAAATCACTTCATCTCATTGCTTAGTAGGTGTTTAAAATAAAGAGAGAAAACAGAAACCACAAGTGTGCAAGGCCCCTTGTGAAAATACCCACAGGCTCTAATAGCGCACTTGACTAATCAGGAATGAATTTTCAAAAGTTCATTAATATATGCAAATGCAGAGATACATTGAAATCTGCCAGATCTGCAAATATGCTGATGATGCAGCGACAGATAATGTAGCTGCCGTTGTTTTGTTTAAATGAACAATGCTTTCCCTGCAGACAGATAATGTGATTACCCGTTACTCCTCCTCGGCAGTTGGATTGTCTCAGTTTGCTGAAGTTATTGTGTCCTCCTTGTCGCTGTGCTCTGTTTGCATGGTTGTCACATCGGCCACCCTTAATGGAGAAATTAATTACCAATGGTGTCATTTCTTATGACACAGGAGTCAATTTGATCATGTTAACCGAATGAAAAGTCTACTTGATATGCCCGTCTGCTGTAATCATGATTTGATGGAGAGGATTAAAACACATTTAGACTATTTAACAGTATTCATTAAATACAAGTGCCATTATGTGATGTGAACTATTATTGATTAAAGAGGTCATAATTTCCACACTTAACCTTGATAAAAGTAGGGTACTGGAATTGATATGTCACACACATATAATAATAGCGTGCAGAAATCTGAATGTGCTCATTTGTAGGTTGTATGAATACCAATGACACTTTAAAAAAAAAATATATATATATTAAAAGGTTAAAAGCAGTTTTTTTTTAAAATATTAAAACAGCTAAACAGGGCGGTGAAAAAAGATGTATTAAGGAAAGTTTCATATTACTTTATATTTGCAGACATATACTTCTGTCCAAAATCCTTTATTCTCTCATCCTAATGTTTACAGTTTTTCCTGATTTTTTTCATCATCAACATCTACTTACATTATTGTTATTTAAAAATACCCTTGCAAGAGTTCCCTTGAACATTTCAGTCAAAAACATGTGATTATGTAAATATGTGAACATAGTTACAAAACACAATTAGCATGGGGTCTGATTTAAAGTTTCACACATTGCTGACCTTTACCTTTAAACAAAAAATGTCATTTTAAAAATTTACCTTTAAACAAAATGTAATTTTTTGTCTAAAACTGACAATATTATTCATTATTAAATTGATAATTATAATTACCTTATAATAATAATTTATTTATTTATTAATAATATTTAACAATTAGTTGTGTAGTCAAAGACATCTGTGCCTCAGATTAGCACACAAGGTGTACATCAACATTATTTAATGTGTTTTTTGTCAACAAATTTGGCATAGAAATGTGAGATGCACAGCAAACATGCCGACATATTATGGAGTGTGATATAAGCAATTAGAAGAGGTTGCAGGAGGAGACTAAGTCCATGGATTTAGAATTCTATCAACTTTTTAAATCCCTTTTGAATTATAATTTCTTTGGACCTGTCATTTAGTTTTCTCTCCTTATTCACATTAATTTTCAAAAGATACTTGATTACATTTAGACTAAAAGAAAATTGTCCATTTTAAATGTCTGGACAAGAAAGTGGCTTTCAGTAAATCTGTACATCTACCCAGCACGTTGACAAACAATGCCAGAAAACTGCAGTATTTGATTTATTGTCACAAATTTCTGTTGAAAAAATGCTGTTTTTCTTTTGATTTTTCTTTCATTGCTAATCCGGTAGCAGGAATTTCTATACAGAAATTCTACATGATGGGGTGCATGACAGTACCATACAATTACTTCAGCAGAGGATCTAAGAAGTTCTTCAGACTGTTTGCAGCACTAATGTATTTTGTTAACCTACTGCTGACTTAAATGGGAATCCCCTGCCTGCCCTGTGAAAACACACACTTGCACTCACGCAGACACAAAAACACACACTTTTAAACCTGTCAAAGGGCTCCTTTGTTCACGTCATCATTCATTTCTTTTTCTGCCAAAGTTCACCTCTAAGTCTACATTGGGCTCCCCTTACTAAAGCCATCTGAATGTTGCTTTGTCGCTCCTTGCAGGTTCTTCATAGAGCTCAGACGAAGCTTAACTAATCACTCATAAATGTTGCTGAGTGGATGTCCACTGCACACAGCAAAACAAATCACTCACCAGGAACACCCTAATTGGCCTCCAGGTCAAAGGCGAGTTTGAAGAGGAAAAATACAGTACTGTTTTAGGCTTTAAACAAGAGTCTTCCAAACAGTGTAAGCCAATATAAATATGTGAATGCACACATAAAGTCACGTTCGACATGGCTATTCTTCCAGATACTCGACACTCTGTAAAATAACAGCTCTCCCTCACTGTACAGGTTTGTGAATTGTTAAAGAGTAACAAAGCTGTTTTGTGCCTGGCAGATAAAAGACCTGTGTACCAGCGAGGTTGGCCACTCAATAAATATGTTGGCTCTTCTTATTACAAACTGTGTCCATGACAAAGGACAAACAGCTGGGGAAAGAAATGCTACATGGCAGGAATGGACAAGGGCCATTTTCAGCCTGGCTGGTCAGACACCAGCCCCTGAGCTGTCCCCGCAAAGGCTGTTTACTTGACCCACAGGAGCGAAAGAGGGAGAGAGAAAGTTGACGCAGTAAGCCTCCAGCTCTCCTTTCATCTCACACACATACAAACTGTCCTTACTCTGATGACAAAGATTAAGCCTTGGAACAATATCCTCAATGCTAAGGACAGGTCATCATTTACCCCATGGTACTCTTCATTATCCCTCACATGTTCTGTCCACCATCTCTTCACAGATATCTGCTTGGATGTGAAAAATCATGCTTACAATATAAATGTGTATTTAAATATCTGCTGATTTGTTGCTGCATATTAAGTTTTGATGTCATTAGACGCATTTCCATTTGGTTTAAGGGTTTAGATAATAAAAACCTGGATAACAAAATTGAACAACCACACAGGTATTATACAAAAAAAAAAAACCTGACTGATATTCTAAAGCAATTATATATTTAATTTTCATATAATATCCAGGTAGCCTCATTGCACATTCTGAAATGGTATTTTAGAAGATTCAATTCTTATGAACTGTAAAGCAGTTTAGTTAATGAATCAAACATGTCAGTTTATTTCTTGTCTAATGAAACACTTTATTCTGGGTTATGCTTCATCTTCATCATCTTTGTTTATTAACAATAATTTCTAAACTCATCTCAATGACCCTGATGCTATTAAATATATATATAAAACCATGAGAATGGTGAATGAAAGTAAACTAAATGTACAATGCCAGGCAACTACAAATTAATTCTCCAATACTATCCTTTACATGCTTGTTTTGTCACCCAACCCTGTTTTACAAGGGTGTTAATAATGCACATAAAAAGTATCATGTTGGGCCACTTCTTTTCTCAACTGCTGTCGATATCCTACTATTAAAATAAGGAAATTGAGTTAAGAAGATAAGTTATTTTCCCATTCTTTTCAAATTCAGACTCTCATGGAAGGGTTTTTTAATTAGGACAAAAGAAAAATGATTTCTTATGTTGTAGTTATAAATTCAAACAATAATAACATTTAGCTTTACATAAAAAATAAACTAGATAGACCAATTTTTGCATAAGGGAGGACCCCTGCTGGAGGCATCATTTGTCATTTGCAGTATTGTTCTGTTTGTTTGGTTTTTTTCTTTATTATGTATTAATGTTAGGTTTATAAAAGCTTATTTAGGTTGCCCCTCCGTGCCATGTTAAACTGAGTACAATGGTGAGGGTCTGCTAATTGTGTCTGCACCATTTCTCATTTGACTTTAGGTTAACAAGGGTAATTTTGGGAATAGTTCTGCTTCCCCTCACCTGAGATAATTAGCCTTTAAAATATTTTAACAAGCTTTAAATATGTTAAACAAGCTTTAACATATTTTTTAAAAAAAAAAAAAAAAAAAAATAAAAAAAAAAAAAGTGCTAAAAAGCTTTATGTGAACTTAAACCAAACTTACAAATTTTAAATATTTGTTGAGTTTGTGGAGTGACTTTAGTTCTATGTCAAAATGAAACAAAGCTGCTTATCTTACATTTACAATTTAGGCTTCTTAACATGATACAGACAGAGTGAGTGTTTGCATTGCTTCAATATTTTTTGTTTTATTTTTATCATCCATTTAAATACAGTAAACTTAGTAGTGTTGACAAAAAATATTTTGAATTACATTAATTCTATGCCAATGTCAGCACTTAAAATAGTTAATGGATGACCACATCACCTTTAAATGCATACTCTAATTAAGCATTTTTTTTTTGTTTGTTTGTTTGTTTTGGGATTAAATAGTACCAGGATTATTAAAATTACTGTCTGAATCTGCAGTTAAAAAAAGACACAATGACATTTGGACTATCAAATAGCTGTTGTATGACAAAATGAGATCTTAACTAAAATGAATACCATCTCCTGACATTTTTTACAATTCATTTGCATAATTAGGTCTTAGTTTTAATTTACTATGCAAATATATGCCCCTTTAAAATTGCATTTAAATGCGAACTGGATCCACTGTTAGGTCTAATGTGAGTGGATTAAATTACATTATCTGGAAAGCATGAGAAATAGTTCAAGGCTAAATAAGGGGAAAGAATAGCACTGATGATTTAGCAATATTTAAACTGAAACACTAACTTACTTCACAACATTAAAGTGTTGTATTAGCAATGTCTCACATAGAAAATATTTTCTCCTCTTATAATCTTGTTTTCACAGAGTCCCACAAGAACTCTGTGTTGAAACAAGAGAAAATTATACAGTATCCATTTTCTATTTTGATGTCCCTTCCTTATGAGGGAGTGTTATCTCTTGTTTCACGTTTTAAAAAGGAGTTGTGCTCAGGAGGCGTGTATTGCCATCTATTATTCTGGGAATCAAATGAGGGCAGCAACGGGGCAGTCGGGAGAGATTGAGCCTCCGGTCCAGTCCAATGGTGGCCTTTGTGGACTGAGGGAATACAAACTCCAAGACAGGACAAAGTCAGAGGAAATTGACCTGCTTGATCCTTTCCTTGAGAGGGAGGCGGCTTACGTCCTTTCATCTTTTCCCAGAGGCCCAGATCTTTGGGCTACACTTAACAAACAAAATACTGTCTGGGCCTTACTCCTTGTTGTGGATGTCTTTGGAGCTGGGAGATGCTGATACCCAGGGTGGCAGCGGGCTGGTAAGGAAGAGGAGGTGGGTGGGGGTAACTTGAGACAGACAGGCCTCTGGGGTAGGGAAGTAGCCAAAAGGGACAAATTAGCTTTAGACAATAGGGGACCTTTTCCATCAGGGGGATAATTAAACATTTCTTCATCAAAGCTGAGACAGTTTGCAAGCTGCTCATTTTGTAATTCTATCATGTTTACCCCTGAGATATGCTCGTTGTGTTTTTAATCCACCCCCACCTCTCACACCTTCTGCAATTCATCGCCATTGCAATTAATTCAGATTCAATTTGACTGCTGTTGTTAATTATACAGACTTAGCGGAGGTTTTATTACGCTCAGTGGAAACTGAAGCTGTACTACAGATTTTTCTTCTTAGCATACTACAAAAGCACTTTGCTGCTGCATTGCTAAGAACCATTCAGCGGCAAACACTTGTGAGGCTGATACAAATCATGCTCAGACAAACAGGTTATCAGTGATGGGCCGCAGCAAATAATATGGAGTCAAACATGCGCTTTTCCACGACAGAAATAAAGTGTGTTAGTTAAGTTATAATTCATCAAAAATACTAATAAAAAAAAAAAAAAACAACAACAAAACATAAAACTGACTTTTGCTTGCATGTGTGTGAGCAGTTCTTGTGCTGTGTGCTCAGATGGGGGTGATGCATAATGTGCATGCCTCTGAATGTGTGTATGGGTAAAAGACAATGTGTAGCGGGTCTTTTTCCTTGGCCACTGAGCTGTGGACCACAGGGTTTGTTGTGTGCCTTGAATCACACGAAGGAAGCTGAATGATGTTGCCCCAGCTCTCTGAAGGAAGGCCATGCTTGGCTGGATCCAGAACAGCCTTAACAGGATATCACAGAAGAAACTGTGGCTTTTGTCCAACTCCCCTCTTTAAAAAAAAAGCTGTGTCAAAGGGACTTGGGAGGGTGTTTCTTTTTCAACAGATGCTAGAACAGTGTGTAGTGGCTCTCTGGAAGACCATATCTACAATGGTGCCTATCTAACCCTGTGACATCATCAAAGAGCGTGCTGTGTGGGGCTGCCGGGCTGCAGTGTAAGATTCATGCCATTACAACGGCAGCAACGTGTCTCTTAAGGCCCCAGTGAGCAAAGCTGAGCACCAGTGCTTTCAACACCAATGGAGTTTTTTTTTTTCTAACATACTGCTGCAACAAGGTAAACCAAGGAAATGACTAAGAAAACAGTCCCCTCTTTAGGAAACCGTTTTGTAAGTTTGTACCATTGAAAACTTCAATAATTAAAGGTCTTGGGCGTTCTTTTGTATTGGAGTTATAGTATGCTACTTAAAATCACTATTGATTTTATTCTGCTTTCTTAATCCGTGCACTTTTACATTTTTTTTAGTCAGCATGAGGAGACAACCTGATATGTGCCTTTATATGCATGTGCATACAGTATGTTAACAATATGTCAGTATTCATGTGGGAAGCATTACAGTTTCAGTCAGTGTGTTTGTCAGGGTATAGCCGTGCTGTGAGCAGCCCATCCTTGTGAAAGCCATAGCCTTGGGGCTATAGACAGACCCCTGGGACCAGCCTGCACTCAAGGGGCTATTTGTTCAACAGAATGTGTTATTCTATCACAGCAGCCTGTCACAGCAGCAATCATTCAAATAGCCATTCATTTCTGAAATTCTGAATCCTGGGGCCTCCAGGAGCCTGTTTATTTGTTTAGTTTTTCAGTGGGCTCGTATCTTTGATTCATAGAAATTTAAGGTAATATGACACAGGAATCAATTATGTTGTTAGGCCAAATTTTGAAACCTATGCACACAGTATGCTTTAAAATACTGGTTGAAAAAAAAAAGCGGCCTTGTTAAGGGTTGGTTTCTGCCCAACATTTTTCACTGTTATGACTAAAAATAATACATTTCAGATCCATTATTAAGTCTAAAATTTTACAATGTAATGGAATAGCTTATATTATCAGCCTCAAGTGTCCTTTTAGTTGCTGTAGCATTCAAATCCCCTCCATCCCTGCTCTTGGATGTTTTTCTAATTGAAAGTGATATCTTAGTGCAAGTCATTGGTCAGAGTCTGTGAAGAAGTGCTGGCACAATAGACCTGTCAGGGTTGATGGATCGCCAACACAGCTGGGATGTACTAGGTCCCCAGACTCAAGCCAACATGACCAGAGCTAGTATGCAAAAACAGAAACTCACAGCTGTCTGGCTGCAACTCACACAAACATGTGCACACATGTAATCTCCAACACACAAACAAGACTAATCAATAGCATATTCCTCTGAGAGAGGAGGGTGTGCTAATATATATAACTTGGATTAAAGTGAGTGACAGCGAGAAGTGGAAGTTGTGAAGAAGTTTAGGATTTATTTATATAAAGTATAATCATAACATACTGTTCTAGTTTGGCTTGATCATAGCCAGTCATTAGTCCGAGTGGTGGAACCCCCACAGTCATGCAATGCATTTCAGTAACTCCACTTGTGGAAGGGGGTGTGGTTGTTAGTAAAGGGATGATCTGTTTGGGTCAGGATCGACCTTGGATACATTGTTAATTTGGCTGGAGTTTACAAACAAAAGCCAGCCTCCTAACAATGATGTCACTCTAACCTCAGTCAAGATAATGAAAAGGATTAAATATGTATGGATGATGTTTATTTTCACTCCATAATTCCGTGCAATAATCCTCTCACCTGCTGTGAACATTTCAGTCTAATCTTTGGCTTACTTTACTCTTTTACTACTTGAAAAACAAAACAAGGCACCCCTCTGGTGCCAATTAATTAGGAGGATATGAATATTTCAGTGCTCTATGATACACTGGTTGCTGCACCAAGCTAGAATTCACAACAGCGCCTAATGGAATATTGATAATGCAGTGACGTTATGTTCTTATTTTCTCAGCTTTCAGTGAAGGTGTGCATGTGGAAAGGGTTCATTCACTGTTCACTCCTTGTCCATCGGCCACACACACACACTCACACAAACACGCAAAGCAACAAACAGAGCAGAAAACAGGCAGAAAAGGTTACCAAATACTGAAACCCTTACAGACTGATCAAAGATCAAAATCATGTGAACAGAATGTTCAAACAAACATAGAAAAATTTCTTTTTAGCTTATTTCCACTGTGTAATTCCACTTTAGTCACTTTATAAGCTACCATTACAAGTCAGCCAGCTGTTCCCATCACTTGTTACGGTCCCATGAAAACATTATTTATATTCATATATTTATATATAGTATAAGTTAGTGTTTACTAGTGTTTTCCCAGCAGATCTTTTCTAAATTTTGTGAATATGTTTTTATTTCTGACCTGTCATTCTATCACAATTGCTGTTTAATGAACTGCCATTTCCTATGGCGTCTCAAGAACAACTAATAACCTGCACAGCCCAAATCACAAAACCTAATGCCAGTTAACATTACCAGTTATCATTAGTCGGGTTACAATCAGATAGCTTCCACTTCCCAAACACTTTTATACACATAAGGGTTTTCCTTTACATGCTCAGGATGGAAAAATACTGCTCTAAAATGCATTCAGCTGAATTTCCATTTAAAGCCCCTTAGTGGTAGAAATTACATTTAGTACAGTGAGCTCAACTTAACTTCATAAAAGGAATTTAATAAGGACTTTCAACATATATTTGCTGATGGATTTACAAGTAGCTGGTGGTAATTAGTCATGGCTCAGAAGTAGGTCGATTCACCATTGAGTCGATTAATCTCGATGTAACATGTATCAATTCAGTTACATTTAGTTAATGTTCAAAAGTGATTGTTTTTCATAATAATTAAATGACAGAAACAAAGCTGTAAAGTTTGGTAACAAACTAAAAGTTGCAATATTGTTCAGACATTTTAGGGAGATGGACTGGTCTGTCCTGCATGTTTGGAAACATTTTCTTTTTTATGAACATGAGAACAGACAAGACCTGAACAAGACTCACTTCATATGTAAGATATTTAAAAGCCAAAATAAAATATAATTGCAATACTAAGAAAAAAAAAAGTGACAACAGCTTTGTTCCCAGCCCATGTTGGAAGTGGTTGTTGTTCCTAACTATTGATAACACATTTTACCTGAAGAATCCAGGGAAACATTTAAAGACAATATGAAAATGTCTTGGAATTATTTGTGCTTCCACATAAATAAAAAATAGGGGAAATCACTTTGGTTACTTGAATGAATGGATACTGAATGGAGTATAAAGTAGTCTGAAGATTACCATGGAGTGAGGAAAAAAATCCCTTATTATGGAAAAGGATGCATGAAAATCTTGATAATTGTTTTGAAAATTACATTGCAGCACACTGAATGGAAATTGACTTGAATCTTGAAGTACCTAAGATGGCACATCTCTAGCTCCATACCATTAAGGGAATCTAACCACTGCTGTGGGTGGATGTCTCTTCTAATAATGGTAAAAATAAAAGCAGCCACAGTCTTGTTCATGCATTTTTACACCTCCTTTGAAAATCCATGTATGTCATACATGAAAAAATAAGTGCAATACTTCAAACATTAATGTCATTATCGAGTTGTTCAGTTCATTTTCACTGGTAGAATTTAGATGAAGGTGTTTATAGACAACACATGGGAAATATTTAGGACGTCAGAGTCAAATCAATGCCAACAAAACATTTCAAGGCTGCTGTTTTTAAATTTATTCATTTAATTATTATTCATTTTCATGCCAAAACCCATAATTATTTTCACATTAGCACCTGCTGCTTTTCCCATACACGTATGTTTGTTCTGTCTCTTTAATCTTCATCATCAGGTGGGTTAGCTGAAGCAAGGCCCTGGTGTTTATCAAGAAAGAAAGTCAGCTTCATATACCTTGCATTGAAAACCGCCAGTTCTAATATAAAAGAGATGCATATTTTGTCTCCCTCCCCTCTTCTCTCTGGCAAGGATGATGCTGCCAGAGCTTGTGTTATTCATGGACACACTCATTTCCTGCAGCAGCACGGTTCGATAGTGAAGCTGTAAAACAGTTTCAACTAGCCATAAACACATTTGATGAAAACAAATTAGGTGCGAGAAATATAACTGACGGAAAACATAACAGCCGGCAATGGAATCACATTAGAGGGGGACGCTAGATGCCGCTGCAAATAAATGCACATTTAATAAATGGAGAAATACAGCACATGAAGCCCTATGTTGCCAAAGCTTATTCATCATTTAAATGTCTCCCACTTTTTTTTTCTATTAAATCCCATATTAAAACACCTTGCAAATAAACGTGAGGTTTTAACAACTTGACAGCTCACCACTACGGTAACCTGTTGATGCTCTCGTGGAAAATCGTTTTAGGTCAACTTACTTCCTTTCAAATGAAATCACTGAGGGCAATAATCTTTTGACAACATGAGCTGAAATCTCTCTGATTTGTTGCAGCGCTGCAGTGTGCAATACTATTCTTGTTAATGAATTTTTAATATCCTTAATGACAGGAGAGGAACGATGTAATTAAAAGAGCAAGTTGGGAAAAACGCTGACTCCAACACTTTATGGGGACCATTTTAATGTTAGTTTAATTGGAACTAACACATTATCTTAATGAACAGATTGCCTTCAAGGAGACCATTTCCCCTCCCCTTCAGCAAGCTCAAACTAGCCCATATGCACGTCAAGAAAAATCGTCTGCCTCTTTGACGCAATGAAAACATGGATTTTGAAGAAAAGATGTTTGCATTGCACCATTTTACCCTTTTTAGAAAACACAAATCCCCGCTGTGCATTCTTAAATTAAAGGAATTAGTAGTTATGTGGTTATTGTGAGCAGGCCTGGATTGCATGGATTTTGCTGCATGAAATACATGCATAAAGCAAAGCTTAGCCAACTAACAGACATATTGACCACTCAAGCCTTAACACTGCTGGCACCTGCACACCTGTCATTGTCCAGACAATGACCGTGTGCAGCAACAAGAAACACACTGTGAGGTTGGTTAGGGTGTTTTAACACTAGAAAGCTTTGGGCAGTTGAGTTTAATTTGGGATTTACAAGTGACACTATGCCCCCATGGCTGTCTTCTCTCTGGGCCTGGTTTATGGAGTGAGACAGTTGGGTCTTTTCCTTGTGATTAGCAGGCCTGCAACCAGCCATGCACACAGTATTATAGCTCACAGCATTATGTATCAGAGTTTACAGACCCCCGCCATCTCCACTTGCCTTATTATCAACCAATGACCAACTCCCGCCCCCATCTCCCCTCACACCTTTGGAAGGTCAAGCTTCTCAAACAAGTCAGTAACGAATGAAGATGTGTCTACTGTGCGCCATAAACAGCAAGGAAAGCAAGAAGAAATTTAGGACTGTTTTAGAACTTAAGTGGGGCATAACAAATGAATAAATAAATGAATAAATAAATGAATAAATAAATAAATAAATAAATAAATAAATAAATAAATATTATTTCATGATTTGAGGCTTCCAACAAATGGGGGAGAGCAGAGTATGAACTGTGAACAGCCACATGACGACCCGGCGGCTTATCTGGCAGAGGCTGTTTGGCTTAAGCCCTGGCATTAATACACTGATAGCCGACGGAATAGCCAAGCATAAAATGAATGTGAAAGGATGAAGAAACAACAAGAAAAGAGAGGAAGAAAGGGGGCGAAAGTGGTTAGGCCTCCAGCTTAACAGACCAGAAATATAGAACTACCAAAAGCATTACAGGGGAACCCTTATTGATATGTGCGTGATTTTTTTTTTTTTTTTTTTTTTAGCAATGTTTTTGTCACTGCTTTCCAAACAAAATAAAAAATAAAAAAAAATAAAAAAAAACTTTTAGAAAGTTGTCACCACATTTTAAATGTGCAGACACTAAGGAGTAACAAACTTAGAAGAATACATGGAGTTAAAACAAAAAGCATAAAGATCTGTAACTGAATTTGAACAATAACAAAAATGTGGTGAAAAAAGGCACAGAGAAGAAGACATTCTCAGTACAGCCTTTGCAAGCAAGCCCAGTCCTGAAGCTTTTATCCCTTTATTTTATTGATTAAAAAAATCCCAGAGGCACTAAAACGTACAGTCAGTGATTAATGTCCCTCTCAGAAAAAGAAATTATATGGAATAAATTAAACTACTGCAGCAGCAAATTGAAAAATAAGAATGTAAATGAGCTTTGAATACTTAATATCATAGAGAAAAATAGGCAATGAGGCCCAAAAATGATGAGGGATTAGCACAGAAACATGACATTAGCTCTAAATGGCAAAGAGTAGATTTTCTCTACTGCCAAGATTTAACTGTCGCATCTGATTTTCTGCCAGGTAAATGAAAAATGGGAGACAGTGTGCTGCAATCAAAAGCTGTAACCTTGTTCATAAGGTGAAAAATATGTACTCAGAGCTGCACATCAGTACTTCTAGTTTTAAATAAAATAATTAAAAAATAATGCGTCCTAAAATACAATTAGTTGGACTAAGTGGCACATTTTTATTGCATGATTTTAAAGTTCTGTGTACAATGTGTTTTATAGATGTAGCATTTGTTGCAGCAGCGCAAGACAATTTCCTACAGTTGACAAATAAACAGACTACACAACAATTTCTCCTGGAATGAAGAGACATATTGATATTGACCTCTTATCTTCTCCTCCCAGTGCCGTATCTGTGCAAGAACACACAAGTTCATATATGGTGTGGTTCAGCTTCCGACCTGCCTCCCGCATCATTCCTCTAGTTATCCTGCAGGGGAGACGAAAGGTGTGAACTGCATCATGCTTGGTTCTCTCAGTCGGAACCTTTAATTATAACTTCACAGTATCAGTTACAGCAACCTTGCACAGATGCTAAAACCCTCAGAGGCTTGACTACTCTACCTTATTTAATCTGAGCAGGAGGCACCGAGACAGTACCGTATCATCAGCCAGTTCAATCAGAAAGCAAGGCCCTGCATCAGGGTCCAATCACAGCACAAAATACACTCAGTCACATGACCAAGCTGTTTAGCATCCTTCATGAACACTCGTTTTATTTTTTTGAGCATGCATTATTGTTATTTGCTTCTTCCACGTTGCCTCTCAGGCTCCCGCGTTCCAGAGGATATAGTGAGGTCTGTGCGTGCAGAGCTAAAGATGCTATAAAAATTGCTGAGGTATAAAATCGAAAGTGCTCAAGCTGTCTGCAACTGGAATTGCTGGCTGGCTAAGGCTAGTTGGAAATGGTAAAAGATCCCCAGCCAAGACCTGATAATGTTATAAATCAGACAAAGTTTGGGCTTGTTTGTTTACATATTACAGGCTTTACAGTGGGCCGACTATACCGCACAAGAAGCTGTGTTTGGCCCAGGCTATTGTATGGATCATAAAACTAAAAACATTTAATGCCAGTGTGATTCACCTACCTATGTGCTTGTTCACTGCTAACAGTGTTGACATTATGACAGTGTGTGTTATGAAAACAAACAGCAGAAAATAAAAACAAGGATGTTAAAAAGTTTTTTTTCCTTTAAAGAAAAAAAAAAGAAAAACACAAATTCAGCAGACACATGAATTTGTGGATGTTGTTAAACATATTACACAGTTGCAACTAAAACATTTTTTCTTGCCAGTCTATGGTTTATGTATACAACTGGCAGATTAAACAGAATAATGAATAATTTTAGAATTAAAACAAAAAGAAGAAGACAAGCATTGTAAAAACCCTGTTTAATTTTTTCAAAACTACAGATCTGTGTGTGTCTATGTATGTATAATTCTTTGCTGGTTCTCTGATATATAACGTGTTGCACCTGAGAATACAGATTTTTTTTTTTTTTTTTAAACACCCACTGATGTGTTACCAGTCTTTCCAGGTGCACTGTGAAAAACACTTATCCTTAAGAGAGATCAAGCTTATCTTATCAGTGCTTACAGTTATAGAAGTACAGTAGAAGTACACTCAGCTGCTCATGCAGACCCTGCTTACAGGAGATCAAACGCAGGTCAGAGACTGCACCTCCTTATAATCCACACAAGTGTGTCACTGTACGTATGCGTATGATTGAGTGTGTGTGTGACAGTAAAAAAAAAAAAAAAGAGAGTGAGTAAGAGAGCTTGAGCATTTCTCAGTGTGTGTCAACAGCAGTGTTCTGGTTGTTTTGTGACAGTGAAAAGCAGAGCACAGGAAATGTAGCACGATGCGGCCAGTCACAGTTGAATTTCTTTAGCGATAAGGAGTGAGTTTTTTTTTTTTTCTTTTTTTCTTTACCCCTCAACACCTTGACAATCCATCCCTACAATACCAAAATTTTCCAAGGTTGCATCAGTAAAGTAACACCAGTTTTCTCTCTCTAAGAGGCAAAATGTTGCTAATCATGGCTTCTTTTTTAACCTGCACCTTTGCTTTTTTTTTTTTTTTTTTTTTTTTTTAAAAAAGAGATAATTCAAAAGAGCATGCATCCAGCCTGACCCATTCAACTTGCACCCACACAGTTGCACGTGCACAAACATATGCACACAGCAGTGGGGGGAAAAAAATGAAGGATGGAGGAAGGTGACAGGTAAACAAATTCAGTGTCATATTCTCCTGCTGTCTTCACTGTGCCACTTGGCATTTTAATGGAAGGGAATCTGATGTAACATATAGTGGTAACTACAACAGCAGCCTCGTACCAGAGGGGGAAAACTTAACTCTTCAGACCTATGCATTAAACATATTGTAGAATAGAGTGTAACATTTATCACTGTCATTCCTAGAGAGTTTGTGTAAATTTAAATGCGCTCAAGCGTGCTGATTCTTCGCCACCAACCCCCCCACCACCACCCCCTCTGCAATGTATGCGTACAATGCCACCCCAAAGCCCATTTTCCTGAAATCCTTCTCATTGTTCTGCACGACCATACCACCAAACAGCTATTCATCTTTGGGGAATATGCTGTACAGAAATGTCTTTGTATATGAAGCCCTGTTTCTCTGTTCCACGTTTTATAATGCAAAATCTGTCCTCCTAGCTTTCACAGTTTAATAAATAAAAAAAATAAAAATGAATGAAAGAATATATGTTGAACAAGATTGCACATTTATTTAGCTGTAAGGCACATTTATCAGCTAATTTTAGCAAGATGGTTATAAATGATGGCCTTAAAAATGAGTTTCTGGTTATGTGTGGTATTTTTTTATTTGTCCATTTTATTAAAGCAAATTAGATTGCTTTATTCTATTAAAGTTTTCACTCTGACCTACAGAAAATCACAAATTGAAAGGCCAAAAGACAATTAAGTATAACTTTGTGGATTATTCATGGCAAGTACTTTTCCAGGATTGTGAGCTGGGGTAAAAGGGAATAATAATGCCTTTAAGTGTGGAATATATCGAGACAGCAGTGCGTAGCAGCGCCAGATGACACTCTAAGCATTAAAATAAATTACCTAACCTTTACAATTTGCAGTGCCAATAATAGGAAAAATGACAGATCATGGGTTATTATTCACTTAGAGATCTTATACATAATAATGTCATCAATAATGGCCGAGATGTCATGCCTCTTGCAGCTTTTAAAAAACATTTAAGGGAATCACTTTATTTTAAATCATTGGTCCAAGTCCACACCTCAACCACTCAGCTGGAAAAACAGGACAAACTCTTTAAAAGATTGTAAGAAAGATGAAAAGAGAGCAGCAGCAAAAGAGTAAAGGGTGTTGAAAGAGGACGAAGGAGAGAAAGAAAAATGTGCCACATTAAGTTTCTGTTACCAAAAGGCAGTCATGAGTCAATTCACCACATAATGCTGGTAGAACTTGACTGAAGAGGCATTTCAGAGCTGTTAACGGGTTAGGTTGTCAGCAACGGGCAAAAAGCAACTATATTTCATTTGACAAATAATGGAATTATCCTGAAAGGTTTCAGGAGGATGGTGGTCTTTCATATTTGCCCGGGCTTTGAGAAGGAGTCATACTGCTTGAAAATCTTATGTGTGTATCCTTAGGCTGACTGTACATTTATGTTTGTTCTCCTGCTGCAGAGTGAATTTTGGTCTAAATAAGTAACCTTCTTGATGGTTCTGTATTATTAAAAATATGCAAAATACCTGCCTAATGATGCCTAAAATGTTTACATAGCCTGCATGTCTCACTGGAAAACATGTAACAATTATGCATTGTTCATAAGAGTGTCTCAGAGCAAAACAATCAAAAAAAAAAAAAAAAGACTTAATGTAATTATTCTTGCCCACAAAACTGTTTTGTTTTTTTTGTATTTTACAACTTTCATCCGATAAGATCTGGGATACACTCACAAGGTCAACACAGAGACAGCAGGACAAACTAGTCATACACTCACTCCTATGATTTTAGAATTACTAATAAACCCAAGACATGTTTTTTGACTATGGGAGGAAACTGGAGAATATACAAACTCTACAGACAGTGGTCACAACCAAGGTTCAAACTAGGAACCCTCACGCTGTGAAATGGCATCACTACAAATTGTGCAGCTCTGACAAACAAAAACAATTCAGTCTTTGCATTCATTGGCTTTGGTGCCATTTTATTCATCAAACCTAATTGATTAAAACAACGCTACACAACATTCTGACATTAAATTCTGTACTTCTGATCCATTTTGATGATAAACTAACATTCAATACACACATTCGTGGAGCAGTCATTGTCCTGCAACATGCTGCAGCATTTCTCAGGTTGAGAAACTGAACTTCACCCCTCTTTTTCCAGCTCCATGGAACCATGTGACAATTGTTTGCGACATGGGACTGAAAATGCATATTAAATCTGCAAAGAAATACAAGAAGACATTATTGACAGAAGTGGTGAAAAGAAAGAGAGAAAGTGACAGAGCAAGAGATAAGAGAAGAGTTATCAACACACTGACTTTTGCTCGCAAAGGAGAACTCATCAGAGAGACAGGATGCAACATGGATGACAAACTCCTTTTGTTGGAGCACCAAAGCATAAAAATCTGCTTAAGCTCATAGTGTGATTTTAAAGCTAGATAAATAATCTAGTTAACGATAAACCTGACTGTTTAAAAATGCATCATACTAAATCTAATTTTCCTGCTGAAACCTGCCCCCTCACTTTAACACACATAACATGCTGGACATAGGAAACATTGTACTATTGAAATGTACTGTTTCAAAAATCATGCTCAGTGACCTCATAAATCTCACAATTTAGATGCACAACTGCCCAAGTATAAAGTTTTGTGACTATATCAAGTTTTACCATGGGCCCGGACTCGGGTCACAATCTGTGCTGTTAAATTGTGGACATTAACTTAACATTTGCTTTCCACATGGCAGCACGTAATATGACCATGCCTAACATACCTGTAACTGCTAATTTCAACCATTTGATTGTAAAATTTATCCGTATCAATTAGAACCACTTGCCAGTGGGTAGGAGGGAGAGAGTGCTTATGCTTTGCATAATGTTGAACAACATGGATCTTCAACTACTGCATGAAAATCATTGGATTGGCTTCATTCACTATAATTTTCTTCCTTCTTAATGTTTATGTCCAGCTGGACACTGAGTAGACATAGTGAGTGGATGTTATTACTTTAGAACATGCAAGTAGATGTAAATATTGACGATGTGGATATGTGCAGTATGAAATACAATAATCATACATTCATCCTTACAGTGAAATTTATTTAAAACACAGGGTTCCTTTTTCAGCACAATGTGAAAAGCAAAAATATTCTCTCATTTGCCAACGATGGTCTACTGATTGATTCCTTCTGTTCACACTGATTACACATTACGGAGCACATCACAACATATTGTGCATTTCAGCAAGGGTCATTTTCAGAGAGTCGTTTACTTTGCCTCTGCAGAAAATCTTAAATAAATTTAATTGTCTGCATCCACCATCAGAAATGACTTTATGCATTTTGCTTCATAATTAAGAGCTTTCACATCCATAAACTTAAATCACTGTGCACAGCTGCTGAGGTGTAATTAAAGCATTAAATATGTGAACGATCAACTCCCACTAAACAAGATGACACCCCCGACACAGAACTTAGAGGTGAACTATAAGCTGGCTGGGCTTTTTCAGAAATGAAGACCCAAGCTACGAGAGAGTTTCTTCTGTTTTCCCACTTTCAGATGTCATTCTCATAAATCTCATTGGCTCGCCTAAGCATTAGTAGCTGAACTGATGCTAACTCCATTAGCTGATAATTTAATGACACTGTAGATGAGGACAGTCATCCTCTTTCTATCACTCTTTTTTTCCCCATCCCCGCCTGCTGGCTGAAGATGCATTGAATCTGTGTGTTTTTGAAGACAAGGGCAGTGACAGTCGTATCTCATCCACCTCCATTATGCCAAGGTCACTCCATTGCATTTCTTAATGTGATCAAGGAAAGTGTCACTTTTGCAGTTCTGTGGCAGTAAATAAGAACTGACTCTAATTTAAATGTAGTGTAGCAGAGGTCCTTTATGGGCTGTTAATTTAGTGTTTAAATACATTTAACAGTTGAGAGAGGGTACTGATTAGGCCAGCTCTCCGAGGTGAGGGCTATTTTTCTCTCTAGATTGTTATTGTTATGATGTGACATATGTATGCAGAACTTATTTTGAGCTATAAAGAACCCCAGAGGCAATTAAATCTGTCAGTTTCTTAAATTTTTTTTCTTTATTTCACTTTCATTATCCTTAAATTAAAATTTTATAGTATATAGACTATATAGAGTGAAATTTTAACTTTTAAAAAATGCAAAATTTCTCTCTTCTGTGGCCTCCATACAAATGAGTGTTATTAATGTGTACATGAAACAGAAAGAAAGAAAGAAAATTTATATGATGGCAAAAATCTTTTTTCTTTTTTTTGGGGGGGGGGGGGGGGGGGGGGTTAGGGGCAATTGCTATTGATCATTTATTAGTATTTAATTTTATTAAGGTGATTAAAAAATAGAATTTTACATATATCTCTATTCACAACTTTGTACAGAATTATTTACAGTACTGCAACATTACCTGATGTACAGTATGTCACACCCAATGAAAATTGTTCAGCTTCATTTTTTGAGCTGAACCAAGTGGACTGCCTGCATTGCATTTTGCTGTCTATAAACCTAACAATAGTAACACGAGGAAGTCCTTCAGATTTCACTGTTTTTTATTATTTTCTCTAGCTCTCCACTTTCACCCACTTCCTACAACAGCTGACAACACACACTGGCCATGTAAGCCAATAAGGCTCAACCAGCTACCACTACACCACTGATTTGCCCTGACATCTAATGCCAGTTATGAAATCAGGGGATAAGTTAATGTGTCACAATATCATTGATTTTTCATTTACTTCTCGCTGCCTCCAGTCTTACAGCCAGCCCGGGCCTTTCCTCCAAGCTTCAGGATGGATTACTGGGGGCCTCCCATTGAAATGGAGCACTGTGGAATGACAAGGGAGTCAGTGTGGGTGTTTGGTAATAGGTGCTACACCTGATTACATGTGCCAGGAAAGGTTAAATATTGATATTAGTTTAAAAAAAAACAAAAAACATCCTAATAAATAGTATGATTTAAAAGCATTTCAAGAATTCTTTTTTTAAATAATACCCTAAATACTGTTTTATTTTTCTCATCTTTAAACTGGCAGATACTTTAAGTCTAATAATGTACAAAACAATAAGGCTACAACTGGCATGAAATGAGTGGTAGAAAAACTCTGGCGGGTCCCTTTGAAAGGAAAAATACGCTCACGTAACAACAACACAGTGCTCAATGAGCTATGTCCTCAGTTCCATATGAGATTGGTTAATACAAAAGCTTGGTGGTGAAAAACATTGTCCTGCTCCCAGTGACAGAGACAAAGTGCCTGTGTTTGGCGTATACGCGAGTCAAAGGGACAGGTGACGACAGGGAGGGAGACCAGGGAGGGAATTTGAATTTCACATCTAGGAGGAGGCAGCAAGTCATTAAAAACCCTAATTTCAGTGTCAGGTAGACTTACAGGTGATCCATCATCTTGTCAGAAGAATTTTATTTTATTTCAAAGAACTTGAAAGCAGGCTTTCCAGACTTTTTACTTCAGTTTCAATTAGATTTAAAGGCAATTAACAGAAAAGTGCAATCCCACGTGTGCAGCCGAGAGATACCCGTTTATTCAAGCAGATCCAAGGGAAAACAATTTTATAACAGAACTGAATACTCAGTATAAATGTAAATGAAAAAAAAAAAACTTCTATACGTTTTCCCAGAGTACAATAAAATGAAATCTAAATAAACTAAATTGTTTATTACCATCTTCAAGTGAAATGTTTCATCGTTGGACACATGGCTGCCGTATTTCTTCCTATGTACCACCAAGAAACTGCATATCAGCACCCATGAACGCCATTTATTGGTACATTTCTAAATGTTAACGCCTGTCAACTCCAATCTCTCCAAAAGAGGTCCTCTGGAAATAAAATGCATCAGAGGGGACCGGAGAGTAGGACACACGTTAACCCAGATAAGCTGTGACAAAACACCATTACCTTCTCCTGTTCACACTGCGACATACAGGACAGCTAGTAGTCTCCTGTTTCTTGGAGGGATCCATCTAAATGAGAGACAAATACGTACACATAAATGTGGATGTGGAAGTGTTCTCACACTGAAAAAAAACATTCTTTCACTGAAAAACACTTATGCAAGTTTAATACATACATTTTACCCAAAAAATTGCTCTAAATCAAATCAAAGCATATTATCATAAACCTGATATTTTCAGTTCTTTATATTTGAAATTTTCTCATTTGTATTTTCCAAAACCAGAGGAGGGTGATCTCAACAGTTCTAGGTCACGTTGCTATTGAAATGTTCAGACTGTTTATTAATGTATTTATATTTTCATTTAGGAAGTTCTGTATGCAAATAATAATTTAGATAATATAAAATAGTAATACTTTACTATGACATAAATCCACTGCATGTTAAACTGCTTACATTTAAGAACAGATATTCTAGGAGCATAAGGTTAGACAGTTGCAACAATAAATCATCACAGAGAGTGGCTTAGTGTGATAAGAAGAAAATTAGTCTTTTTAAATCACCAGTGTTCAAGAACGTCAATGATGTAACTACTTGAGATAAAACCGTTGCTGCTGCTGTAAATGGTACTCAGTTAATCATTTTAAAATAGAAGATTATATGTCCATAATATAGCTGTCAAACAAATATATTTAAATTCAAGCTACAATATTTCAATGTGTATGTTCTGGATATCAAACTTAAATAAATATACAATGTCAACACTTAAGAAAAAAAAAAAAGTAGTTTGATTTGTATTGAGTCCAGTACTTGTTTCATTTTCTACCAATCTATAGCGGTAAAAAAGTTAAATGATTTCAATTAAAATTCCCCATGGCTATATGGTGATATACTAAATACCATAAAGTAAACATTATGATATTTCTAATGCAGTAATTCTAAGGAGCACAGGAAAATGTGTGTGAAGCAGATGACAGAGAAACCTATTTAGTTCCTCATTATGGTACTTCATCACCTTCCAGCTCTGAACTCAGGTATAGAGCCAAAACTCTGTTTCCTCTCTTCCATAAATGAAACTGCATAAAATCTTGGTCTCAGATCCTCTAAACTCTCTAGATGCTGGATGGAGACAGAGCTCAGATGGATGTGACACTAACAGTCCAGCCACAGCGTACTCCTGCTGGTGTCGTAACATGGATATATAATCGCTGTCGTCTTTACATCAGGCCAGCAAAATGGACAAAAATGCCAGGACAGCAAAAAACAGTGAACGAACGCAGGGCTTCATTAACAAAACCTTCCCGGCATGCTTTGCGATGACAAATGATTGACTTGGAACAATATCTAAGGCGATCAGGATAAAGTACCAGCCATTTCAAGGCTCAGCAAAATTCAAATTCTAATTAGACCTTGCACCACATTCCAAATAAAAATGGGTCTCTGGGTGGTTTACCCAATCAGGTGTCTCTCCCAGACCGCTGAAACAAAACGAATAAAGAAAATGATTAAAGCGATAACAAAGGCATAAAATTCAAATTATAGTAGCATCACATCTGGGATCTGTATGTCACTGCACTACCATTTCTGCTCTCCCGCTTTCTCTTTCACTCTTTCCAACCCATTCACACACACGTACACACAGAAAGCATTCCATACTTTCTGCGTAAGGGCGATGAAAGTACAGAAAAAAAGGCAGGAACCCAGAAAGAGAGCGAGAGTGAGAGAGCTAGAGAGAGAGACAGTGCAAAAAAAAAGAAAAACCAGGGAAATTAAAAGGTAGAAAGCGAGATCGCAAATAGGCTCTCAGCTTTAAGGTTATTAATGACTCCTCAAAAATGTGCGACTTTTCCAATCTCTCTGAGAAGCGCTTGAAGGAGCCTGGAGATGAAACTGACCTTCACAATGTTCTTTGGTCTTTAGTTAAGAAATTCACTCACCATTATGGCATCATTAGGGAAACAAGGATAAAATTACTCCATGGTTAATGACCTATAGGATCCTCACCAAAATTTGTTTCAGATCTAATAAAACTGAGCTTAACACACTCGAATGAATTATGAGGACTGCTACACGGGGGTATTAAAATGTGGGGAAATAGATTTTCTGAAGCTAGGAGGACTGGACTTTTCAAATCAGATAGTAGAATGGAATTTTCTGGGCAATAAATTCTACCATGTCTCAATTTCTTTTTTTTTTTTAACCTCACAGAATTTTTCCAGCTATGATGGAATCTGTGAGTGGGATGGTCTCTAAAAATTCATTGCCAATCGCCGTCTCCTCCTCTATCCCCCTTAAGGTAGATAGATTGATGGATGAATGGCTAAATGGGCAAATAAGTGGAGAAAAGTATAACCGAATGAAAACTCAGTGTATGGTAAAATAAATGATTAGATACACACATCGATACCTTAAAAAATCCAGGAAAGCACAGCAAAGAGACAGATGTTTAAAATATGCCCTAAAATGGTGTCAAAATATCATTGATGCTAATTTTTAGCATTTACTTTTTTTTGTAGCTTGCCTGTACATTTAGCGTACGTGCCAATTTTTGCCGTTAGAATGATGCACAAGAAGTTGAGAGGGCAGCCAAATACTCATTAAGAGGACGGCATAAAGCTGCAAAAGACAATGCATCTGCAACATGCAGCACATATGCTTTCAAGTGTACACAATAAAGAGGGTTAAAAAAAATGCTGCATGCAACATGATTTTTCTTTTCTTTTGCTTGTTGTTTTATCTAATTTTAAAACTGGTTTGCTGTGGTTTGGTTGCAGCCCCTGAGAAAGGGTTTGTGAGCTAATGGCATTTGCTCTCTTTAAACTTTAATCTTTCCTATTAATTCCCTGCAACTGGAGAATGTGCGAGAGTTAATGTTCCATGAACGTGTTTCTCACTCCGCAATCTCTTCAAGCTAATTACCTTCAGGTGCTAAATGGGGGGAAATTGCAATCCATTTGGAAGGGAGAAATTTCACCTCCCCGTTGCCTATGTAACACTGTGGGTGCAGTTAAAAGAAAGAAAATCAAACATAAGAAGCCTGCTTGAGAGTACATTTAATCAAAAATGGACATTCGGGCCGAGCCCTGATTGGATCCCTCTTTCCTAGGTAGCTTTGGGAGAGTAAATTGCTTCCTGTAGTTTCCCGCCTCACTGCTTACTTTGCAGGTCACTTGGAGGTCAGCAGGTGCAGAAGTGGACAAAACACTGAACAGATGTTTGATTGACAAGGATCACACAGATTGGCAATCAAAGTTTTCTGATGAGAAAGGAGAGGCTCACAGAATGGCCATTTCATCAAGGAGATACAGAAGAAGTCAAAATATAAATTAGACGCGGAGTAAGACAGCGTGACAAATTCACAGTTGCTTGTACGAAACATTAAATCTCACAGAGTGACATGATATTCGTCAATGACAAAAATCAAATACATACTAATGGTTCCCAAGTCAATCACTAATCAGTAACGCAGGATGAACAGGCTCATTGCAGACAAATAGCCTTGATAAGTTTTACCTTTTAAGGGCCAGCCTGTGGAGAAGGGCTGTGAGAAGAGGAAGAAGAGAGAGATAGGGTCAGGCTGAGTGAGCAGTGGGGGGTTCTTCACTCTCCTTGGAGGAGTCTGAAGCGTGGAGGGTATCTTTGTCCCCTGTTTGATCTTTGTCTTCAGATGACATGGCAGGAAATTAAAGATGAAAGGAGGTTCAGACTACTGTCTAATAAACACACCAACAGGATGGCCTCATTTTCAGCCAAATATCCAACCAGTATAAGATCTGTTGGTCATTCATACAAAGACTGTGCCAAACAAACTCGTATGTGCACAGTGGTTCCAACAAAGCAGAATTATTTCATAGGACCACCTTAAAAACCTCATAAATACAACTCTATTTGCTGCTAAATTCAATCAGAAGGTACAAATTAGCCATTTATTGCTTTTTAAACTGATTGTCAACATCTTTTCATAAAAACACACAATAAATGGTCTTCGTCGTACTCATTAGATACAGTGGTTGTGCTTAATTCATCACTGGGTGTGTTTTATGAGCACGTTTAGGCGATAGAATTATCTGCTTAAAAATAAATAACATTCTGAGTTATTTAACTGATCCCAATCCTGCAGACAAAAGGAAGGAGGTGGTTGATGTATTTCAAAAGCGAAAACCACACATTTCTTTTTCCCGCCCATATTTCTTGTGTGCAATAATAAACGAATTAGTTTTGGGGAGTTCTACAAACAATCCATATCTTAGGCAAACACTTGTAGTGACGGCTCTGAGCTCCCACAGTGTTGAGGAATCTCCTACTAACAGCACTCCCTCTCATTCATCTCAGAGGCTGAGAGCAGGGAAAAAAGAGCACAGGCTGGGAGACTGAGGAAACATCAAAAGAAGAGCATTGCAAGATAATTTAAGCTCTGTTTTTCTAGCACCTAATGAAAAACACTTCCACAGTGTTAACTAACACCCAAGAAGCGACATAGCTTACTCTGTTCCACTCTGTGTGGCCTTTTGCTAAATGATTTCATGCAGTTTGCTTGAAGGCATAAGTAAACCCTGAAAGACTGCTGATGTTTTTGTGTGTGTGTTTTTTTCTGTATCACTGTCGCTATTTTTTTTTTTCTCCCTTTCTAAAATGCCAAAGCTATTTGGTTAAATCATTAGAGATGTTATGGCCGTACAATGGCTCAATGAGTAGCATCCCTACAAAGTACTCAAAGGTTATTTTCTTTATGAACA
Organism: Telmatherina bonti; assembly: GCF_933228915.1. Taxonomy (NCBI): domain Eukaryota; kingdom Metazoa; phylum Chordata; class Actinopteri; order Atheriniformes; family Telmatherinidae; genus Telmatherina; species Telmatherina bonti. The sequence goes on along the minus strand of NC_136629.1, from coordinate 27,214,011 downwards.
CTTGAGGGTCCACTGATCCCTTGTAAGTGTCTCTAGGAAAATACATTGACATTTTACATGAATGGGAAAACCCTCCTCAATAGACTCTCTTTCATTGCTCTTCAGGTTTCAAGTCATTCTACCTGCAATAGGGAACCACTCAACCTAGTTTGGTATTACCGCAGAGAAAACCCTTATGCTACTTCATTCTGTGTTTTTGCAAATTTAGTAAGAAAATGAGAGACCGTTTATACATTTTTAAAAATGTAAACAGATATCAAACATATAAATATGCCTCTGTGGTCAATGCATCACTGCATATTTCTTGACACTGAGTTTATAAAAGATAAACGTGCATATCTATATATTAAATAAAAAGGTACACACTTTGGCAGCATGATAAAAATGTTAAGGCATCAACAGTAAACTTATAGGATAATAACAAACATGATGATTTGTTTTTGTTTGTTTTTGGTCAATTACATGTATGTGATTATATGACAAAAAAAAACTAATCTGTAAAGCAGAAATAACTAAAACTATACTAAATACCAAGTTGCTAAAGTTAATAGAAAATGTTCAATATTCTCTACTTAAATGAGAGGTGTTGAATAATTGAAAGTGGTGGAGTAGATTTAAACCCCAGTTAATGCGTAATTAGGCAGGTCATTTCAAACATCACTGTCCTTGTACATCCATGCCTCCCTTATGGTTGGTACCCAGTACATCCACCAGAGGTCAGTGCAAAAATCACTTTCGAGTTTTGACATCTCTTTCAGAAAACAGCGAAGTGTGCAGCTGTACTGCTGAACACTACCCCTACAGTTTCCAGTCGTAGTACTCTGTTTGTGTCGTCAACAGTACACATCCACAAGGCCCATAAAAACTGTAGCAGATGGAAAAAGAGCTCTGTATGCATAGTTAATGTACAGCATAAATGCCTTACGTAGAATTTGGATAAAGAATACTTACCAAAGTGGGCAACTCACAGTCACATGGCAAGCTAGTTTTGTCTATAACACAGTCGTAGTCTCTGCACAATTACAAATTATTAGCAAAGGAAGAAAAGTCAGTCTGTTGATGATAATTATTGCTACTCCAGTAACTTGTTTTGCTGAAGAAAGTTTCCTGTTCTGTCACCATCTGGCACACCACCGTTCTGATACCAGTAGTTTCCATGCTAACCTAAGGTTTAGCTTTACTCGGATATAATACAATGTAGATATTGAAGACATTATTTTTTACAGAAGCATTTTTTTCACCATAGTGTTTAAAATTCCCTTCACACCAAATTGCAGCCAATTATTTAAATGTGCCAACACAAAAATTAAAATTTAAGCCACTCGTGGAATGGGCAGGACTGAAAAAACAACATTCAATCATTTTAATTGAGCCTTTCTAAAAGAATAAATGGTGATATGTCGATCAAACTTAACTGGCATTTGTCCTTCCTCCCCTTTGCTTGTGCCCCTCCCTGTGCACAAATCGTGCACTCTCAGAAACTTGGAGCACTTGTACAGGCTACGAAGTTAGAGGCAGAGCTCAGCTAGATACATTGCCTAACACACTACATCAAGGTACGATACACACTTAAGCATAAGGGACATTGTGGCAGAAAAGGTGCCTTTATCGAGTCGGAAAAGAAAAACCTTTGGAGAATGTTACTTCTAAGAAACAAACTGATGGACAACAGAGCAAGGGCAAAATGTGCACCAGTGTTATGGATGAAAGACTTCTGGGGGGAAGTCTGAAGAAAGGGGTTTGGACTTTTGAGTTGTATATTCCCATAATGTAGCTTACTTGAACCATTTTCTCCAGGATCTCCTTGGATCACTTTGTGTTTGACAAATGCAGGGAGCAGTTCATGGTATAGCTCAGCCGGCCAATCAAGAGTAAGCTAAATGAACAAGCTTATATGGTATTTTCAACATATCTACAGTATATTTTAGAATCTCTTCACACAAAGCTTAATAAGGAAATACAATAAAAGCAAATTCACCCCCAAATGTAGCCTAAAAACAACAATGTTTTGCTTATCATGGCTTCCATTTAATTAGCCACAAACTAAAATTTAAACTGACAGATTTATCCATGGTTTACAAACAATAAAATTCAGTAAAAAAACAAAAAAAAAAACAAAAACAACTTTCTATTTGTTCCGTAAAATCCTACCATTTAAGAACAGTTTAAGGCCTAAATAGAAATGTACAGAGAAGAATATATTGAACAATTTCCCAAACACATAGAGAATGTGAAAGAGGCAAAAATGAATGATAAAAAGCACAAAATGTACTTTTCATATTATGAAGAATGGCCTGTTTTAGTTTTTATACTACTGAATTATGTTACTGCATCATAATTGCTTATTCATTGAAATTCAGCTTGCTGATAAAGGGTTAATGAATATAGCAATGTTAGGCGATTAACCAAATCAAACAGTGATGCTTAAAACATATATGCACAAATGTAGTGTGGTATGATTTAAAATAAACAAATTTAAAAGGTAACAAGAGTGAAAATACATTAACTTTATAAATATACTGAGTCGTAAGAGAAAGCTATATTTTACAGTGTTTAATTTTATTTATGAGAACAATGTTTAAACTACCTGTGATGGACTGGTGACCTGTCCAGTGTGTACCCCGCCTCTCGCCAATGATTGCTGGGATCAGCTCCAGCTTCCCTACAACCCCTTTTTTGGACTTATTACGAAACCTCCACAAAGTTTTTGTTGATGTTTTTTTTGTTGTTGTTGTTTTGTTGTTGTTGTTGTTGTTGTTGTTGTGTCTTGTGTTAAAGAAGATTTAGGAAGGGTTTTCTTCAGAACATATGGATTTATCTTAGGTTAAAGAATAAAGGAATAAAGAAACAAATTCTAACAATACAGATAAAGTTTCTCTCATCAAACATGTTTCAAATATAGTTGTGGGCAAGAATCTGACAAGACAAGTCCATTCAATGCAAATGCTGAACCTGCCATGGGTTGTTAGAGCTTTTGCGATTTCCGTGAAAACAGGGTTCATGTCATTTGGAAAGGTAGATTTGTCATTTCACGCACCAGTATCCCAGCAATCCGTAAAGACCTGGAAACATTCCTCGACAGGATTAACTTTACGATCACTAGAAAAACGGCTTCTGAGCCAAAAAGTCTTCCTTTCCATATCTGCTTTTCATACTTTGCTTTTTAAATTTTGATTTTAACATCCTACATGTTCCTTTTCATATATACTATTTTATCCAGAAGTACAGAAGAGGAATGCTTAATCCACCCTGTAAGTATCACTGTCTGTTGTGAATTCTCTCGTTTTCTGTGAATGTAGTTGTTCTTATATATTTTACAATTTATATCTTATTTTTTCACTTTCGGATTTATTTATGTGTGCCTGTTATTTCTATATCTTATTCATGCCGAAGTGAGAGACTCCTCAAAATTTCAAGATGAGTTTGAATCTTGAATCTTACTCTTTTTCAGTGTCTTAAGGTACACATCACCTATCTCATTGGAGCACAAATACCTACCAGTTAAATTGAATAAACTATAATTCAAGAGTTTAACAGCACTGAGGGGAGCAACAATACAGAGATGGTCAGGGACTGTTGGGATAGTGGCTGGCCAGGCCTCCCAGTCCAGTCAGGCTGAGTCGGCTCTCACAGATAACGTAGGTAATGGTGTTTCTGGAAGAGTGAGGCCAGATGAAACACACCACACAGACAGATACCACAGGCAAACTGGCCCCTTCTGTTAGAAAATTTCATTTTTTCCGGCAGGAACCCATGAATGCAGAAGCTGAATCCAAATCCGGTTTTCCGCACTTTATCAGCGTGTGGCCCACCAAGTGGTGAGATGGCGGGAGAGGTGGAGGGCTGAGTGGGGTGTGTGTCGGGAGGGGGGTGATCCGCTCAGCCGAGACCCTCCACTTTAATCCAATTTACAGCCTCCCCCAGCAAAAGATAATTACAACCCTTAAACCAGCTAGGAGAGGGGTAGAAGAAAAGGCCTCACTCACCAAAACTGTGCCTCTGGCTCCTGAAGTCTCCACCTAGAAAAAGAGGGGAGGGAGGGCTCTGTTAGCAGGACTCAAGCAAAGGCATTGTGACAAACTAAGAGTGTGTGTAGCTAATGAGGCAAAGTGATTTTTTTGCAGCAAATAGATGCCTGCTGGGCACCAGTAGAATACACCCCAGGACTTCTTTACTGGCTGATGTTTGCCACAGACTTTGGGGTGGTATATTTTAGGTTGGCATTTCACTATGTGTTTGTGTGTGTGTGCACCAATGTCCTTTAATAATATATATTTTTAAAGGTCCATGAACTCTGTGGTCAGTGTTGTACATTTCAAAGAATTGTAATGGTAACTCTGATTTTTTAAGTGTTTTGCACCAAGTTTGAGTACAGGTTTAATATCTGGGTTTTGCAGCTAAATATAATTATTACTAACACTGGAGGTGCATGCAATTGATGATTTACCTTAAAATGTTTTGGATTTAACGTTTATATTTCAGATTTTTTAAACTATTTTTGTCAAAGGTCTTTGAAGTTAGAATGAAGGAATGGGGTTAACTTTTACAAAAGAATGTGAGCATATAATAATGGAGGGGCTCAGGGGGGAGCGGAAATGCTGGCCAGTCCTAATTAACAGAAGGAGAGACACTCCCAAAGTCTCCCATTCAATGCCTCACAATGGAGTTCTCTACCAAGCAGAACCTAGAATGGAATATGGGAGGAGTGAATGGAGACAGGGTTAAAAAAAAAAAAAAAAAAAAAAAAAAGGAAAGGAAAAAAAAGAGAAAGACTCAAACCTTCATTCTCTTTGCACTCGTCTCTCTTATTGTATAACTATTTTTTAGTGTTAAAACGAGGCCTATGGCCCTATAGTTCTCGTCCCATTCAATCAAACAGTGTTCATAGATTCCCCCCGGTCAGTTTTGTAAATATGGGTCCTGGCAGTGTGTATGAAAGGGTGGCACATTTCCAGAGCTTATCCAACGCAGGCCTCTTCTCCTGCTCCATCCCCTCTTTACAACCCTCATTCTCCCCCTCGCATCATTTCTTTCTTTCTTTCTTTCTTTCTTTCTTTCTTTCTTTCTTTCAGTTGCATTAACAGTGGTTAGAGTCAAGAGTGCTGGAAGTATGTGCAGCAGGAAGGCTTATTTTGCCACAAGTCAAGTCAACACGGGAGTGGGGTTTGTGAGGGGCAATAGGAGAAGTGTGGACCCACCTGCCACTGATTATCCTCTGAGTTAGAGGGTTTAGTCTTGACCCCTGAACTTCAGAGCTGCCCCACACCACTAATCTGTTAATTAACCGAGAAATACCCTGGAAAAACTTTGAACAGCCATTGTGTGTGAGTGTGTGTGTGTGTGTGTGTGTGTGTGTGTGTGTGTGTGTGTGTGTGTGTGCACATGTATATAAAAGGAAGAGACAACAGAGGGAGAGAGTGATCAGCATATAGCAGAAGTAGAATGTGGCATGTTGTTAGCACATTTTCTCAGTTCATCGTTGTTGGATAAGTAGGACACTTCAGCAATGGTTTGTTTATTTTCACCAGTGTATCCTCAGAGTGGGTACCATATTTGCAATGGGAGGACATCTAGGCCTGTCACACAGTTTATTTTAATAGATTGTTTCAGAATTAACTGTAATAAGCACCATCATTTTCAATTTTTTTCACCATTTAATGCCACTCTTAGAAATAACAATAAACAAAATAGAAAGCCACTATGTCTTCTAAAACAATTTTCCCCTACGCTGGTCTTCCAGTCCACTATTCTGTGGGTATTAGATGTTTCCCTGCTACAACACATCTGATTCAAATTAAATAGATCTCTTACAAGCTCTGCCACTGATCTATTTATCTGAAGCAGGTATCAAGGAAACATGAGTACAAACATAAGGTTTTAGTCAAATATAATTATAAGTAAAATTAATTCCAAGGATCTGTTGACAAAAATTGCACAAAAAGTCTAACACAAAGGCATGGAGACTTATTCATTTCTTATCGACTTTGCTCGGTGGGCTAAGTTTTGAGTTTTGGCTAGGAAAATCAGACAGCAGTACAACACAATAACTTTGCAGCATAAGTAAAAAAAAAAATTCTAATATTTTTAATAATTATTATCATATTTTGTAGCAAACCAGGCAACATTATTTTAAAAGTACACACAGAATATATAGCATGATTTACCCAACTTGTCTTTCTGAACCACTAAGGGATCAGCTGATAAATCTGACATGTTGCACAGAAACAAAAAGGAAAATCAAGAGCTGAAGATCTCCTTAAGTATATTCTTTTGAATTTTTAGTTCTCATTATTATTGCTTGAGTCATTTCAGATATAATAAATAGTTTAACAAAACAAGGGGAATTTGGAGCAGAGATTATCAGCCTCTCACAACTACCAGCTTTTATTAAATTTCTGAATCTGAAAGTCAGAGAAATTTGTTCAGGTCCAACCATAAATTCCAACATAATTTCCCTGTGCAGAAAAATTGCGAAAGTTTCACAATTTTTTCAAAAGCTTGTTAGTACTTCTGTATATATGTATCTTAGAAATGTCTCAGAGTTGGACTCAGTACTGCTATTTTTTAACACATTCCCCTGTTTGCACATGCAATGTGCTGCTGTTGGGTTCAAACCCCAAACATGTAAAGAAGCGAGACGGACGCAGTTTGACTCTTTGTGCTTTGCAAAGGTTTTTAGAGAATAAGCCAGTCTCCAACTCTTTTCAACTTGCTCTCTGTTATCACCTGGCAGTGATAATCTGATCAACCTGTAAACCAACACTGATGTGACATGATTAGTTTGGGTTTGATACCAAACCCACTTCTGACCTCACAAATATTTAACCACAGACAGATGTTGAGAATACCAAATGGCACGAATGACAAAGCCAAAGAGCAGACAAAGTTAAGAATATGGATGTCTTTTAAGTTCCCTGGTTAGAAAGAACATGTGCCATGTTTTTTTTTGTTGTTGTTTTTTTGTTGTTGTTGTTGTTTTGTGTTGTTTTTTACTTTGTAATATTTTCCACATTCTGTGTATGCCTCACAAATATTTGAGCACCGTAAATCTATACTTCCTGTCCTGTGAAATCCTGTTGGCGAAACAGTTGAATGGACATGACACAATTAACAACGTAAAATGCTAAACTTAAGATAAGGCTCCATCAATCCACTTTTGAATTTGTATCATAAAACCAACTTTATTGGCTTCTTGCCATCTTCAGTGTATTTGGCTCACACATCACAACTCAATTCCAATTTTTTGCCCATATGCAACTCATATCAGATTTTTTAAGTCTCAACACCATAAATTTGACTTTTTAAATTCCGACTCAGTCTTTATACATACTCATTCTGAACGGTCATAATGCATTTTATCTGACTTTGACGTCATAGAAATGAGACAAAAAACACAATTCTGGAGGTGGAATATAATCAATGCAGATAACATTGATGCAGCTAGTTAACAGGAAGAAAGTGAAGTTTTGGATATAATTAGTAATGGAGGTATTAAAATAAACCTTTTATTTACTGTGCGGTCTTCTCTTTTTAAATTAAATTGTAAATGAAAGCGATGACATCATCACATTAAATAAATGAATGAATGAAGAAAAGTAATGCAATGACAGGAGAGACAGGAGTGTTTTTACAATAACTAAATGTGTTATCATGTGGGTCAGGTTGCGAGTTATACATCAGGTCCAGATTTCACTGGGAGATGTCCATGCGTAACCAGTCAGGTTTGTAGTCGTCAGGTGCAAGTTGGTAAAATTGGACCCATGTAGAACTCTTCTGCGGCTGCTGCAGACTGCAGTGTCTGCACATGCCTCTGCAGCAGCCGCATCTGCACAAAAGGCCCTCTCCTTTTTCTCAGTCTCTTTAATTTATTCATCAGTTGGGCATAATTTTTTCAGTTCTAAGTGTGCAAGTATTTCCAAATAAATAAACACATATGAAGCATCCGTAAATATTACGTAGGGCATGACGTTGTGTTATCCTCTACGCATGTGTGTCACTTCAGGGCCTTGTTCTGTTCACACTTCAGTGTGATAAAGGTAGCATTTAAATGATAATGTGAACAACCACGCAAAAAAATCTGATTTCTTAAAAAAAAAATAATAATAATCTGATTTGATCATTAAGACCTGCAATGTGAGAATAGATTTGTTTTTAATTTGCCCTTATAAAAAGGTCAGCATCATTTTATATCCTTGCTACATTTTCCACAACCACAATGACCCCATAACACTAAAATAATAAACTAAATCATTCTTGGTTAATAAAATACACCCAGTAGTCACGCTGTAAACAAACAAAAATCTCCAAGGTTGCTGTGACTGGTGAGGTAGCTGATAAGTGGGGCAACAAAGTCAATTAGTTCTGTGTTTATTAGTATGTGACAGGTGCTGGGTCATGCAGATTAACTCACAACCCTTGGAGGGATGGGACAACAATAATGGTGAAACATGTCCGTCCGACCAGAAAGTAAAGGTAGCAAAAGGAACATATCATAGCCTGCTCAATTAATTATGGGGATTAATGAAGTTCTGCTTGATTAAACGTTGATGGCATTGAAAAGAACGCCTATTTTTTTTTTTTTTCACTCTCTGATGTGATATAATGGACATGCTTACCTAAATAATGGAATCCTACATGGTTGTGGAAACCAACACATTATGTGATATAATGACCCCCTCCTGCTCAATCGATTGATTAAGGCTCTTGACTTTGATTATCCAATCACAGGTTTTATAAAGGTTTGACCTTTAACCTTCAACTTTCTGTGATTGAAAGGTTATTGATTGAAATGGAAAGGTCTATTTTTAATAACACGAACAACATTCACTGGGAAAAAAGAAGTAGCTGACCGAGTTTCTTTTCATTGACCTCTAAACCTGTTGTAGTTGTCATATTTGTGACAGCTGGAAAAATGGCTTTAACATCAAATTTCACCCCTGTAGACAACTATTACATTAAATAATTGTCAAAATGACATAATGGATCAATAAAACGGACTGTTTTCTAAAAGCTACTGATGCAAAAATTTGCCACTGTGTTTCAGACGGTGTAAAACACTGTTCATTATCATTTTAATGAAACAAATAAATTATTTCAATGCTTTACTATACGAAACACACACAGACAAACTCTTTAAAAAGCCAGTTTAACTTATTTTCTCTCCTTTTGGGAGGATTTTTTGTAGGTGTAATTTTGAGTGGTGTATATATATAATAGATGCATCAACAACGGTTCACATCATTCTAACCTGTAGTACGCACCGTTTGGTGGAGCAAAGCAATACAGGTATAAAGTATCCTCAGGATAATTTCATCAGTAAGAAGGCTGGGTTTCATTACCATTTGTTGGTTCAGTTCAGAGGAAATGAATCAAAATGTAATACAGAAAAACAAAATTAAATTCATCTAATTAAAAAGCTAAGAGTTATTCATGTTCTGCGCAGCCATATTGTTCTTTTGAAATATTACTTATTATTGACATAAATAGCAAAAGGTAATCTGGCAGTGTCATCACCATGGGACCCAACGATAAACAGTATTAAGATGTTAATATTTAAACAACCAAACTCCATACACAGGTTAAAAAAAATGTAACTAGAATAAGCCCTTCAAGTATCGGTTTTGGCTTGATGATTGACTAAAGGTCACATGTGCTGTGTTTTCGTCCTCTTTTTAAGATTAAACCCAGCAGGGGTGACTAAAATAATAGTTCTTCAGCACCTCTCTCAAGTGGATTTGAACTGTGAGGATTCAAGAGAACAAAAATCCCCCCGGCAGAATTCAAAACACCGCTGATGTGTCAACATATCAAATAACCATTGTGAAATGCTATGGCTGCATTCATTCCTTGTTTTGTTGCTTGTTGAACAAGGTGGCGTGGGATTGCTCTCCCTAACCCTGTAGTCTGTCCTCTAGGGTGCAAGGAATCTAAGTCACTCACTGCACATCAGGCTTTTCCCCCAGGCGCCCTGGCACTGGCAGAGGCAGGTTAACAAACTGTAAAAGGCTTCAAGTGAGCAGCACACAAACTGTTTTCTCTCCACAAAGGGATTGGCTCCAACAAATGTCATAAGCCTATAATGAGATAGCTGATCTCAGTAGTAAAGCAGCAAAGCAAAGAGAAAAATGTTTCCTCTCGCCAGTCACTGGCTATTAGAGTCAGTGAAAGTTTAAAAAAAAAAGAAAAAAGGGGGGGAAGCTTCCCCATTTTCTTAGAAACCCTTAGAGGCTGGCCAACATGACAATGCTGGTCAATTAATTGGTGAAAAAGTGAAAATCCAATTAATGTGTATCAAGCTGGCAGTTTTGCATGATGATGGCTCATTAGGAGACCAAGCTGAGAGTGGAAGAGTAGAGGGGTGGAGGGGCTTAAACCCCACTCATTAAAGCTCTGTCTTTCTCAGTGGGGTTTTAGGCACTGACTTATTTATGCAACAGGTTCTAAACAAAACCTCAATGTTACGCTCATTTAGTGCATTTGAAACAGATGAATTCTTAAATGACATGGGTTGGACTAAGCAAACACTTTCCTGAGTCTTGTCAGCAAAATAGTATCTGTCCCAATTGAGCATGGAAAATATTTAAAGGTACTGTGTGTAACTCTTGTGGCTTTTTATTAGCAAAACTCCAGTATTGCTTCATAAATATGTATTTTACTGAAGTCTAATTACAATTGCATCCAAATGAAAGCGTTCTCATAGCTTAGAATGAGGTATTTATAAATACATAGGTGACGTTGCACCAAACAGAAGGCTGCCATGTTGCCACCTCTGAATAGGGTAGCCAAAAGCTGACAAACTTGTTAGCCTTGCACGTTTTAGCTGGGAATCCCCGAGTGTTCTTTCAGCTGTATTTCCCAAGAGTTTTTCATTGTGTTTCATCATTTATTTTAGCTGATTTGTTGAACGGGGTGACGGCTGATGTCACACGATTTCACACGATGTTATTAGTTATTAGCAGTGGCTTGGTACCAAATACATGGAGGGCAGGCTTGTAACTTATCGGCATCAGTAACGAAACAGAATTATGAATCGTTCGGTGCCTCATCATCTGACGGGACACTCCAACTTGTGCAACATTTAACATTTTCACATTTGTGACTCTACGCGGCTTCGGTAGTGGTAACAACGTGCTGAAATGCCAAGGTGCCAGAGAGCACTGCCTTCAATTAGCACACCGCTATATAGGAGTCATTCTCACACACTGGGGCTTTAAACAACCCAGAGTTCAATAAGAGAAATATTATTAGTAGTATTAATATTGCTTGAAGATGTCAAATTGTCATTTGTAAAATTCTATATTTAATATGTAACACCGATAAAATCAACATATTACAGGATACATTTACTCATAAGCTGTCTTGTCAGAAAGCACAAAATGGGATAATAGCCCTTTCAGTGTATTATGAAATGAGATAATGGTGTTCTTACGGCTACCTCTGAACCTCACAATATACTGACAAAATAAAGAATGTGCTCCTATACTGTTGCAGCCAGCCTGTGTTTGTCTAGCCTCTGCCTCTATGTGTAAGATTAATACTCTTGCCACACTCTCATAGAATAATGTCACTTTAATCTTGTTTGGGGCGAAATCCGAAGTGGAGTGTGTCTACTTGTTTCCTGAGATTACTTCATCTTTCTTTCGGCAGCGGTGTGTGACTCTACCGCCTACTGTCCCCTGGCGTTGGATGTCCCATTACCCTTCACACGCCGCAACTTTCTGCTGTTTGCACAACGCTGGTCACAGGACCCAACAGGAGGCCAGAACACTATTGATGTTTTTAGTTTTTCTTTACTACAGCCAAGCTCATTTTAGCTATACTACAGCGGAATAATACCAGAGGCTGGGACTTAGTGTATATTTCAGAGGATTTCAAATGTTTCAACAAACAAATAAATATCACCGTTTCATGTGCTACTCCACAGCTTTGATTGCTTTACATCAATCCAAAACTTATATGCAGCTTACTTTAACATTTATAGTATTGTACTCAATATAAATAATATTTCTCTTTTAGTTACATATTCTCTGAGATGTTTATAAACAAGTTTTGTTAAAATTAAGACTTTTCTTTTTGCAATTTTTTAAGAAAAAAAAGGAAAAAGACAAAACCAGACTTGTTTTTTTAATATACATTTTTCCTTCAGCCTGCTTTCTAATCATTAAATTGTAATTTTGATCAATTTACAGCAAGTATCTCCATACTTCATATTGCCTTTCCACTGTGTTGACCCCAGTATTATGAGTGAATGAGCTGCACTGCATCAGCTATAAATCTCTAATGAGGCTTGATGTAAACACCACAATACAAAGCACATAAATTCCTTATGCAACAAATCATCATCTGCACGTCTTACATGCATGCATATAATAACCTCTGTTTCAATACGTCAAGATGTGTTTACTTATACATGTTTTCCATGTTGTGTAATTTACTGCTTGTTTTTCCATTTGTTTTTTAGAACCTGTAAATACCTACTTTGTTTTGACCAACACACTGCAGATCCAAGTTTGGTTGCATCATATCTGTGGATATATTTGCAAATGCACAGTGCTGCTATCCCTGCATGTTCTTTACGTCTGAAGTGAAGAAACATATTTTGTATGGCAAGCTGTGCACTGTTTGGAGAAGCAGAGTGTTTCTCCCCTCACTTCCTAATAATCTATTCTGTTCAGCCAGCTGCATACATTGACAAATGTTTCCAGCATTAGGTATTTACCCGGTGAAAGGTAATAGATGCAAGGGTTTAAAAATGCCTGATGCAAGACACAGCAAGCACATTGGCAAAAAGTATGACAATAGCTAACATTGGTCTCCTCCTTGCAACAGAGAAAGAGTCTTAGAAAGCAGCTTTCTGTAAAATGCAGGTACTTTAAAAAAAATAACTAAAGACAGGAATTTTATGAAATACACAGGCATTTTAGTTTTTTTTAAATCAATACTTTCAAACTTTACAAATATTGTTAATGGAGCTGTACAGGGGAAAATTACTATACAATATATATATATATATATATATATATATATATATATATATATATATATATATATATAATAAAATTTGTATAAATGAAAAGTACTGTATGTTGGGAGTTTGTCTGGTTTTGTAACAAGCTGCCTCAAAATATTTGCAGGTAAATTTAAAACTGTAAGATTATAGCTAAGACACTACATGCAGACTGAAAAACATAAGTACTTAATCTCTTATTTTGTCTAAGCGGCTGATTTTATTTTGGTTGGTTTGTTCCAACTTTTTTTTTTTTTTACAACTCTTTTTCTCTGGTTTATTTCGGTTTGCTTTGTTCGTGGGAGCTAATGAAAGTTGTGACGGTGCATTAATGAGGCGACTTGTTTCAGCTGAAATCTACTTCCTCCATTTGTCTCCATCACCTCATTCACCCAGTCTACATTTTCTCTTAAGTTCTCCTCTTATAATATAGGCCATGTTTCCAACATATTGCCACTCTTTCATACAATCCCAAACTTCCTTAAATTATCTTTTTATGTATAAGCTTGTACTTTAGTGACATATGTTAAATTTAAGCAAAAGCTTTTATAGTTAAACATCAAAACAGGTAATAAAGGTGAATCCGTTTCAGAGCTGATGGCCTCCTTCTCAGGACATTTGCACAATTTAAAAGAAGGGGAAAAAAGCCATTGCATGATTTTTTTTTTTTTTTTTTAAATAAATCTTGAATCTGGTAATGTTAAGAAATGATTGAAAAGTACACCTGTTATTTTGTGAATCTTTTCCACCGTCATTCAATAAAACCCTGTGATTTGAACCGTTAATTTTTCAAATGTTTCATTATTATCATAAAATGAATGAAGGGAATGAAAGAAAAGGAAATTAAATACAAGTCTCTACAGTACTGAGTAATGTCAGAATCCACAGTACCACTGCTAACAAGCTTATTTAAATGGACAAAACACCATAACAGATAGATCGAGGAATGAAAGAATCTGTTGGTGCTGTATGCTCGTACTCAGCCTGCTGGGATTAATGAATAACTCCAGTAAGAAACGCCTCTGTTCTTAGGCAAGACAAAATGACCACAGGCAGCCAAAGAATTTGGCGGTCAGTAACTGTGGCTGTTTCCCATACATACATTATTATAGCAATAGCACTGGTGGTGATTGAATTTCTGACCTTTTGTTGAAATGGAAAAAGGGGAGGAGGGGGTGCATTTCAATTTTTGTTGTGTCATTCATGTCTTAAAATAACTACGGGGATGAAAGATCATGGCTTGATTCAATTACAGCGCTGTGTAAAAGGCTAAAGATTACTGTATACTACATGGAACCTCACTTGTATTTGAGATAAACACAGATACTGATTTCACACACTTTCAGTGGAGTAAAAACAGGTCAAGTGAACAATGTAAGGCCTGCTCTTTGGAGCCAATTTGGAGCCTCCAATTTCACAGTTATGCTAATGAAAAAGAACAGTTTCCATAATTAAATCAAATCCATGGTTCAGTCAACAAATTTAAAGTATAATTACAAAATAGATTTAAACTTTGAGATTCTCGAGATAACAAACCTGATACCGGATTCTTCATGCCACTCAATCCATCCAATAATTGAGAAACTGAAAGAAACCAAACTGAAGGAGTTTGGTGGAAGAATCTGACCAGCTCTGCCAATCAATTGCAAAGTTCACATTAAAAACTGCTGACAGCTGCGGGAGAGAGTTCCCACTTTCATCTAGCTCTGTCTGGCCCTCCAGCGAACTTCACCATCACCCTCTCCCTTCACAGACCTGCTCTCTTTATTAACTTTTGTCGCATCCCACAGCCTGACCCAGAGAACTGCTGCCCCAGCCACGTTTTTCACTTATCACCAAAGTTTTTGCTTCTTTCATTTTCTTTCCTTTCCTTTTTTTTTCTGCATTATACAACGCCTGTTGTATGATACAGACATTTAACGTAATAGCTCTGGACTCGTTGCCAGTCTTGTGGAGAAGCCCACCCAGAAGTTCTGTCTCACCAACCTAACTTGTTTTCTAATAGAGGGAAAGCAAGCTTTTAAAATGAACCCTGTGTACAGTAGTATGACAGAGCAGGAGCATTTGTTTTTCCTTAAAATGTACCTCGTCCCTTTAGTATCACCTCAGTATAGTGCAGAAAAAATGAACAGCTAAGGGCAAAAAAATAAATAAATAAATAAAAATGTAAATGCAAGTAATAAGCACTCAGAGTTTTAACAAGTGGATCCGCTGAACTTTGGTTCTTTGTTCTTTTCTGTTGTATTCTTAGTCAAGGAAATGAGCAGGTCCCTTACTTGACAGTCAATGCTTAGAAATGAGCTGCCTGATGTTAATGCAGGTCTCTGCTGCCCCTTAGAGGCGAGATAGAAAAGAGGAGGAATCTAAAAGCAACAAGAAAGACTCGACCTCAAGTACTCATAAGTTCTTGTTTTGTCCCTGTGATAAAATAATCCCCCATTAAGAAAAATCTCTCAATCAAATCTGCTTAATTTTTATCCAAGTAAACCAAAAGTTGAACATCCATCAGTTTTTTTAATCAGATGGTAACCAACTTTTTCCAGGGCACATTTAAGCAAAGTTTAAGACAAACATAATGATCAAATTGGCAGAATGATTTCACGTAGGAAGTTAAATAACACAAATATACATATGCAAGATATTTTTGTTAACAAGGAAATACAAGTGACAGAACCAGAACAGCAGAACCAGATGTAAGAACAGATTGAACGGTTACAGCGTCTAAAAAGCCACTATGTGTTTTTCCCCCAAGACTTTAAAGAGAGACACAGAAGGAGGACATCTTCTGTCTAACAGCAACTGTTAGACAGAAGATGATTATGGAGTAGAAGCTGCAAAAACTCTGCAAAAACTCAGCAATGAGATCAAGCGATCCAGACAGACGATCCAAAAGATCTGGGAGCAGAACACCAGTGAAGCACTCAGCGACAAAACGTGAGTAGCCATTATGGCTGTTTTAGTGGGATTATGTGACACCAATGCCACCCTCTGGACATCAAACAGAGGTTTTATATTTCACCTTGTGTAACCTTTATTAAAAACAGAATAAATTAATTAAACAAATTGCTACAGTTTTTTTTACCCATTTAATAGTTTTACTGGAATTTCTGAATGTCTGTAGTAGTAGTATTCATTAGCAAATATATGAAGGATGTATACCAGTCTAAAGCTTACAATTTGACATAAATAGGAAACAGAACAAATAAATAAAAATGACTCTGAAATGGCCTTTTTATGTTAAATTTGGACATAACTGTAAGCTTTGTTATTGCCTTTATAAATCTAGACCACACTGTCACTGCATAAGAAAACAGACTATTGCTCACTTTCAGTTTGGTAATACATAAATATGATTTTTTAAATGTTTTTGATTCTGTAATTATTCACTTCAAGCAAAATATTAATATCAAGCTATACAGGATTGTTTACCTACTGCTGAAAGTCTGGGCTGGGAGGGCTGGGTACACATCAACACAGAAATTGTTATGTTATATGTGAAAAATGCTGATTCTCCTTTGATCATCCTATAATTTCTGATTATCACACTTAAATATTTTGCATCTTGTGTTTTGTGGATTTGGAAAAGGTTTGCATCGATGTCACTTAAGGCACAGTATTGTCAGAAGGATGGCATACTGTAGGACTGTCAGCACTGCATGCAGCGATTCTTGTCCTTTCATCTAATAGCTGTAGAAGGTGTAACGCGGGTTTTATATTTGTTTTATCTCATATGTGCATTGATGTCCAGCGTGAAAGCCAATAAGACGTTTCCAAAGATTATCTCCTGAGAAAAAGCTTATCTGCCCTGTTAAAAAGACAAGTTAGTGGGTTCGGTTATCTCAAAGAATAAATGATGAGTTTCAACGACCTCATTTTAGACACTGTGGCTACAGTAATGTGAGTCACATGATAGACACAACATGTCTTCCCATTGTGTGAAGTAGAACAAGGTGACAATTTTACTCTTTTAAAGACAAAGATGGTGACCAAATGGAAGGTCAAGAGGAAGTGTATTCAGTGTCATATATATATGGTGTTAAGTTCCTTTTTGTGAGAATTTGTTCATGCACTTAACCTTCAGTCCCTTGCTACAGCCCCTTTGGGCTTTTTTTGTAAGAAATATGTCTCCTCTTTTCTCTCCCCGCTGAGGTTCCCCTGGAACTTGTCACCAAGACAATGTAGAAGGAAGGAAGAGATAAAGTTGCGAGGCTCTCCTTCTGTGCAGTGTTTATTTGCTGTGTCAAGAATTGAGAGATTACACCGTTTCTATGCAGTGAGGGAAGAATCTGGTCAAGAATTTCCTCAGGCTACAAACATCATTTGAAGAGGATGAGGGGGGGATTACTGACACCTGCATTAAGAACAAAAATTCCAACTTCAGCCCATTTGCTGGCAACAGAGACTTCTCATCAATCATTTTATTTTAAGTGAAGAGAGGCCATGCGAGGGATTTATTTTGGGCTGGGACACTAGAAACTCTGTTTGTACAGTTCAAAATGGCTCTTCTTTTATTTAAGTGAGCAATTAATGTGGACCCCTGTCACTTATCTAAACATAGAAACCCTCTTTGTGTTTATTTTTGAGTATTTAATTGTGTATATTTGAATTCGAATAGATCAAAATCAATATTAGTTCATTTAAAACCTATTAATCTTAAACTATCCTTAGACTAAACTTAATCATTTACAAGGATAATTGCTTTAATTTGGTAATGCAGATTTTTGTTCGCAGATGAAAAGTTTTCCAGTCTTACATGATACATTAAAAAAGGTACGCATACTTT
Source organism: Telmatherina bonti (assembly GCF_933228915.1). NCBI lineage: Eukaryota > Metazoa > Chordata > Actinopteri > Atheriniformes > Telmatherinidae > Telmatherina > Telmatherina bonti. Next base: position 27,196,222 of record NC_136629.1, on the reverse strand, counting down.
ATCAACACTCAAACTTTTATTAGCTTCAACCTTCCACTGTGTTCCAACTGAAGACGCCCACTCGTCGACGGTGGGGATGGTAACACTAACCCTCATGCTGTCAGCAGAGTGATTGATCACCAGCAGATAAACATCAGATTGGCGAGAGAACAGGACAGACATTGATCCCCAGAGGAAGCGAGGACTTGTCACACACCAGCATACACAAACCTATGTGAAGCATCTGTCAAAATACTGCAACAACAGACAACTGTACCTGTGTGACGAACATAGGAGCCCACAGACAGCTGTCAGCTGCTTTGGACGCAGCCTGATGACCAAACAGTACAATGCTGTTTTATTACCAAGCAGGCCTGTAATATGCATCCTGATGGAAGGGTGTGAAGGTAGAGAAATCTTTAGAATATTTTTAATCTCTACACTGCGGAGAGGTAAGGATGGACATATTTCACCCTGTGAGGCAAAGCAAACAACAGATGAGAGTTGTTCATTTTGCTTACCCTTTATTTTCCCCTGTGGTTACAAAACAAAGGATGAGATATCCGTCACTACCAGACACTGGAAGACAACTCACCTGGCTGGCTCCTGAATATGTTTTTCCTGTCATTAGCACACCTCATGCAATGCCATACTTAAGAACAGAAGAAAGAGACAAAGAAAACGAATGAGAAGTGAATGGTCAGCGTGACAAAAGGAGGCCAGCCTTGCATTGACAGGAAGAGGAGCATTAGCAGCCTTTATGTGCACGGCGGTGGATTTCCGCGTGCGACACTGTCAGTGTACTTTCCCCTTAATTAAAACAGTCACAAGTTTCATTGAGCGGCGAATCAAAGGGTGGCTACACCATAAAGCAGACTCAACTCTGTAACCCTGAGTGTGTTTGTGTGTGTGTGTGTGTGTTCATGTGCTCCCCAAGTTTGGAAATCAGACATTTGCCCACACAGGGACAGGGATGGAGGGGATTTACGCCTTGCCCATTCCCATGGCCAGTCACTCAGAATTGGTTATTACTGTCTGTGATGAAAACACAGTGATTAAAGAATTTCTTCGGGGAAAACATGAACATTTTTACAGGCTGTGATCAAACAAAGTAGCAGTTTCCTTCTTTGCTTTTAGGAGCAGTTTGTTGGTAAAAGAATACATATATATATATATATATATATATATATATATATATATATATATATATATATATATATATATATATATATATATATATATATATATATATATATATATATATATATACACATATATATATATATATATATATATATATATATATATATATATATATATATATATATATATATATATATATATATATATATATATATATATATATATATATATATATATATATATATAGTTTAAATTCTGGTGAATATGCAGCCAAGCGGAGTTGACATTTGGTAAATATGTTTTTTATTTATATTTTCATTTTATTATAGTGATACACAATAATAAAAATGAACTAATCTAAAGCTGGAGCTCCTTTTCAGTGAGCGTTCAGGATCAAGTCTTCACTGCTTTGTCATTTTTAATCTCTGGCTCAAGAGAAGGTCCGAACCCTAACAGCCTAATCACCAGCACTTTCCACATCCCTTCTTTTCTACTATGGTCGAGGGACAAACATGCACCGATAATCATACCTTCATCAATTATAAATCATCCAATGTTAGGATAATTAAAAATGGAACACATTTTTCACTCCCTTCTAAAATACAAGACCCCTGTGCTTTCTATAGCAAAGTGGGATTCCCCTCTCGAATTCTCCCCAGCAGACAGTCAAAAGGAACAAAGAGCATGAATTATGCACGGAGGATACATAATGGTAGAAATTACTAATCATAGCTTTTGCAACTTGAGATGGCTGCACAAGCAGACTGACTGAAAGAGAGGTGCAGAGGAAACAACTGAGGATTAAATGACACAGTGTGGGTTGACCTGGAGTCCAAGTGTCCTTCAGGTCTGAGGTGCACTGACTAACACTGGCTTTTCTTCCATATGACTTAAACACTGAGGTTATGAGCAGATAGAGGAGCCTTTTTTTTCCTGCAAAGTATAAGAATAAAATGGTCACAGTAGTTAGATGAAAGCCATTGTTTTAAAAGGTAGCGGAATAAAATTTTAATGAAGTTTGTAGCAGCAGCAGTGGAACTGTGTTATCTGACAAAGCTGACATTCCCAGAGTGAGTTTTAATCCCCAACTGGTACTTCAGATAGTGCGCTCCTATGGGGTTTACATCTTGCAAACATTCAGCTGTACCTTTTATTTCATGTCAGACAAACATAATATAACTGTAGCTGTATGCTTCACCAAGAGATTTAGGGGAGTACTGTAAGATTGAGTATAACTTTGTTGAGGACACAATATAACACGGCACGTCTGAGACATGCCATGTTATAATGTGAAATTAAAATCATTCATTCATTCATTTTCTGTGCTGCTTAGTCAAATTAAAGGTCGCAGGGAAGCTGAAGCCCATCCCAGCAGTGATCAGATGAGCGATGGGGAACACCCCGGACAGGTCACCAGTCCATCACAGGGCCAACACAAAGGGACAAACAACTAAAATTAAACACTTTGTCAGACCATTGTAGTTAGGGCAAGGTTTGTTTTGCAATTAGCATGCATTTATGCCACCATGAGTTTCATAAGTTTTATATTGTCTCCTAAAATGTACCTAAAATCACTGCTGTTGTCATTTGGACATTTTTTCTTTTGCTTTCCTTGCTTTGATCATAACCAATCATTTAACAGTTGTTTTTTTTTGTTGTTTTTTGTTTTTTTTTATAAGCCCAATTAACATTTGTTTTGAGGTGATACTTACATACGGAACATATATCATTTTAAAAGCTGCATGAGCCTGAATCTTCTTTCCTGGTTGTCTGTTTATGATTCACTGTTATTTTTTATTGGGCTGCAGCTGGTAACTATATTTAGAGAGAGCATTATGTTACTGAACACTATGCTGCTATGCATGTATCAGCAGGACGCCCTCAGCAAGAAGCTAGAGAACATATAGATCCACTTTTGGCAGCTGAAAAAGCCAGATTCCCCACGACGGTCAAGAGGAAGACAAATAGCAGAGCTAACAGAGGACTTAATACATTTACATTTAAATGATGGGGGGTCCAGAAGAATGCCAGTATGCCAGTGTCGCCCAGTTACTGTTCGATGTGTTAATTTGTTTGCTAACAAGTTCGCCGGTACATCTATTGTAAGCCCCAGTATTGCCCCTTAAATGCAGTGATTCTCTATATTTGTCTTTACAAATAAACTCAACACCCCACGCCATTATGGAAAAAGTTAATATCTTCATATATCAGTTACTGCCTTTTAGTTGAAACACAAAACTGGAGAAAACAATGGAAAACAGAATGCCCCACAACAATCTTAAGTGTTTTGTGTCCTCCTTTATTTTTTTTTATTCTGTCTAAGATCATTTCTTTTTATTCTAAATGATATTGTTGATTTCATCATTGTACTGGGTGGACAGTTTCAATGTCACACATTATCCGACTCCTTGGGCAGTTTTAGAACCATTTTGAGTGCATGCAATGTTTAAAAAAATTTTTACATTAACAGGCTCAACAAAAATGTACAGTTATAATGCATGGATCCATTGTATTTTTTTTTACAGACCATTACTGTGTCTGATTTTATAAATGATTTTTTGTTGTTTCTTAACTATGATGCCCCCTCTTGTCTGATTTCTTGCTTGTGTTGTTCTTACTCTGATAAGTCGCTCTGTGTTTGCTACATGACTGTAGAATGTAAAATTTAATTTGCTTGTGATAATTGTTTAGCATTTTTATCAACTTCGGTTGTTTGGTAAATGTGCTATACAAGGACATTTAATTTGATTGAATTTATTCATGATTTCCAGTCTGGTGGGATCTTTTTTCATCATTTTGCTCAGTAATGGCAAGACCAAAAAACGAGGCTGTTTGGCAGTGAGAATTTGTGCTGTTTGTTGCTGGTCCTTTCTGTCACAATGATGGAGTGTTTGTCTGACAGGTACTGTGATTTTCCTGACCCCATTGTATTCAAACAACACAGCCTCCTCACACAGGAAGAGCAACGGAAACAATGGTACAGGTGAGTCTGGGAGAATTTCCCCCGAAGGCCATCCCAGCTGACAGATAAAAAGCTGTGTAAGTGTGTTTGTGTGTGTGCCTTACACCCCTGCTCATAATAAAACTTGAGGCACATTTTAAAACGTCTACATCAGTTCATTTCATTCAACTGAGTCTGCTGACTGCTGTGATTGTGGGGATGATTCTCATGAGTGATTGTTCAACACCAATCTAGATTAGCATAGCATGCTGCAAATTAGTACCGACTTGTATGATTTTCAAGGTGGACATATGTTACACTCAGTCCCTTTGAGCTCCAGGGACACTGTGGATGTAACAGGCAGCACAGCAAACAATTGAAAGGAAGCAGGAAACAGAATCATCTGCTTTGTTTTGAGCAGCAGGAGAACTTCTGTAATAAAGATGATATGGCTGCATATATGTGCAATCACAGCATAATATCACACTGATATTGAACATACAAAAAAGGCTATTTGTCAAGGCTTTTTGCTAAATTTAAACCTACAAACAGACAAGAAACTAATGCTGCTGTCTCTAAAGATATCTTGGAGTCTGCTGCCCTCTGTAGGACTTGGGCGATGCCTAGGCTGCTGTTAAACGAGAGTCTTTGATTCCTCTCCAGTGAAGCATGGTTAGATCATTCCCGCCCACTGCCACAACAGTTTTCAATAGCTCTTACTGCCAATTAGAAATATCAGATCGTTTTCTCTTTTTACGGAAACAGACTTTATTTTCCTGTGACAGTAGTAAAGTATTGGTTTTATAATTGATCTTCAATACATATCCTAAATGAATTAGTGAAAACAGCAACAGTGATGCTTGTTTTAGATCATAAAACTCTCTTTTTAGCTTTAAACTATATTTATTTAACTTCATGCAGTCTATCTGCGCATGTATTCTGACTTACACTACCTTACAGAAACGCACACAAAGCTTCTTTCAGCAACACCAGAGCCACATGAAAGTACTCAGTGTTCAACTCTTTCCACAGGATTTATTTACCTGCCAACGACAGGCAACTAGTAAGAGGACATTTAGTGTGCACTGAAAAAGTTAGCAGTGCATAGAGTGTGTGTTTGCATGTGAGGTGGAAAGTTAGAAGTAGTACTCTCTAAAATTGAACTTTAATCAGAAAGTGGATGTCATGGAAACTAAAATGTACTATCAGTGGTTAAAAAGTTGTATCCACAATATATCAAACAAACAAAAAACAGCTTTTTTTTTTCTATCTTAAAGATAATTTTAGATTAACTATCCCAGTTATCTACAACAGAGGTGCTTAAGGAGCTGTTTAAAATAGAAGGAACATGGATGGAAGCCAAAAACGGTCAACCAGGGAGAGAGGGTTTCCTGTTTTCTTAGCTCTCCCTTTCCCTCACTTACACAGCACAAGTGGTGTCATTGAATGTGTGTGTGCATAAAAGTTCACTTTGTACATTTGTACTCTTATTTAATGCCAGTACAGTCAAAGTCTGTGTGTATTGTTCAAGCAAGGAACACCAAAAATTAATAGTAAAATGGGATGCTTAAATAAAAAAAGACTTGCAAGTAAACATTGAGGTTACAAAGCTCTAAAACTTGAACACTGTATGTGAATCTTAAGATCTCAAGCAGAAAGCTGCTATATTCTGCAAAATATCTGGGGTGTTTTCAACCAAAAATGAAATTTAGGAACCTTGCGAGATTATCAGTGAATTGCAGGTCAAAAGCTGAAGGGACAGGCTAACAAGTGGTGAAAAGAACAGATGGCAAACAAGATAAAACCTGGAGTAAAGGGTTCAAGGTGGTATCAGCTATATGCTTTATTAGTCTAAACTAACTAAAGAAAGGTTCATGAGATTTAGAAAATACTCACTGTTCTTTCATCAACTTCTTACTGAAACTAGTGATGAAGGATAAAGTAGTTTTCTCAAGAAAAAATCAAAGTTAGCCAACAAACACAATAGTTATTCTTGCAATAGTGGAAAACAGGTAAGAAACCATGTTCAGTATTTTAATCAGATGGTGACCCAAGACCCTAAAGCATGTCTATTCTCTGCCTGTAGTTTCTTTGGAATGCTTTGGAAATAATAATTCTAAGAAATCAAGAGGCATTCACAGATATAAGAAGATAAATGTAAAAATCTAACCATACAAATGAGTAAGGAAGACAAGCAAAATGAGAATCAAAGACAAATAAAATAATGAATAAATGTGGAGATGAAAGCAAATTTTGCAAAATAAAAAAAAAACCAAAAAACTTTATTTTAAAACCTTTTTGTTCAGATGTAAAGAAAATTATTTATTCCGGTTATACTATTTTCTTTGTCTATTCTTATAATAGTTCTTCCACACTCTTTTCTTTATCGCAATTTTCAACTTAGTTTTTTCTTCCCTTTTTATAATCAAATTTGCCTCTTATTCACATAATATGGATTGATTGTGTATGTTGTCAAAATTATACAATGTAAACAATCCATATTATGTTAATAAAAGGGGCAGCACAGTATTTTTTTTTTTTTACAATTCCAGCTTTATTACATTTCCCACCTCCACCTAATTTTTGGTCTCATCATGCAATCTCTATATTCAGCACTAAGCTACTGTTGTGTTGGACCCACTCATCATCACACTGTAAAACTCCACAGCAACACTAGTTGCTTTAAACAATACAGGAATTCAGAAAAGAATTTAAGATCCTGCTCTTTGCTGGCTTGTCAGCAATAGCTTTTCTCTTTCTGTGGTATAAAAACATTCTCTGTGCTTTTGTAGAAATAACATGGTGAAGTACCGGTAATCTGCCTGACTAGCAGCTGTTAATTCTAAAGTGCTTTCTCTCACACACTCATCTGGTTGTGATGTGAAACAGATAGAAAGAATGCAGCCCTGAATGGGCTCCCTGTTTCTGTCTCATTCACAGTCATCCTTTTTAGGGATCCTGGCAACAGCATGCATTTAAATTAGAAGTTAAACTGAGTGAATGCAACTAAGTAAACAGTTGCACATTAATCCCGATCTCATCCATGTCAGCCTCTGTGCATTCATAGGCTTGTGGAATACATTAATAAGAAAGCAGTGACAGTGGGTGAAGTATTTTTTAAAAATGAATGCTGTCTGTAAATGTGCTCATAGAGGAGGTTATGTTTGTAACATTCTGTCAGGACTTGAAACTTATAAAAGCTTATAAATTCAAATTATATGGAAATCAAACAGGATTCCTTACAGCGTATGTCGCTGAATTACACCTACAGACATCAAGAATGTCCTGATTGTTTCAGGTTTTGTGAGAGGATAGATGGAAAGCCTCAAAGTAGACGTTTTAGCAGAGTTCTGCAGCTGGTACCATTATGGATCCTTGAACCGCAGAATCATTTTAGGTCCGACACTAAAATAAGTAATGAGCTTCAAATCATTTTACACCAAAAGAATCAATTTAATTAACATTTAAACAGAGTAACATTTAAATCTGTGATATGTTTTTTGTTGTTCCTGAATAATCTGTGAATAAGCACTTTTTTCTGCAAGAACAAAGATATAATGGCAATAAACACAAGGAAATAGAGAAGAATACACAAGCGGTAAGTAATTGAAGGGACCTAAAAGTCTACATTATGTTATTTATAACCAAAGCTTCAATGAAAGTCAGTCCTTTGAAGTTACACTCCACATACGCTGCACAAGGTACGAGTGGTGAGTTTCACTTCAAACTTTCCAAAAGTTTAACAAATGACTTAAATACAATAGCAAACCAATTAGAACAGTGTAAAATGTAATCCAGAATGCAATGATTTGTAAATCTGATGAACCAATGTTCTATTCATAGTAAAACTTAAAATTAATCTTTACTTTTCATGTAGAATATTAGCTCATCTTTAAGTGATGGCAGTAGCACATCTAAAAAAAAAAAAAAGAATGGAGAGAAAAGTGGTACTGAATGAAAACAGCTGGAGAAATATGTTGCATGTCATTAGTTTAACTGGGAACAGGCCAGTAACTTGACTGATTATAAAAAGAGCACCTTAAAGAGACAGAGCCTCTCAGAAATTATACTGAACGATGTTCAGCAATTCACAATAAACTGAGTCTTTAAATTAAAGACATATTTCACAATAATACTCAATAATAATAATCCATCTAAAACAGCAAGGACTGACTATTTCATAATCAGCAGTAGATGATATCAATAGATTATAAGTACCTGAAGACATCTCTGTGCACAAAGGACATGGCTGAAAATCAGTATTGGATGTTCTGGATCTCTGGGCTTTCAGACATTAAAAGCAGGCACAACTCTGGCAATGAGATCAATGTATTGGCAACAGCTTCGCAATTTGCAATTCACCGTGGAATCCGCAAATGCAGGTTAAAGTTGTGCCATTCATGTGAACATGATTTATGAACAAAATTATGTTCTCTGGGACAAATGAGGCAAAGTGGAAAACTGTTCTGTGGTCTGATGCATTAAAACTTCAAATTCTCTTTGAAAATCATGGTTGCATATTCCTGGGTGTTTCATCAAGATAATTATTATTCTATTCCAGTAGCATGTCTTCATCGTGGAGGAGTCTGGGTGCAGGAGTGGCCTGTGTGCTGCGTAGACCTGTGTAAAACTGAAAACATTGGACGCATCATGAAACACAAAATACAATAAAAGTGACGTATGATAGCTGAGCAGTTTAAATCCTGTCTCAGACAAGAAAAGGACAATGTACCTCTCCCAAAGGCAAAGAAACTGGTCTTGTCCCCAGATATTTACAGACTGTTTTTAAAATAATGAAGGATGCAATACAGACGGAAACGCTGAGACATTTGCTGCTGTCAAACTCAAGATAAGTTAATATTTTTCATGAAATAGTAAAGCATCTTACTCTCAACATCAGATATGTTTTCAGGATAGGAGTTGTATTTTCTTAGTCTTGAAACAAACCTTTTGTAGACATTTCACCAACCTTTTTGGAGTTAGTAGTGTGCATTAACTGATATAAAGCCATAAACAAGGCGGAAAGTAGATAAAGGGGTTATAGCTTGTTGCAGAGCTGCATCTATCATATGAACATGCTAAAGATGAAATGAGCAGAAATTTTCTGATGGCAAGCGTTGACTAGAAAGCCAAATTTGAACATCTGGAAAAATCAAGAAAAAAAAACAAAGCTGACAAATATTTGGAGAAATAAATAATTCCAGTATTGTGGCATTTTAGAAGAACCTAGCTGAAAAAGAAAACAAATTCAATATTGTCTTTGGCTTTTAAGAATAAAAATGTAAACTGAGAACTGTTGTTTAAAAACATGAGATTAATATATGGATGCACTTTTGCTGATCATTATTATTCTTACAGCATGAAATGTTGAACTTAAATAAATTAGTTACAATAACAATCAAAATATCTGACTTTCCCCCTTTCTTTGGAGGATTAGATGTTTTGGGAAATGTGTACCTTATTTAAGTATTAACATATAACTTTCCAAAGCGTAGGAAGTCCACTCCCATATGAATCTCAAATGCAAATTCCTTTCCATAAGCAGCATAGCAGTTTCACTGAGGTCTCAGCCAAGCTGAACACAATGCTGCCATTGAATCAGTATCACAGTGGTTACCTTTATATACCATCAATGCAACACCACCTGGGTTTCACTTACTAGGCCATATGTATCCGAACAAAAAAAAAGCATAGAGAGGATAACACCAAAGCACACAACTTAAAGTCTTGCAAATGTGAATTTCTTGCAAATCTTAAAATTTCTGGTGATCCTGACATGGAACTATATGCTCTGAATTAAGCAATCTAGGAGCAACAGCAGCAAATTATTTAAGAAAAAAACGGCATTTTTCATCTTTTTTGGTCCATTTTTCAAGAACACCAACACTACAAACGTACTTAGAGGTAGGAAATCATTGCACAGTACATTACTCCTAATATGGTTACTATTAAGCTGCAAGGTAAAACAATACTGGAATGCTGAAGACACATCTGAGATAAGGCATATTTCACTATGGTCTTTCCCCATTTCTTAATATCAGGATAATTAAATACTCATCTTTACAAGTATTTCTCAGTCTTATAACTCAAATAGCGCACGGATTGCTTCACAAGCCAAAACATTGCATTTGGTTGAAAAACATATCAAAAACGCACACAAACAATGCTATTCCACATTCGTAGTACCTGAGACAGAATTATATATGAAAGCACATCAGGTCTAGTCTAGTAGCTGTCTAGTCTGTCTTATAAACTATTGGCAGAAATGCCCTTTTCTTTATAAACATACACATACCAAACAGTATACATACATAAATATCATACTGCAGTTTATCCCTGAAAATCCCAACGTGACCAACTAGTATCAAAATCTTACATCATAATCTCTTACAGTCAGGCTTCTTATTTCATCTTAAATTAAATCCAGTTTTCAACATAAAACTTGAAAGGTTTCTGAGTGAATAAAGTATGAAAAGCCTAATCTTTATAAAGAGGATGTTTGTTGTTGAAATGAGGCACAGTGTGAATATTACTGTATGACCTAAATGTTACTGTTTCCAGTAGAACACTTTGTGTCATCTATGGCATACTTGCTTCTTAGTTTTGGTTTGTTCAGTAATGGCTTCTTCTTGTTGTGATCTGATGCATACGGTGTGTTGTATATTTATCTTTTGACTAATGAAATTGAAAATGTCTATGCTCAAGCAAACTGATAGACTTATTGATCAATGTCTTTTCATCATTCACAAATTTGTACCCAAACAGCTTCATGGTGGGCCCACACACTTTCTGCACTACTCGAGCAAGGGTAAAAGGAATGCTCAATCTCCATTTCTCTGCCTGTTCGGATGAATTCTTCTGGGTGGAGTAAATCCCACTTGCTTCCTGCGTGGTCTGTGTGTTCTTCAAGATCCAATCCCTAGCTTGGGAGCTAAATGGTATTCCTGTGAACTTGTACATCTCCTCTGCCTTCTGCATAGGGTATTGAGCAATATCCTCATAACGCACCAACATGTAGCGACTCCTCAGCCAGCGGGGCTGACTCAGTCCCACTTCTGCAGACATCCTAATGTTATCACAGTTTCCTTTCAGCCTCTTCACCTCTTCATCATCTTCAGGCACCTGGCCATCCTGCGCCCAGGCCTTCCATGTCTGATATTTTGAGGAGAAAGCCACCATGCGTGATGCTAGGATGGCTCGTGGATCTCGAACCAGCTGGATAATTTTGATATCTAGTCGGGGATCCTTTACCAAAGGCTCTAGTGTGTCCAGCTGTCGTACACGGACAGTTTTTATGGCGTGGTGTCGTTTGGAAAGGCACGATTCAGATGCAAGGGTCAAGTTCAGTGGCCCACAGCGACGAGTCTTGCAATGGTACCTAAGGCAAGATTAAATAAAGTTATAAAACCCAGAATGGTATATTTCAGGCATCTACAGTATAAAATAAACTGCTAATTCCTTTTATATGTGGATAGCTGATAAAAATATAGATAGAGATACTTTATATAGAGATACGTTCAGCCAAACATCCAGCAATATAACCTTGAAATTTCTTCACAAACGAATCATAACCCTTAAAATTTCAAATGACTATTTGGTATTTTTGGTCCACATTTTAATCAGAGTCAACGTTAAGGTATATTTTTTTCAGTGTAGCCTCAAATGTCAGATTATGGGGCTAAATTAAGTTAAATGACTATGAAGAGATACAGATCTAAAAAGGCTAATCAAAATGAAAGGTTAACAATACAAAATCCCTTATTAACAGTGTTTTGAAGAAAAAAACACACAGATCAACAATCACCAAGCCTTTTCTCATCTGCATTTCAGTCGCTTAAAGCTTGGCTGTTAGAAGACAAAATATTGGCACTGAAACAAGAAGAAACTATCTACATGCTGACACTAGGACCTCTGGCCAGTTTATGCTATTTACAATTATTTAGGCTACGATTTACCTACAATCTTTACTAAATAAACTTATTTTTTGTTGCCACTGTCAAAACTGTCTTCTTGCCATTTTTCCAGCTACTCCTGAATGAACATTAAGGTCAATTTAAGCTATCTAGTAGGCTGAAGGTTTGACAGGAAGTGTCAAACCTTCAGCCTTCTTGCAACCTTCTTGCAACTGGGCTGTAAACTTTCTTGATATAAATACCTAGAAAATGTTCAGAGATCATCTAAAGGGTAAGCTATCCATCACAGTTTGCCCCACACACAATCATTCCTAAAAGGTTGTGGAGGATATAAACAAGCTTGGGTACACCAGCAAGCTAGCACAGTTTTAAGGGTTAAACCAAGTAACTGCTGTATTTATGGATTAAAAATCCCATGATAAAAATCTGACTACAGTATGAAAGTGAAGAGACATTAGTTGTGCAAAACACTGTCAGAACTAACCAACTCTACTTTCCAGCAGTAGGATAATTGCAGATTTTAGCTTCCTTTTTCAGATTCAAGAAACACTGAAAGCTTTATGAAGCAGCAAGAAGATAAGGAGTACCTCTCAAAAACGTCTTTGATTACAGGAGTACAGACAGGTTCTTCACAGAGTGATAAGCTAGACTCTCTGCGGAAAAGATCAGGGGTGACATGATCCTGAGGTGGGGGGGAGATGAACTTCTCAAGAGGAGAAAAATCACACAGGAAGAGTGACTTAAGTACATCTCGGTAGATCCCCGCCAACACTGTCCCATTATTTGCCTCCGCGGCTGTGGCTAGCATGCGCTCGACGTGCCACAAAGGCTCAAACAAGTAAAACATGCTCTGTCCATGTTGGTTGAAAAATTCCCCCACAAATGAAGATCCAGTTCGTGTGGTTGCCATGAGTAACACGTGCTTATGGTCACCACTGTAGCTGTACGTGCCAAAATCATCCAGTTCTTCTTCTCCTCCTTGCTCCTCTGAGAAATTCGAGTAATTCCCTTCAGAAACAGACATTTTGGAGAGCAGCACTTTCAGCACCATTAGAGAGCCACTTTCCGTTGTGTTGCTATAACCTTGAGGGGTCTGTGGGGTCTGCTGTGGAGTCTGTCTCTGGATCAGTTTATCAGAGACCCTGGGGAGACACATAGACTTGATTAAGAAATATCCACAAATAACAGATGAAGAAGAAAACAGGGCTTATACGCTCTGTTTTGCATCTTGTAAACATTTCTACACAGTATATAGCAAGGTTACAATTATTGCAAAAAATGCAGCAACACAACAAGACCTTTGTCGTTTATGTGTTCATACTGAGAGTGTGACAATACCGTCTATGATGACTTCCAAAGATCTCTACAGTTTCAACTTAGAAGTTTAAAATCAAAGAACATAATGAAAACATGTAAAAAGTAATACTGACAAAATACCATGACAGAAATACTAGCAATATAACACATACAGTACTTATACCTTAAACATAAACACTATATAGAATGTAAATACTACAAAACTTTCACAAACAATTGCTTAAAAAACTACAAAAATGATGACATATTGACATCTTCAGTAATTCCTTTTTAATATGAGGTTTTGAGAAAGTACTTGGTTTTCTCTCTACAAACTAATCTTGTCTCTAACATCCTTTTGTGCCTTTTTAATTTTTTTATTTTACTGAAAATTTAAAGATACGTTCTTACAATCTGTAGGTTTTGGGTAAAATTAAGAGTCTGTGACACAGGTTATTTATTGTGCAACCCAGTAAACCTTTTTTTTTCTCTGGGAAGCATAATTAGGCATAACCTCAACGTTGTGCCAGATTTTTCCACTTGAAACTGTTCTGGCAATGAGGACAAGCAGAAGCCTTATGTACCGGCACACAAACAGAAATATGGCAGTTTGTGAGATACTGGCTGTATAACTCAATTGGTCTTTGAGTGTTGGTGAGTTTAACTACAATTTTATTTTGATTTGGTCTGTTGGTCTTTTGAAAGTCTCCAGTGAAACTCTCACTTCTTGTCTTTTTTTTTAATTGATTTATTCACTGATTATAAGTTGAGTTCAGACCACAGAACCTCTTGCTTAAATTGGCCCAACAATACTGTATATAGTTGAGGTCCAGATTATGTTATGTTATGACATTCAAAGTCTTGGACATTCCTCACAAAATTTCACTAAATAGTTGGGAGAGTCACAAAACTGCAGAGGCAAGGAGATGCTGAGATTTTACATATTTGTGGCTACAAAAATGGCAGTGCTTGTGTTTGTTGACTGGGCTGTAATTTGTGTCCCAATAAGACACTGGAAGTAGTTCTCTGACTGAACATTCACTACCAAGGTAAAAAAACATTGCCAGTCTTTTCAGACAGTGATACAGTATATGGTAGTTACTTTAAGTCCAGTAAATAGTTTGAAACATTCTTTATCCCTATAAATGTCAATTTTATTTATTAATAAAATTCTGTGGAGTATTTTTGTAGCTTCTATGTTGCTTAACTTTACAAACAGCCTGATACAATATATGAATGCCCACGTTCAGGAGTCACTACAGATTTGGAACAGTTAAATAATATTCAGCAGTCTCTAAATCTTGGTATGCTGGTATGCAGACTTTCTATGCCCCCCAGCACAGCAGAGCAATGGAGTCATTAAAGCAGGTAGTTTCTTGATAACTTCCAAAAACGGAGAATACTGTTTTTTTTCCCTAAAGATTAGAACTCAGGCACCAACTCCTTTAAATTCTGATATTAAACATTATGTAAACTCTTGTCAGCTGATAGAAAATATGTATACTGGAGGCCATGATGGATGCGTGGAGGACACTACAATGCGATAAAGACATAGCTTACTCAACCTCCCAGAATGCCCATGGCAGCAGTAGGGTCAAGTTTTAGGAATGATGGGAGGATTTGGGATTGAGTCTTACTATCAGGTCATGTCCATTTTTTTTTTTTTACAAAAGACTTGATATATTTTCAAAAGCTGAATACTTTAGAACAACTTGTGATGGATTTACTCTCAGCCAACAATATTGCCATACCCGGTGTGTCAGACCAGCAGCAAACCTCTCTTATTCCTTAGGGATGGCAGGGGGTTTGGATAAAGAACATTACTTAATGCCTTGGAAATGAAAACATGTCGGCAACCCATGTGGCTATTTTTAAATAAGAAAGCAGAACTTAATTGAAAGAAGTTATACTTTTTTGAGTGAAGTCAGACAGTTCCCTTACCTTGAGAGGATGTTGCTTTCTTTTTCAATGATGACCAAGGCCACAATACAGATGAAGACGACTGCATATTTGGCCTTCATTCTTGAGTGCTGGCTTTGTAACTGGAGGTCTACAGTCTAGTCTGTGTTTGTCATAGCTTGTCATGCAGAGGCTAAGGCTTCATTCTGCAAAAAGAAAAATGCTTTCTTTTATATACAGTTAAACACAGGCCTAGCAGCTTAGAGAGGCAAGAAAAAATACATCATTGCTTTTCTGTATGGGCTAAAATTGTACATTAGTTTTAAAAAAATATATTAAGGGCTCATATAAGGAAGAGAATGAAAGAGGCTCTTTTTCAGGATAAGCTTTGAGCATTGCCAAACTAATATGGCTGTAACAATATACTTTTTGTTCCAATTCAATTCTATTTCGATTTTTTTGGGTGCCCTTTTGATTTAAATTGCAACTATCACAATTCTTCGTTGTTGTTGATTTTTGCTGATTAAAAAAAAAAAAAAAAAAAAAAAAAGTACAAAACCTTTTTTTTGCTCGTCATTTTTCTTGATTTCAATTAGGGAAAAAAAACAACAACACAGTAGCCAGACCATCATTCTGCTGATATAATGCCAAAGAAGACAAGTGATAAGATTAATAAAAAAAACAAAAGAAAAAATTAGAAAAGTTTCATAATGGATTATTTTTTATTTATTTGAAAAAAAATCAATTTTTGAACAAATTAATCTATTTTAAAATTGTGAAGCAAAAAAAAATCCCTATTTTTGATTTTTTAATTCAATTTTCCCACCCCAAGTCAGGCGCACAGAGTTTTATGATTTCTGCAATCCCAACACTTTAACATGAAGTCCGCATTAACACTTCTAAATAACTGTGATACAAGGAAGCTCTAACATATTACACATTGTTATGAAGTCATTCGATAAGTGCATAATATCTGAGAAACAATTCTTATTACTACAAATGAACAAGTAGTAACACGTTAGGAGTCCAGTGATCTTTGAGTCTCATTTTCGAGCTTGTACAGATGAGAATGACAAGACAAGTAAGATTTAAATAGTGCACCATCTAACATTGCACAATTTGCACAAGTTACAGGAATCATCTCTCCGTTGCCTAAGAAAGTTCTTTAGACAATCTGAATTTAGAAATGAGAATATTAAGGCACATTGTAAATCAGCTCACAAAAAACTTTTAAACACATTTTTACAATGCATCTAATGTGAAATAAGTCACATTAACTAGAGAAACCCAAGGTGTTGTTTTTACATATTAAAGTGGAATAATTCAATAAAAAAAAGATAGAAATGTACATACATGTTATTCAACTGTGTCAAAACAAATCGCAACAACGCAGGCATATCATTAATGAAGAAGACACCATTTTGAAGCATTTGTGCAGTAACTGCATGCTCTTTGGGTAAATATCACCTAATTATCTGAGTTTAATATGCCACAGGCGACAAACTGTCAGGCAGAAGTGCTTAAGCTGAGCACTTTTGCATATTCAAGAGCTACTGAAGCGTTTGGCAAATCGGACCATCTTCTCAGGCAGAAACACACATCACTCTGTTTATCATCTCACTACAAATTACATTAATGGCTGCCTTCAGAGCAGTGAAGCAGCACCTCATGGGGCTGTTGAAATCTAAATTCATTCTGAAAGCCTTGCCCTTCCTCCAGGGTTGAAAACAGTTAGCTGTTATTGGCAAATATCAACAACTATTATAATTCAAATATCTGCTGATTAATTGATGTCATACTATTTAGCACTGCCACTGACTCATTCTGCGTGTGTATGTGTGTGTGTGTGTGTGTGTGTGTGTGTGTGTGTGTGTGTGTGTGTGTGTGTGTGTGTGTGTGGTTTCTTTTTAAAAGGTTTACAAGCAGTCATTTAGGGGGGAGGGGGCACTCAATTCAGTATCCTTTTCACCATCTTAACCAGAGTAAAAATAGGCTTATATCGAACTCTGTATGCTAAGAATAACTAATAGGTAGAGGTTTGAGCTGGTGTTTACATAAAGTGAAAATTACATGTGAAAACGTTGTTTGTATTAAACTCAAATATGTTGTAAAAATTATGCATATGGGCCACACGGTATACAGCCCCACATTCCCACTTATCATGCCTCCATCATATAAACTAAAGAGGCACATAGGCTACATATCACACACGAGCGGTTTGACAGATTGTGAATTCTGACAGACTCTTCAATCATCCGACATTTACGTGGTTTTTACGCTGCTGGGCGCTTCAAGAAGCTCTACGTGCGCCGGTTCCTCTGCATGTTGTGGTTTCTAAGATTCGAGCCGTTTCCTGCCACAAAGACCAGTAAATGAAAATGTTCAGGTCGAGGATGGTACACACCTTTAGTTTTTTTCTGGGTGCAGTCGAACAAAACGTCCCTGATCCCTGATGAAATATCTCCTCCTCGTAGCATCTCGCTGCATTGTGTCGGACTCGGACACACTGACTCATTGTATCCTCCGACGCGGGCTGCTCTCCTCTGCCGGATGCAGCGCGGAGGCACAGAAGAGGAGCCGAGGAGACATCCGTGAGCACAGCAAGACCAATCAACAATATATGTTTTTTTTTTTTTTTTCTAATATTAGACCTATTTACGAAACAAAGCCAAAAAAAACAAAAAAAAAACCAAAACCAACGACAAAAGAGCAACAACAAACTAAAGTTTGTCACTTTGGTGAATAATTTTTTTAACCGAAGTGAAAAGACAGAAACAGAAAGTCCAAAGATGAATTTAGCTGAAGATGAGGGCGCTTCGGAACTTTCTGCGTCAACTTTTGGCACGTGCTGTTTGACAGCAGACGACACGACTACTGTGAAAACATTGCTCACTCTTCTTGGGACATCCTGTGCTGGGGAGGTCACGTGACCCAGTAACCCCCAGATTTTGTACGCAGACTGTGGTGCTTAAAATACCTCCATCACCATCTCCTCTTACAGCTCCATCTGCTCTGTTCTATTTACAGCTGAAATAGATATAAAATTTCAGTTCATATTCATGTATTTATGTCAACCTGTGAATTTAGGAGGTGTTTGTCTGAAACCGAAATAAAGCAACAGAAACCAGAGTGGTTCCTTTTTCATAGAAATATTTCTGTTTAAAATTAAAGCTATATTCAGGTTGCATCACCTCTTTGTTTAAGAACACTGTAAAAGAAACTTATTACTATTTTTTTGTTTGTTTGTTTGCGTGTTTTGTTTTGTTTTTGAGCAAATGGTTTTACATTTATAATAGGACAGGATGTCACCGTTTAGCTTCCATTCACATATTTATGTCATAATGATGTGTTGACTGATCACTGGTCACTTGTTGTTTTTTTACTGCAGTTATACTGGTGTAGCTTAAATGCAGAATGTGGTTTGCCATTGTTTTACTGAATGTCATCCCAAAATCCAGACGCAGGCCTACATCATGTATTTACAGTTCCATGTGTTTTTTTTAACAAGGGACATGGTCTCATCTCCTAGACCTGGAATAAAAAAAAAATCTAGTTTCCAAATAAATCTCCCTCATATATTGTTTCGTAAGCAAGATATAAGATATAAACAAAGTTAACTGATCATGGTTTTGTTGAATTGTAAGAATTGTTGACCTAATGCAAGGATTCCCATTGCAAAATTCAAAATGTCTGAATTTCATATCAAACTGTTTGGGGGTCTATAATAGCTCATTGTTGTTATCCCTAACAGAGTTTTTTGCCTGATTTCAAGGATCTTTGGTTGTGTTAAATCATAGAAAATAAAATCTCACAAATCTTACAAAATGCCATTGCAAGACACATCAGTCTTTCACTGGAAAACTATTTACCTTCACTGTCCTTCACAAAATATCACTTCACCATCTTTATCATTAAAGAATGTGAAAGGCATGTTTTCATTTTGCTCATTGACTAAATCCAAAGAAGTGGAATGACATCAGGACTTGCTACCAGTACCTTGGCATACCACAAGCAAATAGCAGCCACGAAGGGGCCACAAGGAAAGCTGCCACAGCCAAGCAAAGATAAGACTGAGAAGTCAGCTCAATGGCAAGAACAAGATCCAGGCAGTTAACAGCTATGCCCTACCAGTGTTCAGATACACTGCTGGGATAATAAACTGACCAAAGGAGGAAGTTCAGAGCCCAGATGTTTAAACACAGAAGCTGTTCACCATGCATGGATGATTCCATCCCAAGTCAAGTGTCAGTAAGTGCAAAGAGGAAGACCAAGGACTAGTGAGCATCAGGGCAACCAAGATGAAGCACCAAAGCTTCATCATACACTGATACATCAGCCTGAAGCATCTGGGCAGACTTAAGGAAAAACTTGAGAAAGCCTGGATAGTTAAGGCAACAGTAGTTCCTTTAGTCATCAGCGCACAGGGGGTCATGTCCCCCATGCTGCAGACGTGGCTCCAACAGATGCCTGGAGAAACATCAGATATCTCCATCCAGAAGAGCGCAGTGTAAGCACAGCTAAGACACTGCAAAGGGGCCTCAAGCTCTCAGGAGTCTGATGAGTCTGATAGAAGACCCGAGTTAAAGATGAAGCACCACCCACCCTGCCCAGAGGAGAATAGAGGGTGAGTATCTATCTATCTATCTATCTATCTCTCTCTCTCTCTCTCTCTCTCTCTCTATATATATATATATATATATAGAGAGAGAGAGAGAGAGAGAGAGAGAGCGAGATAGATAGATAGATAGATAGATAGATAGATAGATAGATAGATAGATAGATAGATAGATAGATAGGTACTCACCCTCTATTCTCCTCTGGGCAGGGTGGGTGGTTCTTCATCTTTAACTCGGGTCTTTAGATAAAACATAGCCATAGCCAGCTTTTCTATGTGTCACATACAGTGTACACGTGATTTTTAATGTCAGGCATGTGGCTGGACTCCTCCTGTTAGGTAAAGGAATGACTTCTGCTGTCAGACAAGCGGCATACTTTTTTGTCAGCCCATCATTATTACATCAGTCTTTATGAGATTTTGAAGGACAGTTATGACCTGCTTCACGTTTACTCTCAAAAACAACTACTTCAACAAATATTCCAAAACTGCAGCACTTGTTTTTGCATGACTATTATCTTGATATTGAAGATATCTAGAAATAAAAAAAAAAAGTTGTCAAAGTTCTATTATAAAACAAACAATGTCTGTTGTTTGTCCTTCTATGTAATAGTTAGTCTGATCTTCAGAGCTAGCAATTTAATTATTGAGTACCAAGATAGCTAGAATGAAAAGTTGTTTCATTCATTCATTCATTTTCTACTCTTCTTTCCATTAAGATTAATGCAATTGTGAGACCCCCTAGTCAAAAATGAGTGTGGTCTCTCCCATTCAAAGCACAGGTTGGTATGTTTAGCTTACTGCTTTAAAAATGTCAGTCATTCAGATGGCATATGACTTTGGTTACATCACTCAATTAAAAAAATAATAAATAAGTACAGATGATATGATATGTGAATAATGACTGAATTCCAATTAGCTGACTTAAATCAAGCAAACATATTGTCTAATTGTCCACACACATTCTGATTCTGTCAAATGCAACCAATATAGTGGAAAGTATGGGATTAAAGCTCTGAAATCATGGCTATTTTTGTATTTGATACATGGAGGGGTATAATTACATCCATATGGTCAGTATGTTTAGACAGCTATAAAGCTGATAACTCCTACTACACTAGTGCACTCGTGCAGTTCTGTTTGCTGTTACACTGATGTTAGTAAAAGTCTGCTTTTGAGCTCAGACAACATCTGTTGGCAAATATAAGAGTTAAACGAGATGCAGCTTCAACAGCAGCTGCCCTTCAGGCATTATGACCTAATTAACAAACCGTGTTGACCCGTTTCCTCCAGACAGCGAGCCTTTTTATGTTAAGACAATTAACTTGTGATAAAGCGTGACCTTTTTCATGCTTTACAAATAAATAAATATTAAAAAATATTTATTTATTTGTTTTTTCATTTATTTTCTATCCTGACTGTGCACAAAATACATTTTACCACTTGGGGGCAGCAGTGCAAAAGAAGAGAACTGCAGCGTATATGTTGCTTTTTCAGTTTTTCTCAGACGCTTTAGTGCATTTTTCACAACAGAATTAACATTCTTATCACTATTAGTTCAAACTTCACAAGAATGAGTCTTTTCAGCACATTAGAGAAGCATTTCTCAGTGGATAGATCAAAAAGTCATAAAACTAATAGTCTTCATATTATTACCTACATATAACTTACATATCACATATTACACAGATTGCATAGAAAAGAGTTAAACTAGTTATCAAAAGTTGGAGAACTGTCCAAGGTGTGCCCTGTCTTTTGCCCAGTGATTGTTGGGATGGATTCCAGCTTCCCCATGACCCCAAATTGGACTAAGTGGATGGATGGATGGATGGATGACTGGATGGATGGATGGATGGATGGATGGATATTTTATACAGGAGTGATTTAGTATGCTCAGTTACAGTCAAATGTATGTACTGTTACAGCAGTATGTTGTTTAAAGTTGTGATTCTGTGTCATGTATTCAGTTACTGTTCTTATAATATTAACATGTAACTTTACTGTAATTTTCAAAATGGCTGCACAGCCAGCCGTCCATCCACGTCCATCCAGCATTTTCAGGTTGTGTCTCAAAGATCTGACTTTTTGTATTCAAAAGCACTCACTAGCTGTTGTATAAATGTTAATTCTGTCATGAGAAATGCACCAAAGCGATTGGGAAATACTGTAGTTCAGGAAAGGTTTTTTTTTTCTTCTTCTTTTGCACCATGTTGTATAATCATAATCACTCACAGCAAAATATATTATTACAATTTTTTCTACTACTTTTTAAAAAACACAATAAAATGAGGGGGATTCATGGCTTGAGGAAGGTAAAAATGCAAACTGAAATCATTTTAGAGCCAATTCATGAAAACTTTAATGAGCACAATTTTATTCATATAACTTTTTTTTAAATATTCTTAATTAATGTTCTTTGAAAACCTTGAATGTGTTTGCTAGTGATTTGTAAACACAGTGTCATGGTCTCTGCAATTTTGGCTTAAGTTTTAATCGTATTCTGTTCAGTTTTGTTTTCCTTGTCTTATATTGTAGGTTTTGCCTTATGTTTTCAGTTATGCTTCTTGATTCCCGTGTCATTAATGCACCCAGATAGATTTTGCTTATTCTCTTAAAATGTTCCTTATTGATCCACCTACACATACAGGCATGCATATATTTTATATAGACACATCATGGTTTCATTTTCGCTTTGCAGTTCATTTTAAGGATGCTGTCATTTAACTGTTTACCCTGTTTGATCCATGTAGGTCTTCAGTTTTTGTAAATAGAATTTTAATTCCTGCACTGTAGTTGGGTTCACATACTGCACATACTGTGACACATAGGCCTGGTTCTGGTTTGCAATGGCAGGACGACGTAAGTTTTTCTTGTTGTTGGTTTTTTAAATTTCCTTTAAAGGCACACTTGGTTTTTCTCTTGCAAATGACATCACTATGAGAGCGTTGCAGGTGCTTGAAGTTTTTCTTGTATCTGCATGGGGCTTACTGTACAGAAATGACACGTTTTGAGCTTCTTGGTAGACAGCTGCTAATAATCATTTCAGTTGAAAATGACTTATAAAGAAGTACTGGTTCATATAACTTAGTTCTTTGCATGATTCAGAAAAATGGAAGGGCGCAAAACCTACGGTGTACTCTGCACTGAGAGATTAAAGGCATGACCTAGTTTTAAAGTGTACCAGGACTAAAAGCAAACCTCTGTCCTTGGCAAACCACACAAGAGATTATCAATAATCCAAAATTGTAAAGCTGAGTTAGGGAATATTGGCAACAGGTGGTCTTGCAGACGATGGGATCCTGTGGTAAGACAGGCACAGTTCAGATGATCCAGTTTCCCCAAAGGGACCTTTTTACTATAATATTTAATAAAGTTTTGTATACATTTATACATACACATTATACATATATACATATGCACACATTCACTCTCTTACACACACACATACGCACACATATTACTCATTACCATATATGCTAGTATAAACCTATACTCATAAGTCAGAAGGATTTTTACTGTAAGGATGATTTTTGTTTATGTTTGCCAGTTTCACATATTCAACCTATATACACTATAAGTTGCTTCAGATATTTATTCATTTATTAATTGATTTTTTTTTTTTTTTATTATTGTAACTTATAAAAAAAACTAATTTAAAAAAAAAAAACTTATTTTCTATTCCAAAGTCAGGAAAATTAAAACATTTGGTCCTCAAATGGGGTAAATACAAAAATCACATAAATAATCAATTACATATCACTCTAAACCCCTGATAAAAACAAATCTACATGTTGAAACAATGTGTAAAAAAATCAAAGTAGCTTAAATTTTACATAGTTAACTTGAATTGTTTTTACTCCTCTTTTTACCAAAGTATCCATGTGTCAGATGTGGCTTTCTGTTTGACAGCAGAAGCTCGGCTGAAACCGTGCAACAGAACAAATATTTCTAAACACAGCAGCACATTTTTAATAGAATGGTTGGAAAAAAATAAGAATAACGCACATATAACAGTAGTGAAAACCTAAGTTTAATTAAAATTTTGTGTTGAGATCAAATGGCCAAAGACCTTCAAACCTAGAAAAACCAAAGCAAAAGATTTATTTATTTTTTTAAATATTTCTGCTAAAGATAGTTCTACTTGGTTAAACAGGCAATGGCAAGATGTTGTTGGCAAGATGTGTTGTTGATCACCTGATGATGAATTTACCAGATTCTAAGATCTAGTAAGGATGAAGTTATTTTTTATTTTGTGCTGTTATGTAAAATATGTAGTTTGCTGGATTCTTGTAATCTAAAATGTCCTTCAGAGGTAAGAGCTTAGTGATAAACTGCCAGTAAACTACTTGTCAGTCCACATGTTCACTTGACATTTTTATGGACCCCCACTTTTCAGAGACATGTCCAATCTTGCAGTCCCACTAATTCGTCTTGCAGCTCTCTCTGTTGACATAGCTTGTTGATAAGAAGCCAAAAGTGCTCAGAGCTTCTAATATGTAAAATCTTGCCCAGCAAATCAAAATGTCGCTGAGAAAAAAATTCATTTTTCTTTCATAGATTTATTTAACCAAATCAGTGTTTCAATTTCTTTTCTTTTTATGTTTCTGTTTCATGTTTTTCAGCTTAAAATTTAAGATGGAAAACATTGAAAACTTTTTAAAATCGCCCATGATTATTAAATATTCTACTTGCTCCATATTACAGTAAGCAAAAGGCAGCTTTATCTCAATAATACATTTCATATTATATCTACGTGACAAAAGAAACAAACTACAGTGAAAGAATTATGATCTGTAAAATAATCTGGTAGATGGCAGGATGTATATTGCTGTGCAGTGTGTGACTAAAAGCAATAGCTTTGTATTTGCCAGCAGATGTGTTCTTTGTACAGTGTAGCTGAGGAATAAGCTATAAGCAGACATGGCTGTGTTTGGGCTTGACTATCCGATCCAAAGATACAGCAGCTGACCAGCAAGGTTTATTTCAGAACTGACTGATGTGCTTTTGCCCTACAGAAAGATGCCATCTGCTCCTTTTTTTTTTTTAGGTTGTTTTCAAAAGAAAGGAAAACCTGTTGCTGTCTGTTCTGTTTTCAGTGGAGTTCTAAAGGTTTGTTTTTTTCCATCTGCACTGTTCTCAATACACTGCATCTATAGATGCAGGTCTATTAAGAGCATTAATCTAAATCAAGTGCTGCATGTGCAGCCATATGCTGACAAGATAAACATCAAACATCAATAAAGTTTTACAGAGAACTGGATAATAGCTTTGCCACCAAAGGACAAGAGATCAACATGTGCTGCAGTGATTTAAGGCACGGGATTAGAAACTAAGACTATGACTAGATGAGCAGTGAATTTCCATTTGTGTTTCAACACTGATTATTTGACAAGTTCATGAGCTTTTGTGACATTTTTTTAGAGTAATTACCCAAGATGCACATCAGAAGGTTTAAAAGTCTTGAACAAAGATCACTCTTTTTTTTTTTTTTTTTTTTTTTTAAATAAAAGTTTAAATACAATTATTTAAAAACCCCACAAACTTGCACATAACATCCTGAATGTCAACATGTGCATCCTATCTGACAATATTTTGGATATTAACTGTGCTTTGTATCAATGTTAGACAGCGTCCGTGTTTCTGCAGGAAGGCTCTTAGCATTACAACATAAGGAGAGATTAGAGCACAGTGGGTTAATCTTTAGGCCTGCCACCATCTGGCAGTATCATGAGATTCAAACCTGAAGCTACATGCTGAGCTGTACTCACACTGTACAAAAGCAGCCTGTCAGGTGATGTTGTCGTCCCCCCCCCCCCCCCCCCCCCCCGACTGACTGTTGTACAGTCGTCTAAAGATTATTTGTGTACTGATTCACATCTAATAAAAATGATTGATGTGCATTTGAACAGGGAGATTCAGGTCTTCAACATGAGAGCTTTCATTCTACTTGCAAGGGATTTCACGGCTGTCAAAGGTCAAAGATCCTAAATCACGGTTCCTAAAAATGATTTTTTATAATTTTTGGTATTCATGTTGCTTTGCTGTCTACAAAAGTAAAACATATATATAAACAGTGCAGATACTACACAGATGCCAAATACTTTACACTTCATATGGTACTACTCAGATTAAAGAGTGATATGAGCATGAAAATGGATGTATTTATATGCAGAAATCCTCTTTTAAAACATTTTAATAATGTGCATAATGGTGTTTTCATTTTGTACTCATCATGTGGTTTTCTGTGTTGCATTTATTCACAATAAATTTGATAGTTATTTCATATTTCCCATTGCAAAATCCAAAATGTCATATTTCATAAATTCTTTCACAGATTTATGGTAAAAGTTGGATTTGATAGTATTTTAGTAGAAAGAAAAGTCACTTGAGTTAAACCTTTGCGCCAGTGAAAATGAATCTTTTCATGGTTTATGGTTACTAATTTATCTTACTCTGGCTGTCATAATTCACACAATAAATAAACAAATAAAATATTCTATATTTGCTGTTACATGGATGTTTAGTGATTGGTACAGTCACCTTATAGCAGAAAGGTTCATGGTTTACATCTCGGCCTTGGCTGTTCTGTGTGTATTTGCATAATTTCTATAATCTATGCATATGTGAGATATTTTTCTGGGTACTGTGAGTTAATCAAACAGTCTACAAGCCTGCATGGCTGTTTAAATGATGACTGTAAATTGATTATTAGGGTTGCATGCATAGTTGTTCCACTGGTTTGTGTCAGCTCTTAACTATTACCTATCCATGATTTTACCTATCCAGGAGTGCCTGGTGGGTGGTAAGGCTGGAAGGGTCTCTTTATTACCAGCACCATTTGTTCAATGAGTGCTTTTGGACCACAGGAACATTAACCTTAATTATTATAATTCCTTTAACTGTAGCTTTTACAACTCAAACTCCAGTCTAAGTGACAAATAAGCTTTGTTTTGATGCCGGTTACGTCATGACGTATTCTGACATCACCCTGAACATATGGACAATCTTGTCTGCAACAGAATGAAAAAGAAGGTACTAAGAATAATCCCTGGGATGTTTCTTGTTACTGTATGTATCAGGAGCACATTTTGGCATGCAAGGCACACACACAAAGGAAAACTTACCTCCTTTGATTAGAAAAATGTATGTATTGTTATAGCTGCCTTGTGTATTCTATATTTTAGAGTTAGTTACATGTCCACACAACACAACACAGAATGCAAAAATACTTGATGCATTTTTTTTATTTTTTAACGTCACACTGTGTTTTCATTTCCTGTGAGGCTTGGCTGTACAGACCCTGAATCCTAATTTTAGAATTAAAGTAGACTTTTTCATTTAAAAATGACTTTCAATACTAAAACACGCATGCATTTTCAATATAATGACTCAAAATCTACAATGAAAATATGAAATCAACACATTGATGAATGTATTTGGAAGCTTTATCATTTATTTGATAAATTAGACAAAAAAAAAAGGGGTCAAATTTTTGGCACAGTATTTGGTTGTTAATTAGTAGCTCTGATATTCAGCAGTGAATGAATTTCTCCAGGTAAGATCAACTTTATTTCTCTGATACTTACCTGACTAGGTAACAATGTCTATAAACAGAGGTAATGAGTGCATATCTTAGCTAATGGAGCTCTTGTACCAGCAGGCAACACATGCATGATGTACCTTCACATTCTGTATATGAAGGTGACTAGTAGAGGCCAGAGTAAGCCAAAAAGTTATCATTGATTTCATGGCAAGCACCTGAATGTTTCTGCAAATGATGGAGCTAAATGCCAACAGAGAAGCATGGCTAAAAAACAGGAATTTTATCAGTCTTTCACTTGATGGTTACTGGGATCAGCTCTAGCTTCCCCACAGCCCTGAACTGGACTAAACAGTATGGAGAATGAATGAATGATCAGTCTTGTGAGATGAAAACAATTCAAAGTCGTGGCCACATGGTAGTCATTTGATATGAATAAATGTAATCATTGACAAGTAGAAGACCACTGAGCGACCGTTTGTTTACCAGGATGGGCTTCTTAGTGGTAAACAAGATTACCAAACAATAAGATCATCCAGCTCAAGTGCCTAAATTACATCTCGAAAAAGATCTTAAAATAATCTTTGCTTTTTAATTGCAGAGACTCAATAATAAAAGCAACAATAAAGATGCAACATAATATAATCATTTACTTCAGATGAAACATGTATTCATGTAGCTATCATTAATTTAATTACACATCAATAGATCTATATTTGAAAATCCAAATATATGACATTATTTTACATTTCCAGTTCATAAATTCATTTCATGACTTCTACAAAACTTGTCTGATCTGATCTGTTACCAATATGGCCAGCTGTCTGGTTTGCTTCACATGTGTTAGTATATACAAAACAGGTGATCAATGATCAACATAATACTGTATTTTCTAAAATTATGTAATCACATCTCTTCACATTGTCAGCAACACAGATGATAGGATTTATTATAAACAATACAAACAATTCAATTTTACATTCCCATCAGTATTCTTTTTAATAGAGGAGAAGGAATTATACACTTTTTGGTTATTACAGCTCAGCAACACATAGTAATTAAAATTAATAACATAGGGACAAAATATTTTTACACAGCAGAGAAAAGAAATGTTCAGATTACACTGTAATGAAGCAAAGTTTTGAACCTTCATACAAGTTAGCACCTAGCAGAGCAAGGTATTCGGTGATCATTAACAGTCTGGAGAAAAATCTTCTAACTGACAACATTAATGTGAGCATTGTAAATGTATGTTCTTTGAAAATGTTTACCTGTCAACAGAAGCCATGACATCTGCTTCTTTTTGCAGACAGAGCCATCCTCTGTGGATGAAGTCCGGTTGGACTGAGGGGGGTCTGGGGGCAACTCTTAAGAAGAGTCATTGGATTAGCTCGGGAGCATCTGCTTTTAGCCCTCTGATAGACACCTACAGAGCTAAATCTCATGTACACGACTCTCAACAGAGCCATCTTCATGGTGCGGTTTTATTGCTTCTTCCTTTAGGATGAAGAATGTGAAGATTTTACATTTGATACTGCTTTTTCTGTTTGTACACTCCTGCCATGGTAAGTACTCTTATTAATAGTCTGTGATTTTGGTTAACACTGTGACTAGACACATTTAACAGTCTCTGGTTGGATTATTTAAAATCTCTCTCAGTTACCGTTGGATATAATATGTTTTTAGTTTATGTACGATGTGGCTCACTTGCTCAGATGGCTTTACATAGCACATATTATGTGCATCACACCATTGAATTTCTTTGGTTTACAATTTAGTTGTTTGTTTTTTAACAAACATATGTAGAGTTAAATTTGGATTTAAGTAGAAAAGTAAGAAAAAGCGAGGAGAAAAGTAGGAGACATTCAGGTCTATGCATTGGGGTATTATCTTCGGCGGTTGACGCAACTTATTTGTAATCCTGGTGACAGAGGAAAGGAAAGCAAAGGTTCATGCACCATCAACACAACATTCTGTAAAGAATTCCAGTATGTCACCAGTGGACAAGGTCAAGCTGAAGTTAATGTCATTAAAACCTCGATTCATTGGCTCAGTCATTGATTAAAGATGTGACTTCTATTTAAACGATTCAACTTCTCTGAGTTTTAGAAAGCAGAATGAGAAGAATTTGTTTTGTTCTTGCAAAAGTGATGTAAACGATACATAACAGCTTTCATTTTTTATATAAAACTGTCTTACAACCCCACTCTGTGGCTGGTGAATGTTTTTTTCTGTTCTCAGCACAAGCAGATTTTGCCCCCTATTTCTACGACAACGGACCCTACAGCAACAATGGAAACCTGGCCCTGTTCAGCCTATCAGAGGACACCCCTGTTGGTGAGACTGACATCTGTCATATCAGAAATTCAGAGTGAACTGATAACAGGCCTGGGAAAGAACCAATGATCAAATTATTGTGTTTTGTTGTTTGTACCAGCATCTCAGAGCTCAAAATGTTAAACAGTCTTTGATAGATGAGCAGATGCAGAGTAGAATTTACACAGTCACACCACCACATTCATCTGCTGTTGCCACCTGTTTGCTGGCTCTGAATGTGGTGCTGATGTCCATCTGTACCTTACGTCAGTAAAGATACTCAGTGTTGCTGCTCAGTATCTCACTGCTTGGTTTGTGCTTACAAAAAAGTCCAGTGAACAGCTGAGTGTCCTTTGATGACATTATGATTAATTTCTTTAGGTACACAGATATATTGCCTTAATGGAACAGATCCTGAAGGGCAAGAGGTGAGGTACGGTCTGTCCTTTGATCCAGCATCAAAAGAGTACTTCAGGGTAGACCCAAAATCTGGAAATATCACATTGGTGGAACAGCTAGACAGAGAGGTAAACAACATAATGACATAAATTCTGAAAAACACAATTAGAAAAAAACACTGCTGTTTAATTCATGTTTTGTTTTTTTTTAATCTTTATACAGAAACAAGATTCTATTGATGTGAACATCAGCATTACAGATGGAAGAAGCAAGGTAATATATTTTTATTATAATAAAGAAAAGTTTGTTACTAACCCTCTTACTTGATTCCCTTAAAATCCTTCAGTTTTTACCTAAAATAAGTTTTTATAGGGGCTGCACGGTGGCATGGTGGTTAGCACCGTGGCCTCACAACAAGAAGGTTGCTGGTTTGATCCCTGATGCAAGGTTTGGACAGTGACCTTTCTGTGTGGGGTTTGCATGTTCTCCCCATGTATGCGTGGGTTCTCTCCGGGTACTCCGGCTTCCTCCCACCATCCAAAGACATGCATGTTAGGTTAACTAGTTACTCTAGATTGTCCCTGGGGGTGAATGTGAGCGTGGGTGGTTGTTTGTCTCAGTGTGGCCCTGCAATTGACTGGCGAGCTGTCCAGGGTGTACCCTGCCTTTAGCCCAAAGACTGCTGGGATAGGCTCTAGCTTCCCCGCAACCCTTGATTGGATTAAACAGTTAGGATAATGAATGAATGAATGAATGAGTTTTTATGGGTGAAAGACTTGTTGTGGACCAACTATTTTACTGGACTATAACTAGACGCTTGATGTACTGATGTAACAGGACTGTTGTTATTACAGTATCATCTGCTCCTGGAGTTCAGTATGGCTTTAAAGATAATTGTAAATTGCATCTGAGACTGTTATGATTGTACCCTATTCAAATCTTAAGAACAGTAATTTCCAATGGTATGTAACATGTTTAGGTACTTGGAATGGTGAGAAAATAAAATGCATATTTAGTTGTCGCGTCCCATCCATGGGATGTCTGATACTAATGTTATGTAGGACTGCATTACACCAAGTCATAATGTTAGGGGAATGATTTGTGGTATCTACTGTGTTATATCAGGACTGCGAACAGCAACTCTTTTGAATTCAGAGGGTTTCTTTATCCATTGCATTTGCAATGGCTTTAGGATCTGTGGAGTAAGGGGGTTCCTTGTTCCTTAAGATATACTATAAGGTTTTTAAAGGATTTAAACAAGTTGTCATATGAAGTTGCCATGGTTAGAGTGTCTTTAGACTATAAAAATGTTTAAGTGAGAATTGGTTAAAAGAGCATCCATATGAATGCTAGATCCACATTTTTCCCTGCATTACATTGCAATGAAATAGGAACATTTGATTTATTATTACCGTTGATCATTTTGATGTTGTAGAAAATTGGTTGAAATGTGGTTATAACCTCATGGATATTTGCAACATATTGTGATGCCTTCTTCTTCATTGCAATCTTTTTTAGGTTGTAGAAAGAGTCACAATATTTGTGATGGATGCAAATGATGAAAAGCCTGAATTCCAAAACATGCCTGCAATCATTGACATAGTGGAAGTAAGTCTGGTGGTTTAAATCAAAATAAATGTCAGTTTTCCACATGGATGTGACAAGCAAGACCTTCTTGTTACAACCATACCTTATTTTCTGTGTTGCACTTTTTAGACCACTGAATCTGGAAGTAGCATCTACAAAGTTGAAGCTGTAGACAGAGACACAGGCTCAGGAGGCTCAGTCACCTATTATCTGCAGGTACGTTTTCCGCTTAAAGTTAAAACTTTTTTTTTTTTTTTACATAATACCAGGACTGTTTTCATGTAGATGCTCTGACTATTTAGCATCACATAGACGTGGTGGTATGGATGTGGTATGGACATGCAGTTGCTCATTTCCTATGTTGTGCTAGTTAAGAGGACAGTGATTAAATTGCAATTACATTTTTGTAAGGTATTGGAGGCTTTTATAGTTGCCTTAGCAGGGGGTGGTAGATAATGTTAATTTGCTCTTTGGACTATAGAACAGCTGTCCCTTACTTGATAGACTGGGATAAGTGGGGCAGTTCACATGTGGACACAGCAGATTTCACCTGCATACTATGTTTGGCCATATGGGATATTTTATATCTAGATGGGCAAAAGGTCAGAATTTAGGAATATTGGCTCAATTTCAAACAGCTGCCATGTGCCATGTAAATATGTGTTAAGGGTTAGACGGTTCAGAACAGGCTTGTGTGGCCTCATTTGTGTCTGTGTGTGCTTTTAAATTCTTGATTTTTATGCTCTGTCCTCTGTTACAGATGCTTCAGCCCACTTTGTTTGCCATTGACAGGCATAGTGGTGTCCTTCGGATCAAATCTGGAGAAACGTTGGATTACGAGAAAACAAAGACACACTTTGTCACTGTCATTGCAAAGGTAGTAGATGTATCCCAACTCATTCATTGTTTCAGGCCTGAATTTGTCTGGTTTTTTTATGTCAAGAAAGATTCTTCACAGGGGTTTTAATTTTGAAATTAATTCACCTAACTTCAATTTATATAGCATCGATTTAAAACAAAATCATCTCAGTACACTTCACACACAAAATCAATAAGAGTGTAAGAGACTAATTATCCTATTGGTGCTGATTTAATGACAAATATTTGAGCTTCAGGTGACATCATCAGGTTGGTAAGGCCACACAGAAATGTGCTCACGAAGACAAAGAGGGAAAAGATCAATAAATGTAAAATTTAAAAAATACTAAAAAGTTTTTGTATAACAATTATCTAATTCTCAAAAATTTGTTTTGAATTTTAATAATCATTGAAACACTGAATAAATTAGAATATAATTGAATTAAGCGCAGTAAAAACACAATCAAAATCTAACAAAAAAAATTGACTGAAACAAAAAAATCCCTGTTAATACTTCTGCTGAATGTCTTTCAGGATGGTGGAGGTAACTTCCATGGCAAGGAACAGTTTCTTTCGTCTTCTACTACCCTGACAATCAATGTGATTGATTCACAAGACACTCCGCCATCTTTTATTGGGACGCCCTATTTTGGCTACGTTTATGAAATCTCAGTGCCGGTGAGCTACAATTTACCTCCAATTGGCTTAAATACATGCTTGTTTTGTGATAACCATTCATTAAATCACATTATCACGCTACATTTATTCTGATTTCTAAAATTAAAATCTTACTTAATAACTCATTTCTTTCATGTAAGTCCGAATGCACCCTTACCCCACATCTCATGACTTTAACTGCAGGTATTTCAATACATAGCATCATCATTAGCTCAAAATGTAACTGCATTAGTAAATCACAGAGCAATGACGTAATCTGGGTTTCAAATAAATGTGATCAAATGGATGAAGGAAATTTCAAAG
This sequence comes from Telmatherina bonti, assembly GCF_933228915.1. Lineage (NCBI taxonomy): Eukaryota > Metazoa > Chordata > Actinopteri > Atheriniformes > Telmatherinidae > Telmatherina > Telmatherina bonti. The sequence goes on along the minus strand of NC_136629.1, from coordinate 27,162,755 downwards.
TAACTTTCAAGACCGGGTGCATGATGAAAGATGAAGTGCTGGAATTGGTCACACATATTAAATGCCATGATGTGATTCTAGGCTTGTCCTCCACTTTAAAAACCCACAGTGAAAAAATAAATGCATACATTTATGTATTCTTATTATTCTTACGGTACAGCACTTTGGTCATATTTACTGGGACGGCTGCAGGTCAGAAGGAAAGGCAGTTGTCGACTGCATTCCTTTGTGTCCTTTGGCAAGACACTGAACCCTGCATTGCCGCTTGTTGTGCCTGACAAGGGGAATGCATGTAAAGTGCTTTGAGTGATCAGCAAGACTGGAAAAGTGCCACATAAGTACAAGTCAATTTATCATCTATTTATAAATAAATTTGGGTAGGCACATGTCAAACTAAAATCGTGCACTGAAAAGAGCACAAGAGCCTCACAAGAAAAGATAGTGAGATGCCCCACAGATTCACCACTTTTGGACAATCTGTGCTGTTGGTGAGGGGTGGTAAACTGGAACACTACCACGTGTAATAGGAGAATGCACCACATACTGTATACCAGTTTTAAATTCCATGTCAAACACTGGCTTTTAACCTACTAAATATGTTCTCACAGTTACATTTTTGTTATATATCGTGTCATGTGTCACACTTACCTAAATATAGATACACATATGCAAAATGCTTTTTTGTTCGTATGCTTTATTTCTATGTGAGTGAATAAGAAGTCATTTTAGTGTTTGTCTTTTATCATGTTTGTCACATGTGGCACCCCAACCTCTTTTACTTGAAATATGTAATTTGGCTCTTGCACTTTATGCAGTATTTACTGTGACAAGTTTTCACTTTACATTTCATTGTTTGCACCTTATTGTTCTGTGGCGTCTCACCCAATGATTGCTGTGATAGGCTCCTGCTTCCCGCAACCTTGAATTGGACCAGGTGGTGAAGAAAATGGACGGATGGATGTTGTTCTGTATATTGCTGTGACCTGCCAAGAAACAATCTGATGCAAATGAACTGCTAGGCTAACTCTGTAGCAATTGTCCCTTTTAAAAAAAATAAAATAAAAAATAAGAAAAATATGAATTTAAGTAATATGTACAACTTTGATGGTTAAGCATCCTTTGACATTGAAATTACGAATGATTCACCATCCATCTAAAGATAACTTATTTGTCTAGAACCGATCATGAGCCTGGCTTTCACTCCTTATTAGACAATAAGAGTACAATTATTTGTCTTTCTGCAGGGATCTGAAATTTTCACTGTTAAAGCTGAAGATGGTGATATAGGGAACCCAAATCCAATCCGCTACTCATTTGATGAAGGTAAATGTTTTACCCAAAGGAAACCAAAATGTTTTTGATTCAGTAGGAAAAAGCTAACACAATCCCTGTTGATCTTGCTAGGAGATGATGGTGTTTTTGGCATCAACAAAACAAGCGGTTGTATTACTCTGCTCACCTCTCCCATTTATCTAAAGAGGGAAATCTTCAATATTAAAGTCAGGGTAAGTCAGAAGGATTCTTATAACATTCATGTATCTGTAAAGATAGACTTAATTCAAGGTTTTATTTAATTATCATTTTCCTTCTTTGTTACTGTTCATAATCAGTAACAGCATTCTTGTATACTGCAAAAGTGAATCAAATAATCTCCACAGAAAAATATTTTGGACAGAATATGAAGTGACTTGAAATTTTTAAAGTGGGTCTCAACTTTTCTCATTTGTCAAGGCATCAGAAGTAAGCCCTGAAGGCAAACTCATGGACTACGGAGTTACCACAGTGGTGATTCGTGTGGTGGACCTAAATAATAATCCACCCACTTTTTATGGAGAAAACGGCCCCCAAAACATGTTTGAGTTGACCATGTATGAGCATCAACCAGAGGGAGAGATCCTGCGGGGACTGAAAATCACAGTGAATGACTCTGATCAGGTGGGAAACTGCTATTTATAGTCAAACTTAAAGAAATTTTCATGTGCTGATAATGCACTCCATCAGGTGTCATTATCAAGCACTGCAAATGTATTATCTTTGAAATCTGCCTGGGAGGCATTGTGATGTAATAATAAAATTTTTTCTTCACATAAAAAATTGTTATGTAATCAGAAATTAATTGAATCAACATTCATCAAACCAAAATGTGCTCAGGACCAAACTGTGTTCATGTCAGTGTCTGTCTTGCTGACTGCAGAATGACCCTAACCCTGCCATTATTGCAGACAATCCCTTTAAAATTACATGAATTTGAAAGCAAGCCAATGCAAACTAAAGAGTGTGTGGCGTGCCATTTGTCAGCTTACGCAAGTGTCTTTTTGTCTGAGAGCTGCATCCAAATGGATGATGCTCTCCAAAGATTTTACTCTGATAATACTGTCACAACATCAAGCACTCTTTCTGTCCTCTAACATTATGTTTCACTCTGAATATTTTACTTTACAAATTCCCAAATGACTGATCTTACATCACTGTAGCAATTAATGACACAAAGCTTTTATACTCTCTGAATGAACTCACTGCTACATGGATTATACTGCAGTAATGTCTGCTTTTTGGACATAGCTTTGTTACAAATGGAAACGACCATAAACCGATTTGTGCATAATGTAAGTCCTTGGATTTTTGAATAACATTACAATGTGCATATGTGCTCCTGCAGGGTGCAAATGCTAAATTCAATTTGAGACTGATTGGACCAGGAAGAATGCTACGAGTCGTCCCTCAGACTGTGCTCAATGAGGCCCAAGTCACAATCTTAGTGGAGGACTCTGCTGCCATGGACTATGAGAAAAACCATTTTCTAACATACAAGGTTATCCCTTTATACAAAGTAGACTCAAATTTGATTCAAACAATCACAGATGCATACATTTCTTCATAAATGCCAACTATAGGTCATCTGCATGTTTTTAAATTGCTCCTTTTCCAATGTTTCTATTTTTCAGCTGCTTGCAGTTGAGATTGATACTCCGGAGAGATTCAGCGCCACGGCAGACATTGTTATTCATCTCCTGGACACCAATGACAACGCCCCTAAATTTTCCTTGGATTACTACATTGCCAGAATTCCAGAAAACTCACCTGGCGGCTCCAATGTTGTGTCAGTCACAGTGAGTGAGTCTTCTTCGAATCTAAAAACATACGTCATCGCCTACATACGTCACTCTGTGCTAAAGAGGAATGCTGATTTTAACAAAATGCTCAACAGGCCCATTAATTCCCTAAATGCAGACTCTTTGTAAGGTGGGGGTTGGGATAATATGAGAAATCATGTAGATAAAAGCTAGGCGAGGTAAGCTGCCAGATGGCTATCACTTTCATTTTGTTGTGTAACAGCAAATACCCTGACCCCCCCCCCCCCCCCCCCCCCCCCCCCGCCTCAGGCTTAGTAGCACATGCAGCTACAGCACAAAAATATGTCCTCGGGTAAAATGAAGACTTTTAAAGACATACGGAATTCATCAAATGCTCTGTCTTTCTTCTTTTGACCTTGTCAGCTCATATCAGATTGGCAGAGGCAGGGAATCTTCCAAATAAGTCCTGCCCTTGTGTGAACAGCACAAAGGCTCTTTGCCTTGATCCCAGGCAATTTCAATCAGATAAAAGAGCAGCCAACTAGTGACCTTGGACACATGCGGACAGTGAACAGGCCTTCCAGCTGTTGCAGAAAGACAGATTAGCCGGGTATAATATTTCTGCATCGACACTCGAGCTGACTCCTGTAACATCAAGTTCCACTGCAGCACAGATGCACTCAGTTAAACGAGACCTGACCATTCACTTTCCTGCTTGGTTCATTCTAAATAAAAAAAACATTCTGTTATAAGAGTAATTATAAAAGTAATTACTACGATGTGTTGAATAGATTTTTTTTTAAACTAAAAAAAACCTACTACATTAAAATTTCCCACTAGGATAAAGTATTTTTAAATTAATTTTTTATTATTTACTTTCATTTAATTTCATTAATGTGTTGGTAATGTGTCTGCAGGCAGTAGACCCAGACTCTGGACCCTGGGGTGAGGTGAAGTACTCTATCTATGGATCAGGGGCTGAGTTGTGAGTATGAGTGTACAACTAAGCTTCATTTAACAAGACAAAGAAACAAACACTTTTCAGGTGCAATGGATGCAAAAATCCTCAACAAATCAGCCACAAGCCCAATACATGTCCAAACAGTCACTTAGTTTTGTTACTGGAGAGGTCCAAAGCAGCACTATTCTGCTTTCTGACTGAAATGATTTTATAATATAAAAAACAAACATAGATAAGATTAAAACAAATAAATATTTGTACTTTTGCTAAAGTAATCTAAATTTAATAAACTCTTCTGGTGTGTCAAAGCATTGTTTTTGTTGTATAGAATATTAAAGACAAACTTGTGTTTCTGGGATGAAGAAGTTTGTAACATTCAAATGGATGAAAATGAGTATAAAACAAAGAAGCAAGATTAAAAGTACATCTAGGACCCCTGTACTGCATGCAGAGGCCACATAAAGAAAAAAACACATCTGGCTGAGAGGAAAAATACCACAGCTGATTTTTTTTTCTTTATTATATTGGAACTTAGTTTTCTTCATTGCCTCATAAGCACTGGGTCCAGGAGGATATGCAGGGATCTTTTTCTCTTTTTTGTATGTTTTTATTAGTTTTGTAAAAGAATTTAAACCTCCATGAAAAGTCTGAGGGCCTCTATTCTCTCTAGCACAGATAGTTTACCCACAGCTTGGATTTCTAAATATATACATTGGATATATTATTCCACAGATAAAATGCATGACACAACTTGACAGAAATGTTCTTATGAACTGCTTACAATGTGAAATCTGCATGTTCGGTAACAATGCAAACAAAAAGGTATATTTTAGCACGCATTTGCTTAATCTGCAAAAGCTGTTCTTACTAACTGTCTTTATTCAGTCTAATGTAGAAAATATTTTTTGGAATATTTGGTAGAGATTTAGAGCTTGGCAGTAATGAGTTTAAGCAGATATGTGATGTCACATGGCATGTGTTAGAAAGATTTCCAAAATAAGCAGTGAAGAGAGATTGGGAACGCTTAAGCTTAGTGCATACTTGTTTAATCAAAACAATTTTGAAGCTGTGTCTCTTTCACATTATTCTCCTAAAAAATGCTTTGGAAATAAAATAAGATGGTGCAGTTTGGCATTTTTATGTTTCATTACTTGATCCCAGAAGGTTGTGGAATATGTGAACGCACACGCCACAGTTCTGATCTTTGCCAACTTGGCCTCTACCCTTTTTAATCCCCTAATGGGATTGGAGGAGAAAATAGACTGCTCTTTGCTTCTGGGCACCTTGGACTGGAATAAAATGACTGTAGTGTAACCAAACATGTCAGTGAGTGAAACATTTCCACTTTTATTGTTCACTGTTCATTTAGAGAGGCTTTGATTTTACAGCGACGACTTGAAGGAAATAGATAAACCCACTTCTACTCTTTTCCTCTACATAGTTGAGAGTGTTGGAGGTTTTATGTTTATGTATTAAGCCTCAGCCAAGCATAGCTTAGCAAGTAATCAGGGAAATCAGCAATCTGGCTATATTAAGCTAAAACTTCCACCCACTAATAAGGATAAAAATAGCATGTTTATAGAAATAGTAAAGCTCAACTTGTAAAATTAAAAAATAAACAGTTACATGATTTGTAACTCATTTAAAGAAATATTTCAGAGAAAGTAGTATAAATGTACAATGTAAAAGTACAATTAACTTTGTGTCAGGAAGACAGACAAAAGTGTCTAGCATAGTCATGTTAATTAATATGTTGCATCATTTTTTAGAAACTTACTGTAACCAACCAGTTGTTGTTTTGAAATTATATTTTAATACTCATTAAGTCAGCATGATCCTCCCTGAAAAACTATGTTGTACTGATGCAAGTGCCTCTACGGATGTGCATATTTTTTCAGTAATGTGCACTAATGCTTCTTCATGCTATACTGTCGTTGCCTTTTGAATTATATGCAAGAAACTAACTGAGTTTTCCCCTTCCCCTTTTGAACAGAAAAAGTTGCAGTCATAGTCTCATTCATTTATTCATTCATTGTCTATGTTTATGAGACGTATGGAGTGCAAGTGGTAGATTAGTCAGCTTTCTCAGGAAGAGATGAGAAGGTATCCCTGGATGGGCAACCGGTCTATCACAGGGAAAGCATACAGAACTACCATGCATATTAACTCTTACACCATTGGTCAATTTAGAGTTTGTAAATTGAGGTAATTCAACTGAGGTGCTTGCTCTTGGACTGTGGGAGGAAGTATGCAAATCCAAATCGAAATTTGAGACATTATCAAATTATAATGTGATAGGTTTTATTGTAAAGATATGAAATGTATGGACTTATAACCTGATTGCAGTGAAGGTGTGGAATATGAACTGTATTCATCTCTAAATGAGGAAACTGCGCGTACAGTTGATCAGAGAAACGTATAATTTATCAAATGGGATTAAGTTGTACTTCATATGAGAGATTGTGATGGCTAAGTTTGGAAGATACCAATAAACTAGACAGGACCACGTCTTTGGGTCAGCAGCTTAATTCTCACACTCCCAGTGGTGCATGTAGCATATAAATTTAATTTTAGTTTTAAGAAAACTAACAGTAACACACACCCAGACACACACGTGTACCATCTCACCGGCACACAGGCAGGTGATGTGTGTTGCTCATGACTGTCCCACATTCCTGTGTGTACAACAATAAATCATAGTAGAACAGTGAATCCTTAACAATTGAACTGAAATTTTCCTGCTTGATAAGAATAGTTTTGCATTAAATGTATTTTGTGCCAATATTTTTCCAGGTTGCAACATCTGCATGCAGCACTTTGTGTTTCATGTTCTTAGACTAAAACTTATCAAATTTTTAGGTGAAACATTTCACATTTTTACAATAAATATTATGACGTTATAGATCCATTTTTATTTCTTTTCTTTTTTTTTATTTTATCAGGGTGACAGCTCTACGCTTCCATAGGGAAGAATATTTACCATCCCACTGTGAAATTAATTAAATAATTCACATCAACCCAGTTATGTTTGAAAAGGGGCTATGAATTGTTAAAAACATTTCACTGCTTTGTCCAAATAAAGTAAATCTTGTTTTAGAAAGATGTGTCATCATTTGCAGGTTCCTGATCCAGCCTACAACCGGAATCATCTACACCCAGCCTTGGGCAAGTCTGGATGCTGAAGTAAAGTCTAAGTACAACTTCTACGTGAAGGCAGAAGATGCAGAGGGAAAGTACAGTCTGGCTGAAGTCTTTGTGACTGTGCTGGATTTGAACGATCATCCACCTGCTTTCAATGAGAACTTCCTTGAGAAGACCATGGTTATTGGAGCACCAGTGAAAATAGAGGTTTTTACATTCTTCTGTGATTTTACAAGAAAAGAGAAAGTTCAATGTTTTATTCTCACCATTCAATGTCTAATAAGATGTCTCTTTCCAGGCTGTAGATGATGATGCAGAAATACCCAATAATGTCATCGAGTATGCTATCATGAAAGCTGAGCCAGACAATAACATCTTTGACATTAACTCTGACACTGGAGAGATCCAGCTCAAGTCCTACATCAAGTCAATGGCCATCATTCAGAATATCACTAAGAAAAGAGACTGTACCTGGTCCCTAGTGGTCCAGGCCCGGGACCGAGGCCAGCCTTCCTTCAGCACCACTGCAGTTGTCAAGATTGATATCACTGAAGCTGTAAGTGAAATCTACATGCCTCAATGAATATTTAATTCATTCTATATTTTTAGAATGTGCACAAGCGACTTAACCCACTTTCATCTTGAATTGTGTACATTTGGTAGCTGTAGCCTCTACAGACTTGCGCAATTATAGTAGCTATGTGGTCACAAATTGTTTTTTTCTTCATATGTACTTTAGCATAATATCTTCACCATATGTTATCTACACACAGAAGGGTATTTATACCAAACTAAGTTTTTATATTTCCATTTAACAAAAAAAGAACAACCATGCTGCTCTGATTATACAAACAAAACATTCAGCTAGGAAGACAAATATCAACCTAAACTCCAAAATCAAAATGTTTATTCGACAATAGAAAATAAAATACATTTGATATGGTAAAAACTGACTTAAAATGTATGTATGCTTGCCTACACAAAATATTTCAAAAGGTCTCAAAAGTGGGCTAATATACCCAGATACTGCAGTTGAAAGTCGAATAACTCCATGTATTATCCATTTTATGTGCTGTGTATGTTACCTGACAGGTAACAATGTATACATAGGGTACCAGTAGTAAAACCTACTTTAATATTGCATTTTCCAGGCCATTTGCTTTAATAATCCAAAGTCATACACGTCTGTGCACAATCTCCCCTCAGTTGTTACATAGTTCAGTGCACTGGCAACTTTTCTGACAGCCCTGGCAGTCTCATTATAGTTGTCTTCACCTAAATGTGAAGGTGCAGAAGAGATGCCCTAAAGCTGTTCCTTTATTCTGCAGCAAAAACCACTTCATTTTTTATGTTATCTTTTCAGCGTTGATGCTCTATGTTCAAATATAGTTCCCAATGTTACTGGTGCAAAGCCAGCAGTGTTGGCAACAGTATCTGTTGGATTATGTAGCACTGGCCTCAGTGATGGAATTTTAGGCTTAATACCTAAATATTAGGGACTTTAAAGTCTAATGACTGAAAGGACAACAGTTTATGAAACACAAAATGCTCAAACTTGTATATGTTAAATTGTGTATCCAAACTGCTTCTAAGTTTTCTCTAAGGCCGGATTATTTTTCACGCAGTGCATGCGTACAGTAGGGCTAGTGTAGCTAATGCTGGAGAAATGTGCCTTTGCACTCGAGTATAGTTACCCACTCTAGTTGTAGCTTCTCTTCCACAGTTACTGCACACATTCAGGATGTAGGGAAATCCATACATTTTTCTATCATCCTTCTCGTTAGTGTTTAACATTTAGTAAAAATGGCTTGACATGAACTACTGGACATTTTTATGCCAAATATAATACAAAAATTCAAATCTGATTTTAAATGGTCTTGGTCTTTTGGTTGTTTTAAGAGACAAATTGAATACAAAAAAAAACATCCTTACAACCCTGACAAGACAAAATCAAAGGCATCTTCTACCGAAAGCAGAATTACAGTCTTCCTCGGTACTATCAGAGATCTGATGCATCTGCAAGACAGAATTGCTTTACAGACTCCAAAGCTGACTTTGTCTCCTTCAGTGTGCAGCTGTACGTTTTCTATGTGATCTGTTTGTATGAGAAGGTACAGCATTACTGTATTGTCACTTCTCCTTACTTTGCATGAAATACTAGTGTTGCATTAGTCTTATAAATGCCACTTTCGTGTTTTCAGATCAAGTCCAGATTTTTCTCATACTTCTTGGGCCTAAGGAAACGTCCAGGGACAGTGTTTGGGATTTGTTTGACCCTTGTCATCTTCACCATTTCACTGACAATCTTCATTTCAACTACCATGTACTGGAAATCTGTGAAAAAGACTCGTGTCCAACCTCAGGGCAAGATCAGAAAGATTATAAGGAGGCCTGTGCCATAAAGGAAGCTTGCCTTGAGATTATAAGCAAAGCAGTATTGTCGTTTTTACCCTGTGCTTACAAGAATTTACATCTATTCATTTTCCGATGATTTTTGTAGTGGAGTAAGTCTGTGTCTGTAAAAGAGTACAAGAGGACAGATTTATTTCTGATAATATCAAGCCACAACCAAAGTAGATTTAATTGGCTTGTACTCATAAATTTATTTTTCACTCTTCTCAGATGCTGAATGGTCTCAGCTGTGGATTTCTCCGTAAACCTCTCTGATCTTGTCTTGACAGAATACTAAAACAAAAAAAACTAAAACAATGAACTAACAAAATACTTAGTTTTTTACAGACAACGGTGCGCTGGCAGTACAAACGTTTTGTAATCTTCATTTTACCTACCTCCCAGCACTTCTAAACATACACAGAATTATAATTAGTTCAAAGTTTGTGTGACTTCAGTCCCATGGATGTGTATTCTCCTTGTGCTCTTTTACAGACCCAACTCAAAGGGGGGCCTTTGGGATCAATTTTAATGCAGAATAGAAACAAGCCAATGCAAATCATAGGCATGCTTGCTGGTATCATTAGCCTCATGGTCATAGTCACAGTCATCATCTCTACTGCAACATTCATGCGCAACAAAAAGTCCAACCGGATCCTGCCGAACCGCCGCATACGGAGGAGGCCCCAGAGACAGCACATGTGGAACTTCAAAAACCCCTTCAAGACTACGGAGCCCGCCAGAGACAAGTTCAGAATTGAAGAGGAAGAGCCAGAGCCCGAGGTGATGGTGGAGAATGTCAACTGTAACAATAATATCACCAATGTAGTGAGACACTGGCCCCCACCTCCACCTTCTCTGCCCCCTCCACCACCTCTTTACGGCCCGGGGGAGAGGCAGTGGACTATACCAACAGTATCTGCAACTGTGGCACCAAGACCTAAAAAGAAGCAAGTGACAGAAAGGCAGGACGCAATTAACAAAGCTCTGGTTTCAGAGCTCAAGATGAGACTAGAGCATAGGAAGAATGTGACATCTTGATGTTTCTTAACAGTTGACAAAACAGTCTCGCTGCAGGGATCCTTTAGTGGCTCAGCTCAGATGTCAGGGAGGTGAATGTTTATCTTCTTTCATCTCAGCTACTGGGGAAAAAATATGAATTGGACATCTTTAAATCAAAATTTGCAGAGCAGACACTAAATACATCTTGTGGTGGGATTGTTGTGTGAACTGATTTCAAAAGGTCAAAAATGAACTCAATCATAAACAGTGCATTGTGTGTGTATGAGTATTGTTGTGTGAGTGTGTGTGCATGAATATTTTTGTGTAAGTGTATGTGTGTTTGTGTATGTGTCTGTGTATATGCATGTATCTGAATGTGAGTTTGAAAAGTCAAAATATTGACACAGCAACAGCTTAAATCTTTTTTAATCAATAATGTCATTTTCACAAACATGTTTCCCATTATGTTTGTGAATCAAATCAAGTTTTAAATTCACAGACATTTATTGTTTGTGCTTCCGTACAAGTTTTTGTGTCACTTTTCTGCAGTTGGATTCCAATTTCTGCATTTTGTTTTGATTCATTTGTGACTTTATCCCTTCAAAGGGACCAGTCACTTTTTTAACTTTCATCATTTTTACAAAAATGAACAACAAAAAATTAAACAAACTATTCGCATAAGGAAGTCTTTTCACCCCACTATGCATGTGTAAAGCACATTTTGACAACTTAATTATTTGCATGTGAAAAGGTAAATGTTATGTAAATACCACAAAGCAGATCATCTATTTAAGTGAATGTGTTTTTGTCTAAATAAATATGCTGTTATAACATCTATGAATTTTACTGCTAATAAAAATGTGTCATTTCAGCAGTGTTGAAAGATATATTACACTTTATTAATCAAAGCAATCAGTCCCATGTAGTCCCAATTCCAAAGTTAATAGCAGTAAAGTAAAAAAAAAAGGAACTGACAAGAAAAATTGACTTTATGTCAGTATATGAAGATACTGGCTATCCAGGATGACATTAAAGAGCTGCTTTAAAAGGAAATCAAAAAGAGAGAGAAAGCTTGTTGCCTTTGTTAAAGATTATCCCCTTAAATAGACCAAATACACTCTACTGCCCCTTTCTGGAGATGGAGCAGAAGCTGCTTCAGTCAGTGTTCAGGTAAGCCACAATCATGTTATGTAATCCCTGACAGATTACAGAAATGTTGCCACAGTAACCATGCTGTATAGGTGGCAAATATTTTGATTGATTAATCAGTGTAATTTGTTCTGTTTTGTTTAGCTTTTGTTTAAAACAAAGGTTTTAAACAGGAAAATAGGGCTGACAGGTCCAAACCAGACTGGCAACATCAACTGAAAGAAACAAATAAAAAATTACTTTTTTAATTTAAGTCCACTCAGAGCTCTCTTCATCGTGGATGTTTTTTGATTAAGTGCTAAATGCATGTGGATAGTTTGAGAACCCAGTCCCTTCTCCCAGTAAACAGGATATACTAATTGTTACCTATGCAAGCAGGTAAAAAGCTGAATCTAATCATCTTTGATATTTAGCTTACGGCAAACATAAGCAGATAAAGCTTTTTCTCTAAATGGTCTCGCCATTTTTACTTTCCCTTGCTTTTTTTTCAAAAATAATACCAGTAGTTGTAGAAATAATCACTGTTCATTTTCATTTTATTCATAATCACAGTGTGAACTCCAAAAAAAAATCATACAATCTCGTGTAGTGTCATGTTAGTCCATGTACCAAAGTTGTAAAATACTGACATGATTTGTTTAAGCTTTGACACCACAACAAGCGCACATTATAAAATCAATGCAATGTTCAATGGCAGCACCAAAAGGTTTTGTTAAGTATTTAATATCATGCAAATTAGCCGTTCCTTGCTAATTAAAAAAAGTGAATTCACCTTTTTGCAATATCAGCACTAGTTGTTGGCCAATTTCATTAAATGGTGTTAAATCTTATCATAGAGTATTATCTTCAATTAGTACGTTAGCAGTGTTGACACCTGTGGAAGAACTGTCAGGCTCTAAGGTAAAATTAGTATTTCAGATAACACTATAACAATTTAAAGGCTCAGCAGGACATAACATAGCTTAATGTTTACAGTAGTACATGAAGTGGACATGTGGCAAGAAAAAACAAAGACCAAAATGATTTTTCTCTGAATGAAAGACTTAGTGGAATGTCATCCACTTTCCGATAGAGAGTTTTTTTCAATTTCTCTGAGAAAAGAAGTAATATCCAAGATGTTCATTGAGAGAAATCAGTTGAGCACACACTGTCCACTGTCTGATGTAAACATTTGAGTATGATGAGTCTTCCAATAATAAAAGGCCCAATTAAACACATTCCAGTTCATCACTTTTACAGCAGGAGCCTCTGTGAATCACACATGGCTTTTCTACAGACATCCTGCTTCAGCTTAGCCTACACATTGAATCACATATAGAAAAGCAAAGAATTGTACATCAATTCAGTTTTCCCATTTTACTACTAGTGTTTATTTTTAAATATTGATTGACTATTACTATCCACTGTAGCATCTATAAACTTGGAATGTATTATTGACAACAAACAAGAGGTTTTGACCAGCTGAGGTGAGGATTTAGCTCAGGGATGGGTATGAGTGTGGAGTAGGTGAGGTACAGTAGTCCAAGGATAAAATTTGAAAGACTGAGTGTGAGTTCACGGTGGGTTTTCCTACTGAGCTTGAGATTGTTTGTCAATGTGGAGATGGCAGTGTAAAGTGGCTGAAGACTAGTATGTCATTCTCACCAAATTACAGATGGTCTGAACTAAAAGCACACAAATGGATAAATATCCAAAAGCTCAGACACAAACTGGCTGTAAATGGAGAGCAGACCAAGGCTGATGGGCAAGAGGCACATCCATGAACAACAGGAGCAAAGAAAGGCAAAGCAAAGGTAAATGAAAATAAAGAAAAAGATCCTTATAGTATATTAATGGAATGTAATGAAAACTGTCACTACTACATGTTATACATTGTTCACTTTCAGTTGCATAGAAAAAGTGTATCTTTAAATTAATTTCAGTCATGGTCCAGGAGTTCGTGGTGAATCTGATTTTACAAAGCCTGTCCTAAAAAAGACTATAAAGAAGCTAACACTCACAGAATCACACGAACAAATCCACATCGACTTTGTGTCTGTTCTTCATTAACTTTGACAGTCATGTGTGATGGTGACATAATTGCTAAAACTTTTCTTGGTTCGTGAGTTAGGATTAGGGTGGAATTCATTCTTATGTCTTGGTTTTTTTTCTCCAACAATTGAAAGGAACAGTGACTAATATGTTTTTTTTTTTTCAGGTTCTCATGTTAAATATTCAATGTTGAAAATGATTCAATAGCTTAAAGTTCAGCAACTTGGGCCACAGAATTTGTGTAAATTTTAGATTAGCTGGACAATGGATCACATTATTAACATCACTGTTTACTTTTAAAGCTCATCTGTTGATGTACTCTTTAATTTTATATACTGATTATTCTGGGTTGCAGGGAAGCTGCAGCCTATCCCAGCACTTTGCAGAGATGAAGTGTACACCCTATGGAAAGGTCGCTAGCCTTTTGCAGAGCTACCTTTTAAACTAATTTTCCTTATAGAGTTTACAATTTACATATTCAGATTGCCATAGGAACCATGCCGAATTCATTGTCACATGAAGCGATGACTGTCAAGGACTCACGTATTCCTGGCCCAAATCATGACAATGTTGGCATAATTACACAAATACACAAACACAGAAAGTGAGAGAGAGAGATACTGCTGTACTGTCATCATCTGAAGAAAATAATTCTCTTTTGGAGCAAATGTTTTCCACTGCCCTACCATGGAAGCAGACCATAGGATGGAAAGTTAAACAGGTTTTTAACTAAATTGAATCCCATACCTTTAATACACAAATTAGTGTTAAAATTCTTTAATAATTCAGCAATTTTAATACCTAGTTTGTCCATGTACTAAAAATAGTAAAGTGGAATAACAGAAATATGCTTCTGTTTCAGCTGAAACCACACCACACTTACTGATTTTCAGTAAGTGTGAGATATTATCCAAATCCAACCCCGCTTTCATTGTAATTTATATGCAATGTTTTGCTGAATAATAAATATCAAAACACACAGCAGGTATTTGTTTAGACATCAGCCAAACATCCTTACTATTTAAAAGTTACATAAAACATGCAATTTACAGATTACCCCATCTAATCCAAAGTCCAACTTTCTCATCTCCATGCAATATTGCATCTTGGCTAAAAACCAAAGTTCCAGCTGGCCTGAACTAGTTGAACTAATAAGATGTACAAAGATATGGATGGTTTTCACATGGTTATAAAACTGCTAGGCTGAATGTGCTTCATTTTTACAGTATAAACGAAATAAACATTTTTATACATACATATTTTCTTTGAAAATTGTGTGACTAGATGTTCTTGTAGGGTAGTACAGTTTCAAACCCACAAACAACATTGAGAAAAAATGTAGGTCATTTTTTTTATTTATTTATTTTTATTATATTTTTTTTTATTATTTTCAATGTTGCTGGTTGTTAATGCTCTGGAGTAAAATGAGACGAATATGAGGAGTGGCCCAAAAGATCATGCATTATGCCATGTAAGAGGCAGCTAGGATTACTGAGCTATTTGATAGAGGATTACAGAGTTGAAAGTTGCAAACAGCGGTGATGCTTTGGAATGAAAAGCAGCATGCATGGTTCAAAACCCTGACATATGCTTGAAGACATAGAAATGTTAAAAAAAAATATGATGTGTCTTTAACTCTGAAAAAGAAATAATACATTATATGAAATGTTTACCTGCTGATCTTTCAATTTAGCCGCAAACATCATCCAAATCTGTCATGCACTGATATACCGTGATAACAGCACTGTTTTTTAGCAACACTATAGTATTATCAGGAGAGAAAATAAGGTGTATTCTTCGTCATTTGTGTTGACGTAACAGAGTATTGCTTTAAGTGACATGTTCTTTTGTTATAAACACCAGTCAAGGATTATAACAAAAAGCAGCATTTATCTTCCACCCACAAATCATGTAAACACTAATGAAGAAGCAAGAAAGCACATGCATTTGTGCTCTAGAAAATAATGGCTGACAATCTCAACCAGTTGTTTGAAAACCTCATTTTAAATTAATACAAGCAGAGCTGAACTGATCTCTTTGCGTCACAGGAGACAACAAATGGAGATGGAGGAGGGGTTTTGTCTGATCTGATAATAAAGTGATGACAAGAGAGCACAGAGATATTGGAGAGGATGCTTGTGTTTGGGTATTATGTCAAGTGAACAATGCCACTGGCTGTAGCATATCCAGCGTGCCATCTGCCTTGTGTAGTCAGGCCATCATATGTGATGCTTAGTTGTTGTGTTTTGTTTGGAGGAGAGGGAGACAGACAATAGTGATGCACATGCACACTGAAACAGAGAAGATACATAAATCACAATGAAATCCACAGTTTACATACAGAGCTTTATCAAATGCTTCCAGACAATTCAGCCCCTCAAACACATGAGCTTCACAAAATCCTGTCCTTAAATTTTTGGTTAGTTGGTGACATTGATGTGAGGCTTCTACAGTCTGTTGGTTTTATTCATGGCCTACTTGACCCAAACTACTGCCTTGTAACACTAACAGTTTATAACACTGGAAAACTACTGTAACATAGGGGTTAAATATGTGGTGATGAGTTCACTCTTCAGAGGAATGGACAACATGGTTGAGACTATTTCCACACATCAAAACATTCGGTTCCATGACAGCGGTGCCGCCATCAAGAAAAAGTGAAAAATGGCAATACTGATATTTAAAACATAAACATAATAACCCATTTATTCACTCTGCCTCTTATTTACAATTTTAGCTTTAATTCTGTACATTTTCAAACAATTTATTTCCTTTATTGTTATTTGTCATTTAGTCATTCGATTGTTTAATCTGCCTGATCTGCTTAGTTGTGTTAATGTTGTTTTGTTCAACCTTTTATTTAATTTATTTAACTTTTTCAGTCACCTGTAAATTTAAATGATAATTGATTTATGGAAAGGTTTTATTAAAATAAAGTTAAATGTTTTAATGTCTGTCATTGTCTTTCCACTGTCACACATTTTGTGACACATAGTTTTGGAACAAATAAATAGATCAAACACACACATGAAATGCAAAATTCATCAAGGAATTTTGTTCAAACTTTTGGCTGCATTAGCTTGTGAATACAGAATAAACACAGAACACTATAATATAGCTACAAGGGAATTTCCACAAGGGCAAACACATAGTATAAACACACAAAGTACAAAACACACATGAATGCAGGATTTAATTAAAAAATACAATATGTATTGTGTATTCTGGAGAATCTGTCTGGCAGCTGATACACTTCCAGTTTACTAATAAGTGTACATACAAACTGTATTAGTTTAATCTTTAATCTATTTTAATCATTGTAGAGTATGTTGCTGTATGTTTTCAACATGTAATATCTTGTACATTATCTGTTGGTAACAGTAAAAACAATGGGTACACAAAAATTGCTCAAAAATTAAAACATAATTTCAGTGGATGAATAAGTAAAAACCTATTTCTAAAAAAAAAAAAAACAACAAAACAGAAACAAAACTTTCTTTTATTCCAACCAACAGCAAAGGCTCATATGAAGAACCCGTTCAAAATGAGAAATAATCAACACTAAAACAGCAACAAGACAGAAACAAACGTCTGAACATTTTTACACAGGTGCAAATCCTTGACATAACGGTCATCATTCACATCTTTTCAACAACCTCCCCGCCCTAGAACAGAGGAAGACATTAGATTAAAACCAAGGCAAGTAATGCTGTTACTTCTGTGAATTCTGAAATCATGTTGTTTGAAAGTTTGTCAATATTTTCAAGGTTTTTTTTTATCTGAAGACATGTAACCAAGAGGATAATGAAGTAGATAGAAAGAACCAGGCTGGAGGAGCAAGACTAAGAGAAATAGTGTATCTTATTTTGATTGAGAATAGTTGGTCAGCTTTTTTCTGTGCAGAACGCACATGATGGATGTTGAAGTTTGGACTTATGAGGTTCTTTCAACTTTTAATGTCAGAAATCTAAGGATTTTTAAACTAAAATCTCTGATTTTTGAGTTTAGGAGAAAAAAGAAGCACATAGATCATTCTACTCGTAATGGTTAAAGATGACTAAAGATATGTTTTGCAATGATCATGCTTTTGCAACTAGCAAATATGTAGTGTGATCATTGCCTCCATAAATAAAAAAATTATGCTTGTTTCTCTATTTTTGTTCTCTCTATCTTTTTCAGTTGCACAAACAAAATGGATTAAGTTTAAGCTGACATTTATGCAAAATTATACACAAACTTTTAAACTACAGGCCTATAGCAGTATTGAAAAAAAGCATCATGAAGTAGCTGTTTAAAGCTGGGGTAGGAAATCTTGCTCAGAAATATTTTATTTTTACCCTGGGTGAAGTGGTTGCTCGTTCTGATGGTAGTCTGTATATTTTGTAATCATGAACAATAAAAAATATAGTTAGACCCCTCAGTTTATTGTTATTCTGTAAAAACTCTGACCAATCAAAACGTTCGGGCCGAATTGAAGTGTTAATTTCTTATATTTCAAAAGCTTCTTCATGGCTGAGAAAATGCAGGAAGGATTTGCTCGGTTTATTTGCCTCCTCGCGCTAAACAGCCGAGAACAAATAAATAATTGGTGAAAAAAGCTGCAAACTAGAAAAGCGCTCGGCGAGCACAATGAATTTTAAAAACAGAAATCACTACAGAAAATAAATCAGTTCTTCCTTTTCACATTTCCAACAACCCCAGAAAATGTCATTAGAATCCGTCCATAACTTTTTGAGTTATCTTGAACACAAACAGATAAACGCCGGTAGAAACATATCCTCCTTGGTGGAGGTAAGATAAAAGCCTTGGATCCAAGGAGCAAAACCAGAGGGGGAGGAGCCAAGACACGGTGCTACTTCACATCTTGCTTTCTCCCCAACATTACCTACCCCAGCTTTAAGTCTACTGCATTTTCCAGAAATACTTGTTTCTAAATGAGACAGTTTCTGTTTCAAAGTGAGTGTTGTGTTACCTGTGGTCATTTTACACAAGTCAGTACAGTTCAGCTGTGATTCTGCTGTTATCGGCTTTGTTCTTATGCATTCTGTCATCTGACCTCCTCCTCACCTTCCTGTCTTCACTTGAACCTTTATTGACAAGGCCTTCATCGCTGGCGGCCTGCAGACTGTCAAAGTTGCCCTGCCTCTCACGCTCCCCCTCAGATGAATTGCTTTCTCTCTGTCGGTTCTTCCAGGATTCCATGATAACTTCCAGACGGGTGCATCTCGTGTCAGTGGTACAGGCATACATACCTATTGGAACCGCTAACACCATGGCTAAAACGATCACCACTATATGAATGAGCTTCTCCCTCTGCTCCATCTCAGTAATGTCGCTCCCTGTCACAAACATGATGCACTGGCCTGGATGTGGTGCCTGGTTCTTTAGGGTCACACAGATTTCATATTTGGTAGCAGGCATCAAATCAGAAATGGAGTAAGAGTTAATCCCAGGTCCAATGTAGATTGTTTCTTTTTTTTCCGCATCTGCTCGACCAAAGTGGATGGTGAACCATGACTCGGAGGGATGGTCTAGGGCAGCGAACCACTCAATAGAGATACCACGTACTGTCTGTTTGGCAATACGGATGTCAATGAAAACATTTTCATTGGCAGGACCAGATCCAGCTGGGAAGCCTGGGAGGTGGGATGATTGGGAGCTGTCAGAAGAGTGGACTTCTAGGAGGATACTGACTGAGGAGTTTCCTATGAAGTTGACTGCAGTGCAGGTGTAGACACCACGATCAGATACTTGGAGAGAGGGGATCACCAGGAGGGATCTGATAGTATCCTCAGCAACTCTTTCCTGAGATTCTGGGAGGATAACAAGGGCAAACAGTGTTATTTCACAAGTCTTACTCAGAAAGTAACTCTAATTTATTACATATTATAATAATAATTGACCATTAAGATAGTCATCAGCCAAATATGAAATAGGTTTTAAAAATGTGAAAATGGAGGAGCTATGCAAAAACGAAACAAAATAAATTAAATGGCTGTACTTCCTGCACAACTGATGAAATTAAGGTCTACATTTTAAGCATCTCTGAAGTGATGCATTTCATAATAATTGTATTAGTGTAAATTATTAAAATATTATTACTTTTAAAATACAAAGTAGCCTGACAACATACACCGAAAAGTTACAACACAAAATCTGGTACATTTACACCCATAGCAGCAGCATAGCAATTTTAGCTAATCTTTTTTCTTTTCTTCAGATTTTCTCGTGTCACAAATATCACAAAAATAAACAGTGAATGTCACATATTTGTTACCAGACACAGAAAGTAGAATTAATTTTGTCTGAAAACTAAAACATAAAATTTATCAACAAATTGTCACAAGTGACAAAGCAGAACTACAATCTTTGAAACTTTGCTTCCAATGACAAAATCAAGTAATGGTAGGAAATAGTTTGTCTCCCATTAGCTTAATAAACACTAAAGGAATCTGAAATTATAACCTTTTTTTTTTCTTCTGAATAATAGTTAAGCCCATTTGCTTGTTACTGATAATATGTTTTATTTAAAACTGATTTAATATTAATATTAAAAGGTCAATATTAAAACATGAATATGCTGTCTTCATTTACTTCTGTTTTATTAAAGTAAAACTTCTTAAAGGTCCAATCAGTTTAGACCTTCATGTTAGTTATAGGGCAGTAAAAGAATAAATAAGATTGCTTTGAATTTAGTTGACCAGTTCCTAGAGAGAATTCTAATATGGATTTTTTTAAATTTCTCATCTTTTTAGAATAAGATCATGGTGCAATAATTGTGAGGAACACAAATAAAAATTCATATTAGTTTATGATGGTATTACAGTTGGTATTTTGTTTGTTTTCTTTAGGACATGCTCTGTAGCTGGAGATCCAGCAAAAGGACACCTGCTTAATGACATAGTGACCTGGAACCAGGTGAACTGTCCTGCACGATGACCAGCTGCCCTAGCAACCAGGGATGCTGTGGTGCAGCTAATATCCCAATTTAACTGTCCTAGTTTAGATTGGGCTTTACAGAAGCCTGTGATTAAACTTTTCAAAGTGTTTAATTCATCACAATTTATCGTCAGAGCTGCTGCATGACGCACCACGGACAGCACACTCTTACCACGAAATCCTCTTATTATCTTCAGACCATATGTCCACCACACGGCAGGGTCTGGCCTCGCTTTGGCGATGCAGCGCAGGGTCAGGTTCGAGCCCTGAGGAAGGCTCATGTTTGCTGACGGGGTGCTGACAACAGGCTTCATGCATGCCTGCAGTTCTATCTCGTGGAAGAACTTTCCCGCCTTAAAGTCCGGCCCTGAGCAGGTCAAGTAGGAGTTCATCAGAATGATCGGGGGGCTTAATGACATTATGAACTCCACGAAGCCCTTCAGGCGGCAGTCGCAGAGCCAGGCGTTGTCGTGTAGCGCTAGAACGACGTTCGGCCCGGACGCAGTCGCCTCCCGCTCCGGCGTGCTCTGCAGATTTTGGTAAAGAGGCCAGCTTTGAAAGACCTCCTTCGATATTACCGTGAGCTGGTTGAAGGATAAATCTAAGTATGTCAGACCTGGCAAAAACTTTAAGGCATGTTCCGGCAGCACGTCCAGCTGATTGTGCTTTAGGTCCAGGATCTTGAGGGCCGGTGTGTCCTCGAACGCTGTCCATGGTACTGAACGCAGCTTGTTTCCTTGCAGGCGGAGCTCCGTCAAGTTCCTCAAGCCCTCCAAACCTTTCGAGTTTATCACTGTGATATCGTTGAAGTTCAACCACAAGTTCTCCAAAGATCGCGTGTTTTTGAAAGCTCCTTTGGGAATCTCAGTGAAGTGAGACTTTTCTATACGGATTTTGGTCATATCATGTGGAAGGTTCTGTGGTATGGCTCCAAATGCGCTTTCCTCCATACAAATAAGCGATCTAAGATTCAAGACATAAGTATGTAAGATATTGCAAAATATCATCACATCTGTCGTATCCTTGATGAGTATGTTAGTATCTTAAAATTAGATTGGCAAACATGAAACTAAAACTAATACCCCCAATCAACACAGGTAAACAAGCTGAAAATCTCAATCCCCCGCTCAAGCTTGGACAACATAAAACGTAAGTCTTACCTTCCATGACGGTCATCTAAACAGCTGCACCCTGGTAAACATTGAGCATAACTCGCTAAAGACTGAGTGTTTACCACAATTACAACTAGCAGGTAACAAATTATGTCCATAGTCCGAGGAAATTCCTTAGTTTAAGGGGTGAGATTCGTGTTCAAGACATGTCCAGCTGGGCAGACGACAGAAGCCTATTAAGCTTAATCCTGTGACATTCTGTGCAGGAACAGCGACATCTAATTCTTGGGAATGACTCCCATGATTCACACTTTACTGTGACACAAGATAAAAATCTACCATAGACCCTGCGCCTCAGGTGTTTTTAATCTAAAATATTTGATCAGCATTTACTGTAACACTGTAGCCATTCAGGCTAATGAGGTTTTCAGTTTCAGAAATCTCTGTTCAGCTTTAAGAGCAGACTTGCCTTTTTATCACATTCACATTTAGTTCATTCCTCTTGGTTATTTTCATTTTGATTTGAATTTCTGTGTTAATATGAAAAAATAACTCAGTAAATGGTTGGGAAAAAAACAATGATTTATGGACTTCAAATTGAAAGTCATCTGTTAATTCTGTTGTATCCTCAGGATAAGAAACAATACTTATTTTTTGTAAAGAAAAAAAAAACGAAAAAAAAAACATGTATATACATATATATACATATAAGTATATATACATATATATATATATATATGTATATATACATATATATATATATATATATATATATATATATATATATATATATATATATATAAATATATATATATATATATATATATATATATGTGTGTGTGTGTGTGTGTGTGTGTGTGTGTGTGTGTGTGTGTATGTATGTATGTATAGCTATATAAAGAGCTTAAAAGACAATAGACAACAGTTTCTTATTAAATTAAATCACTTGAAAATTAATCTGTGAGGGGAAATAAATAGGTATACTGATGGATGGACTCAAACTACTGTGCTAATGTGGTGAGGTGAGTTACATTTGTAAGAACACACAGCATGATGTACTAGATAAATTTATATAAAAGTTTATTTAGACATACTCAAATACGTGGTTAGAATGATCAAGTCTACATTAAATGCAGGTGATGATGCCTCTAAGTGGCATAAAATGGGTACATAAATTTCAATATGTTTATCATTGCTGGGAATATAAATCATTTAACATTTCATTTTGCCTCATTTCCACCCTATTTACATTGCGTCATAGTTCAGTCCTTTCTGTACTTCTCTCCAGCTCCAGCTTCTCTCCATTCACCAGTCTTGAACCATGCCTATGTGTATATCTTCTCTGTGAACATATGACAGATATATACAGAGGCACAGAATTAACTGTATATGTAAGTGTACATCATCCAATAAATATTTACAAGTCATACACATACATATTTGATATAAACAATGGAGTATCTACCACTGAGTTCCCTTTAAGTCAGATTGGGTTGAAAAGGTTTCTTCGCTGGGTCATGCAAGTGAGATTAGATATTAATTTACAGTGTTTGTTGTGATTTGACAGTGTTTTTTTTTTTCTTACAGGCTTAGTGATAAAAACATTATTTTACACATCAAAGCAAGTCTTACTAATAACGGATGGGTGTGTGTACAACAGTCCAATGAGTTTCTACCCGTGAAAGGAGGACATTTTCTAGAACTAACCAATTTCTTTAAACTGATATTTCCATTATAGTGCAGCGTGCAAATGTCCTTTGATAGAAATTGGCTCTCTGCGGCGGTGGAGTTGGTGGCATTATCCAGCGAGGAGGGACAGGTGGGGGGGAATCCCATTGTGTGGGCGAATGGGAGCGCGTGGGAGGGGGACTGACGTCAGGATGTTGCGTAGGATGTGAGTATGGGTGGTGATGGGGGTATGGATGAGGGTGGTGGTGGATATGTGCACGGTGATGGGAATATGAATGAGCATTGGGATTTGGAATGTAGCGTGGATGTGGGTGAGCGCGAGGAAAATGACGTGGAGCCGGAGCCGGAGCCGGAGCTGGAGCATGACGTCAGCAGAAGTACTCGTTAGGCTGTCCCTCTATCTTCGCTGTGGCCTCAGAGTCCAGGCTGGAGCGGGCTGACAGCAGCCTGTTGGACTCTTCTGGGTTCTGTCTGTTAAGATACTCACCCTCGAGCCCTTTGGCCTTTGTGCCGGGGGACAGTGTTTCAAAGGTCACATATGAATCTTGGATGTCCTTTGATTTCTTTCCCCAGTACTTTTGGATACGTCTCTTTAACGCCCCACAGCATACAATGACAGTGAGTGGGACAGCAATGATGCAGGCCACAGTAATCACAATCACATTAATCAGTTTCTGGGTGCCAGTAGCACTAGCTGCTTCATCAGTGGAAAATATTACACACTGTTCCTTCTTGGGGATCAGCCCCCTCACGCATACACAGGCAATGTACTTGGTCCTGGGCACTAACCCATCAATGGTTACACGATTTTGTCCTGCTCCAACGTTGATCTTTCTCATGTCTCTCTCTCCAAACACTGCATACAGCACACTAAAGGCTGTTGTGTTCTTGGCTTTAGGGGCTCTCCAGTTCAAAGAGATTGTATTGTCTGTGTCCCCCACCACCTTCACCGACCGGACCACTCTGTCTGGGTCCTGCTGTAGGGAGGAGGTGTTCGCTGCCAGGTTGCTTAGATTTGTCTTCTCCAGATCCAGTAGGGCATCTGGGTTGGAGGAGGTGACAGATCCTTGGGTAGCTCTGTCACTTGTGCTGTAACTGGCTAGTCCAGGGTCAGAACCTAAACCAGGTATGAGGCCAGGGTCCATGCTGGGCGAGAGTGAAGGGGCAGAGGTTGCAACTACATATCTGGCTACCAGTTTTTCCTGGTAAGCGGCTTTGCCCATTTGGTTTGGTTTCTTGATTTTGGCCTTCCTTTCACTCATGGTTTGGTTCTCCTCTAGTTTTGGTGAGTTAGAGACGATCAGAGAAATGACAGCCTCAGCATTCCCCGCATAGTTAGAGGCTTTGCAGATGAATTTCCCTGAATCATGAAAGGACACAGCTGGAACACTGAGGATGGACCAGGTAATTCCCTCCTCAGAGGTCTCCTGCTGCACTGTGATGGCAGAGAGAGAGGAAAACAGTTGTTACACAATAATTGAAAGCAAAAATATGAAAAAAAAAAAAAAACATCAGAACATGATTTTGCATCCAAAAAACATCCTTGTTTAGAAATGTGCAAATAGAAACCAAGCAGAGGATTACACGTTATTGCATTGATCATCATCAGTGTTGCATAACTCTCTGTGACGGCCACAACTGTCAGTCAGACTTACAGACTTACTAACTCTAGTTGTAGCTCTCTGTTTAATTAACGGCAAGACAACAGAGAGAACAAAATCATCTTATCTTATGAACAGCACACAGTGACAACTGCTTGCTCACCTGTTCCGTTTAGGGGTCGTCCATCTGCCCTGCGCCATGTCAGGTCTGGTATAGGGACTCCAATAGTCCCGCAGCGGAGCAGAACATTGTTTCCAACCGCACTACGAACTCGTGCCACAGCTGTGTGGATGCGTGGGAGCTGACACTGCCTGAGCTCTGCATCACTGAACAAGACTCCTGACAGGCTCTCCGGAGCTGAACAACGGAGCCTTGTGTCGATGAATGCCACAGAAAAAGTAGGAGTCTTCTGGAACTGGACCAGGTCATAGAGCCGACAGTCACACACCCAGGGGTTGTCATGGAGACCTGAGGATGAGGGTACAAGTAAGGATAAAAGGAAGTCAAGTGTCCAGCTGTGTGCAAAGTGAAAGACAAGCCTACAGATGGCTGGTGTGGATGTTATGATGTTAATCCTGTAAGAGGATTGATATTTAATTCATAAACTACATCATGGCCATGATTATGGCAATGATGATGATGATGATGATGATGATGATGGTGAAGGTGGTGGTGATGGTGGTGGTGGAGATGATTGTAGAAGAAGTTCATCCTCTTCTTCTTGGGTGAAACGACTGTTAAAACAATAAAACAGGTGTTTTCATCAAATGTTATTGACTCCTGCTTTCACCCTTTATTTTCAATTTTAAATTATTCTTCTCATTTTCTAACGTTTTAATGTCACCGTAGAGCACTTTGTATGACAATGTTGTTAAATTATCTATACAAATAAACTTGCCATACACTACTGTTTCTCATATTTTTTGAACAGCTTTGAAGTACAGCTTCATGCATAGTAATGTTTTCTATTTTAACAAAGAGAAATATCTAGGTTATGCAAAAGCCTGCAGAAAAGTTTTAATTTTAATGGGTTTTTTTTTTTTTTTTCAAATAATACTTACTTTTCCCATAGGACCTGAATACAAACTATGTTATTTGAATTTGTTATGTTTTTCTTTTAAACTTCATTTAGACATTTTTAACAATATGATTTATAGTTTGTTTTTTTTTTAGTGTTTCTAAAGAAAATTGTATGTTTTAAAGCAGGTCTGTTATTTTATTATAAAATATTTATTTTATGAAGTCACACTGCCTATCAATGCTAAAATAGGGACATCTACATGTCACTTTCGTCTTATACTGTGTTTGCACACATACCATTTTTCAATCAATTTCTAAACACTAATCAGAGTAGTGGTCATCTGATGATACCTTGCTTAACATTTTCTCTAAAAACTGTCTATGAAATCAGTCAGCAACAGCACTGCAACGTCAGTGCGCCTGAGATGTCATAAATGATGGCTTAACATGATGTGCACTGTCCTTTACCAAGTATCATCTTGGAGCTCTCTGGCCCTTGTGTGGGTTTAGCAGCCAGCCAGGTAGACAACACCTCTGTCGGCAGAGTCAGCAAACTGTTGCTGGACAGATCCAGGTAGGTTAGATTTTTTATGTAAGTGGTGGCTTCCGCGGGCAGCGAGGTTAGCTGGTTGTTGTGCAAATCCAGAAGTCTGAGACTGGGCATATCCATGAGAGACTCCCAGGGAAAGGCGGTGAGAGCATTCCCGTCCAGACGAAGCTCTTCCAGGTTGAACAGTCCCCGGAAACTGTCTGGGCTCAAGGCGGATAAAGTGTTAAAGGACATCCACAAGAATTCCAAGCTGGAGAGGTAGTTAAAGGCTTCGCTTGGTATCAGCTGGATGGACGTCTTCTCAATCCGCAACTTGGATGTGTCAACTGGGAACCCCACAGGCACAAGCGTTATCTCGGGATCATTGCATATCACGCTCCTGAAAGAGGGACACGTGAAGTTCACCTTGGGAATCATCACAAATACAATGAGCAAGTTTTATCAGAGCTTTTACAATAAAGCTTAAATGGTTTGTAACAAAATCAGGGTGGAATGTTCTCAATAAGACACCAAAATTTAGGTTTTAAACACAAGCACACGTGCAATGGATAATATTAACATTTTCCAGCTCATCCAAACACATAAAAAGCAGATGGGAAGGCTGAAAGTGCCTTTGAGAGATAATCCTACATTAAATAAATTTGGCTCGACATTCACTTGCTGAATTATCGTTTGTACACGTGCTCACCTCTATACACACATCTGTCTCCGTGTGAGAAGACCGGATCGTGTAAAACGATGCTCCCGTGCGTACGAACCAAAACAAAGGTGATAAACTTTCGATATAAATGATTTCTTTAGGGACATTCTCCTTACCTGGCCTTTGATCCATCACTTAGGTTGTGGTAAAAACAGCTGCACTGTGAAGGGCATGAGCTTACACGAGAGAAAAGTTCACCTGTGGCCACGCAGAGCCCCAGGAGCAGGACGAAGAACATTTTGGCCCACTTTTACGCATACGCAGCTCGCCTACATGCGCCCAGTCTGCGGCCGCTGACGTCTGACAGGCTTACTTGTTTTTTCTCATTTACAAGATACGAATCCGCATGGTTTTGTCCCACCGCTTCGCTGTCCCATAATGATCAGACTGCTATGAGTCCCGAGATAAAAAAGGATAGACAAGGATTAGTGAAAGGACTGGCGTTCGTTTCATTTAGATGCGTATTGCATCCTGGAATCCGATAGGCTGAGCAGAGACGTGCCTATTTATTATCACAGAAAAACACTTCCGAAATGGTCATAATCCACTGTGATGCCTGCCTGCCTGCCTGCCGCCACCCCCCCCCCCCCCCCCCCCCCCCCACCCCTTCTTTCTCTCTCTCAATCCCTCTCCCTCTCTTTCTCTTTCGTTCATTCTTTCAAATGTTGCATGTTCATTTCAGCCCTGCCGTGACTCTTAATCTGTAAGAGAACAGCACTGGTGTACCACAAGGTGGCCCCTAAATCATCGTCTGTGGCTCAGCCTAAAGGGCCTGTACACATTCCAGATGTTTTATAAACATTTCTTCATCATAAAGCTCTTCAGAGCAAAAGCTAAGCTTTCAGTCTTGATTTAAACTTAACACAAAGATTATATTCTCAATGCAAAGGTACTTTGTTTTTAACAACTTTAGACCAGTTAGACAGAATCACAAGGTCAAAAAACTATGTTGCTTCTAAGTCTCTGGCTTCAATCTGACTGATTAGCAGCTTCACAGTGACATATGGAAACTTAAGAAATACAAAATTATACATTTTAGCAAATATAAACTTTCAGAGCTCAAAATCCTTTTAAATATTTTTACCTTTTCAAGTAAAATAATGAATTTGACTCCACCACTAAAAATTTCAGCAAAATAACAGGGAGAAAATCAGCCAGGCCTTGAGTATAAAATCTAAAACATTCTTAGCAGTTTTGTACTTAATCACCAGAGTTTATTATATTTCCACCAGATTTCATTCATTCTATTCAACCAATGCATGGTTTACAGATGCAGGTGAACAGGAAAGAATTGTGAAAAATGGAGGGAAAATAAAAGTACAGTACATCATTTGAGAAAGAGATTAACTTTTAAATTCACCTAAGTAAAGTTTTTGGCCACATTCCCATACTACGAGGGAAATACCTCCTATTGTAAGGATTTTGTTTCGCAGTGTAATTGCTATAAGTATTACCTGACATCTGCCCCTTACTGTGATTTCCTCAGGACTTCATTATATAGGCTACACAAACCGGAAAGCAGGTCAAAGGGTGAACAAATACACAATCTCTCTGACTCTACATGCAGTTTTAACCATACAAACAGGAAGTTTTGCATAACTAAGTCTGTAAAAGAGAAAGCTAATCTTTTTGGATTTGGCAAGCTGAGTTGGAACAGCAGCATTGGCGTATATTTGCAGACAGGTCTACATTTATTGATATCAAGCAGTTTATCCGTTTGGAGTGAGAAAGTTTTGTTCAGTGATAAGACACAGTCACAGGAGCTGCTGTTTGTTGCACTTATATTTCAGGTGAATGAGCTCATCAGAGTGAAATCTGTCACAACTTTCACTCTGACATTACTTTTACTGAGAGCAGAAAATAACAGTTACGCATCCGAAAGACGTTCATCTTGGGTAAATATGTTTTCTCAGCAAAGATTGAAAAGTAGTTAAATAAACAGTCCTCACACTTGGAACAATTTACTAGCAGGCTTAGAAAAAAAAACTACTTTCTTGTGCATTCAAATTCAAAATGAAATTTATTAAACAACAAAAACCCATTAAATAAAAATGTCATTGTTTCAACAACCAAATTATATTAAAAATGGCCGTTTTAGCACTCATAAATGCTTAATCTGAGGTGCAACATTTTTGTTGAATTTGCAAACAGAAAAAGCTAAATGATGCCATTCATACTCCACACAAAAGGCCAGCAAGAACCTTGTTGCAGAGAGGCAACAGGGCCAATCATCGCACCGCTGTGCAGCCAACACAGGGCCTGTACAGAGTTAGTACCTCTGTCTTCAGCAGATAGGAGAGTTTATTACATGCAGGAAGGTTTCCAAGAGAAACTACAAAGGATTGTCAGGAATAAGGGACTACAAAAGATCATCGGCTGCCTGCTGCTCTCTCTATCTGACATCCATTCCCAGAGCTGCCTTTACTTACTGTTGGGCCCCTGTACGGAGAAGATCTGTAGGCTCTGTCCTATCCTTCAAATGTATCAGTACAGAAAATTATGTCTCATTTTACACTGAGTTTTTTTTTTTAATTTAGTTGTATTGAATGAATGAATACAGTAATAAATGAATAAATAATAATTATAACAACAGATCAATTTGGCATGGAGGCAGCAGGTTCATTTGGATCAATCAGCAGTTTCAAATTTGCATAAGGCGTTGATTGACAGGAGAACTTACAAGTTACATAACAATTGGACATTTTAGGTAATTTAGCCCCAAAAATGATTGGCCCCTAAATTTCATGGGCCCCTGGACTTCAGCCCAGGTAAGCCTGTGCATGGAGGCAGCCTTGTCCATGCCTCACGCTGCCTCGGCAGGGCCAGGAACATCATAAACAACACATCTCATCGTGACTTTCATCTTTTTGACCTCTGTCCTCATTTATTTTTTATGTGTTTTTAGTGTGCGTCACTGAGTATATTTTAATGAGTTGCTTTAAATTTTGTTGTACTAATTTATGACAATAAAAGCTATCTATCTATTTATCTATCTATCTATCTATCTATCTATCTATCTATCTATCTATCTATCTATCTATCTATCTATCTATCTATCTATCTATCTATCTATCTGTCTATCTATCTATCTATCTTACATATCTTACAATAATTTTCTGACCGCTTACAGTCAGATCTAATATTTGTTTCATTTACCTTCAAGTCACACTGCAACTAAAGACCAGTGTAAGATTTTTCCACTCATTATAACTGATTATTATTTGCACCTGACCCAAGCTCTACACCTACTTGAACACATGTGTGAGAATTTGTGCTGTTCACCCCATCAAAACACCAAAAGCGTTTGCAAAACAGTAAAAGAGTGTTCTATTTCTTCATTAAATTTGACTCCTACGTGCATTGAGACAGTGCTGGTATTGATAGCCCAACACCTCAACACAAATCTAATATGTTTACATGGATCTTGAACCACTTACTAAAATCCCTTTTACCCACAGCCACTATAATATAGAGTTGTGCAGGTCTGCACTGAGGCTCTAAACATGTTGAGAATGTTTCTTTAAGGAGAAACTTAAAAAATTCTATGACACATGAAAGTTAATCTCATTTACTGAAGCCAAGAAGGGCTTTCTTATATTCAGACTGTAGCGTCATTCAAAAACTGCAAAAAGTCCCATAATGTGATGAAGTAAGTTTAGAATAAGTAGGACTCTAATGCTTTTGTAATCTCACAGGCTAAAGCACAAGTTACTGCCGCATATTTTACACTTGAGTTTGCTTATTGTACAAACACCTTCAGTAGAAAGAGTTAATGAAGAAAAGCACAAAAACAAATTTAGGAAAACAATTATTTTATCTGAGAAAACTCCAGAGATGAGTGCTACAGACAGAAATACAGATATCAGTAGAGTGTTGTTTTAAGTTTTCAGAACCGCATGCTATACCACACTGTCAAAGGAAACAGCAGCAGCCCGAGCAGCTTATGATGCTTGATTGGGACCATAGAACTGTAGTGGTGGGATAAACTGTAAGACTTTTTACTCTGTGTCTCAGGTTTGGCTACTATTGATTGATTTTTTTGGCTTCATTCACAGTTCCTATTTGATCAGGCGTAGGCACCAAACCTGCTTTTTGTCTGGAAAACTATTTGATTTGGGTCAGGAGAATAGTTAGAAAGTGAGATTATCCCCTTAAGCGATGGAGGCTTTTTGATTTTGTTTTATGAAACAAAACTAACACTGAGCTTGAGAATGAAATAAACAGTAACATGTGACCTAATTATAACAGGTTCCCTTATTATCATGCTGCCAGTCAATCATGCTCAGTCTCATGTGTGCCACTTAGGATATTTAACGCTGCACAGATTCATATGAATTCATACTAATATTTCACTTGCCATGGAAGCAGACTGCCATTAATATAAAAGGACCTAACTTGAATCACTTCTTTGTTTTTCATAAAGTCGCCCAAGTGACCTATAATTTAAAAAAAGAAAAAGGGGATCACTGTTGTTTGCACTGCCGTGTGATTGAGCCCTTTCTGATCATATAATCCTGAGAAACACACAATGTCATACTTGTTTCCACATCACACCAATGACATGAAAAGCTGCAAATGCTTTTTACAGCTGAAATATGACCAGTCCACTGAAGACTGGGAATGATGGCAGGATTTAGTGGGACTTATATTGATGTTGACTGTCTCAAGGTCTTCAAGTCCTAAAGCACAATCTGTGTTATCCACGGATGCTTTAATCTCTAAAGGTCAATGTGTCACTCAGAAGTTTGACTCTGCACAAAAAGATACCAGTAGAACAAAGGCTGAACAAAGTTCACTTTCCAAGGATCCTGCCTAATGAGACAAAGGGATTTAAAAAGACAGAAAACATGTCCCATGTAAAGTATTTACAATAATTCACAAGTGTGAGTTGGCGTGTGGTCATGATTTGTGCATTTTAGGACAAGCAGAGATTTTGCAGTAAAAACTTTGAGCACACAAGGCTGAAATCTGGGACGAGTAGTTTGTCCTTTTAACCAAAATATAATCCTAACCTCTTATTTTCTTTTTAAGGTTAGAGCCCAGTGTTTTTCAACCACTGTGCCGTGGCACACTAGTGGCACACTAGTGTGTCGTGAGAAATTATCAGGTGTGCCCTGAGAAACTACCCACTTTCACCTAATTGGTCTAAAAAGCAACTCTGTGTTCTTCCAAACAGGCCCCCCTGAAAGATAATAAAATTTCTTCTTCTTGTGTTTATCTGATTTCTATCCAAGAGGCTTTGACAAGATGGACTTAATATTGGTAATATGGACTTTAAAAAAAAAAACAACAAAAAAAAAAAACATTTTGGTTTGTGGTGTGCCTTGTGATTTTTCAGTGAAAAATAAGTGTGCCTTGGCTCAAAAAAGATTAAAAACACTATCATAGCCTAAGAAAGCAACCTTGAATCAATGCACATTTGGCTAAATTCTTCTGAAATGCTAATGGCGCTATTTATATCCTGAGTGGCAAAGAGGATTTTAGGTGTTATGGCTTGAGGCCTTGTTTTCTTATTAGATGGAGGTGTTGCTGTGACTGACAGGAGGCAGCATCCTTGCAGACACCTGTTGTGCTTCCTTAAAGCGACGCGGGCTGTATCCACCGCGCAGTCTCATCAGCAGCGACTGCATTCTCGTCAGGACACCAAAACACAAAAGGCTTGTTGTGTAACTAACTGAGGGGCTTTATTGTTGCGGCGGGCAAATGCGCATTAAGGGTTACGGTTTGTGTGGTTATGTTCATTAAGACATTCCTGCGCGGATTGGGGCGTCAGAGAGAGAGAGGGGGGGGGGGGGGGGGGGGGGGGCTTTACATAATAAACTGCACGCTTTTCACGTGAAATGCCCCTTTAAAAGCGGGCTCTGTGCAGTCACATTGAGGCGCATCGTAAACGAACGGACTGTGAGGAGTGAAAAGTCTGTGACATTTTGTGTTTGTTGGTGCCAAATCGGCGTCAGGATGGTCTCGTCGTACCCTTTACCGGAGGGCTTCTCCGAGTTCGATGTGTTCACACTGGGATCTTGTCTGCTGGTGGAGGGTGAGTGTTTTGCCTTGGAATTCAGCCAGATACTACGAGGGCTGTGCCTGCCGTGTGCGGCATTAACCTATGACAGGACTTGTCACCACCCGGTTACTGATCCTGTCATGAAGTGCCAGAAAAGCATTTGATATTCTGTCTGTTAAAGTAGTACATTCATCTCCGATCAGAGCTTGTAAACAAGGAGGTAACTGCGGTCCGTAAAAGAGCGTGTTTTGTTGGGTTTTTTTTTTTTTTTTTTTTTTGCACTGTTTTGAATGCTTGTGTCCTGAAGAAGCGCCGCTGTGCGCACTCATCCCCAGTCCTGCCGACCGGAGCATAATATGCTGTTTTTGTTCCGCCGAAGGTCTGCTGGGCTTCTTTCTAAATGCAGTGACAATCGTTGCTTTCGTCAAAGTGAGAGAGCTGAGGACTCCCAGCAATTTCCTAGTGTTCAGTTTAGCGATGGCTGATATCGGAATCTCCATGAACGCCACCGTCGCAGCTTTTTCCAGTTTTCTGAGGTGAGTGATGTAATCACAGCTTTCATAATGCAAATTAAGGTCTTGGCTTTTCAGTCGTTTTTCACTCTTTGTCTGGAGCTAGATAATGATATAAACTGAAGGGTGAGGTGGGGGAGCTGTCTCCGCACTGTCAGAACAAGCATATTTTCTCAAACAGTTATTCTTAGCTTTGAAACATGACCATTTTTTACCAATGTTCCCTCATGCACATAAAATGGTTTGGTACATCCTGCTGTTCCAGAAGAAGCTGATTTATTCACACATCTTCTGCCTCCAGGTACTGGCCTTATGGCTCAGACGGATGCCAGACTCATGGTTTTCAGGGGTTCATGACAGCTCTCGCCAGCATTCACTTTATAGCAGCCATCGCTTGGGACAGATATCACCAGTACTGCACCAGTAAGTGCCTAACCTTGAAATACTGACAGTGATTAAACCATGCTCACCCCCCCTCCATGGAGCATATATGGTCACACATGACCTGAAGAGGGCAGCTGGTCAACATTTACATTTGTCACACATTGTTTGCAACACCATGATGAAAAGGAATCAGCTGTTACATAGTAACTGAAGGATACATCTAAGAAGCCTGAATACTCATAAAATGACTCTTTTTTTTATTAGTTTGATATTAGGAAAGAAGAAACACCCCCTTACAGCCCTCTTCAAGCATCATCTGTAGCAAAAAAAAAAAAAAAAGGAAAAAAAATGCTTATCTGAAAGCTATGCATCAGCTTGAAGTGACATGATTAACATTAATTTACTCTTGATTGAAAGTGTTGCCTGATCCATAGTGTGGCCTTTACAGTAATGTATAAGACAACGTGCTTGTTGGGGGTGTGTTAAAAAAAAATAAAAAAATTTAATGTATTCTTGCCAGGGACAAAACTCCAGTGGAGCAGTGCCATCACGTTGGCTGTGTTTGTCTGGCTCTTCACTGCCTTCTGGGCGGCCATGCCCCTCGTTGGCTGGGGCGAGTACGACTACGAGCCCCTCAGGACATGCTGCACACTGGACTACAGTAAAGGAGACAGGTACAGTACATGCTCACAATCCTCATTATGCAGTCAAGATAAATATAGATTTTCTTTGTATCTTTTGTTCCTGACTGAGATCTAGTTTCACACCCCTCTCTCTGCTTCCCTCCCTCCAAAGGAACTATGTGTCCTACTTGATCCCGATGAGCATTTTCAACATGGGCATTCAGGTGTTTGTTGTCATGTCCTCTTACCAGTCCATTGCACAAAAATTCAAGAAGACTGGAAACCCCAGGGTAAGGAATTTAATTTTAAAAAAGTATAGATACTCCAGTAGCATTATTAGAAATAAGAAAGAATTCCATTAAAAAAAAATTCCTGAGACTTTAGTATCAGCATAGCAGCAAAAGGCATGCATCGATCTAAATGCATGGTGCATTTATGTATTTGACATACAGGAAACTGACATTATTATGTAACGTGACAGTGACACCTGGTGCATAAATCCCCACAAATATGCAGTTAAGGTAGTGATTCTTCCTACTTTGAAGTTATCCACTGGAGGAAATCAGAGGGATTCTGCAAAAGTACAACTACCTCACGTGCCCTTGTTCAGAGTAACAGAGCAGGCGGCGAATAAGGAGCATGCAGAGTGCAGCGTATATAGGTCACTGTCACAGTGAGAAGATCGAGTGCTTCGGTTAAGAATGCAGGCACGCACTAGCTGGTGTGTGTTGACGAGAACAATCTATCTGCAGACATAAGGTTTAGCGCTGCAGTTCTGCTGGTGATTGAATCAGGTGGCCCCATGTTATGTTACATAAGCCCATTACTTACAGTCATCTGAGTTGGCTGGAGACACTCTCATTACAAACACAAAGTGCACAGAGCTGAGACGTCAGAACAATGCAACAACGCAACCATCAAAGAGCTTTACACACACTCTCTCCATATGACTGAAACATCAGGAGAAAAGAATCATGTGTCTTGTCCATGAAGTGATGAGCTTCCCCCTATTCCTCTTATATTTGTGGTTCAATATTTTCATCAGTGGGATAGCCGGTGCAAACTCTTTCTGCATGGCCAGATTTGAACTCTCTGAACTTCCATGAATTCTGTGGTCGAGCATGTTTCAGATAGTTAGGATTGAAGGACTGTAACAAACCTTTGGTGTAAAAATGCAGGGATGATTGCTGCCGTGAGTATTTCTTGAATAACAGTCATTAAGTTAGTGACAAACAAACAAACACAAAAAAAGAGCAAAAATTCAGCTTTAATTGGGGAAATGTCACTCTGTAGAATGATCTTTACTTTGGCATTTGGGTTACAACAAGCCGCCACACCATTCTCTCACTGTTTTCTATGTCCTGGCTTAACAACTAAACACACACTCTTGTTCTCCCAGACATTATTCCAGCCATGTGATTTTACTCCAAGCTGAAAACCTCATGACAAAAGGCATTTTAGTCTCCTTTCCTCGTGGTTGACAGCTAACAAATCATTCTTCCTCTGATCCTTTGTTTTCCCACATTTTCTTCCTCCCCTGACTTTGCTCTGTCATTTCCCCTCTGCAGTTCAACCCAAACACTCCTCTGAAGACTCTGCTGTTCTGCTGGGGCCCCTATGGCATCTTGGCTTTCTATGCTGCGGTGGAAAATGCTAACCTTGTTTCACCTAAGCTCAGGATGGTAAGAACAAGTTATGCATGCATTCCCACAGATCCCCTTTCGACTATCTCAATCACTGTCTGTGTATCTATTTTTTGTGCAGCTGTCTGTTGCATATTTAATATATGAACTATATGCAGTGAACTATATGTAATCTTAAATACTAATAGTCTAGATTTGTAGAATTCAAAGAATTGTCCGTCTTTGGTGCTTTCCAACAGATGCAAACCCTTATCCTTTATTTTATTTTTCTTGACCAATACTGTAATTATTCAGCAAAAACTTAAGTTGTTAGGATAAATGAAACTTCTGTATAGTTGTATAAAAAGTAAACAATCCAATTTTTTAAAATGTTTGACATCCTTTTTGGGCCTGTCCTCACAGATTGCTCCAATCTTGGCTAAGACCTCCCCTACCTTCAATCCCCTCCTGTACGCTTTGGGAAATGAGAACTACAGAGGAGGCATTTGGCAGCTTCTCACTGGGGAAAAGATTGATGTGCCTCAAATTGAGAATAAGTCCAAATAAACGGAGCATGCAATCATCACAACCACTCACTGTCCTTGATGTTTCTGTCTGTGAGCGTCTGTGCACGTGGTCTGTCTCAAGCAGTGATAATTATTGTCCTGTCCTGGATTTTGTTCCCCATTGTCTCTGAAGCTGTGTTTTAAAAGAACTGGGATGCTACAAACCAGTATTTGGAAATAACCTGTCATTTTAATGATGAACATTTGGACTAAATAGACGACCGACAACATCCCATTTTCTCATCCAGTAAAACCAGCTAGTGGTGCTTGTGTCTGTAACTAACACGCAATTTGTTTTACTTTCTGCTTTAATGTAATTTACTCTATTAAATAAGGAATGACGTTCATTTTTAGCTCAATCTTAGAATTTATTGTTGTAAACAACTTTCCTCCACATTGCCCTTACAAAAGGCTTCAAAGCAAAAGCCTTACAAAAGTCGAACAAAACATGCAAGTGGAGCGCCAAAGAAAATGACTGCATACTATAAAAATATCAGTATTTAACAGTTTATCTTAAACATCACTCACAATTTTTTTAGCAGTTAAGGTAAGATAATAAAATAAGGTCCTTTGGCCAACTTCCCAGTATATGCTATGAGGCAGCTGTCTGTATTTCATTTTCATTACACACAGTTAGTGAAAAAATACCTTCATTAACTGGAACTTCGGCGTTTATTTTTCGGAGAAGTTGCCTTTGACTGAAGGCTAAGTCCCCTGAAATATTTTTATTCAGCTAAACATGTTAAAGTATGACATTAGACGTAAAAAACAAGAAATAAGGCATTGCTTATAGATTTTTGTCACTGTCACTGAGATATGACAGCGCACACATCTCACTGATGGCCCATGATGCTCTCTGAGTGTGCTTCGCATTCAGTGAAAAACTGCAATAATCCTCTAAACAAGAGGACCATTCTTCAGTACAAAACCCTCAAGTTAGAGATTAGTCTGTGGTTGTAGATTAAGAGGACATGCTTCTCAGCTCAGCATTCAAAACATAAAGACAGGAGTTGGTGTAACTATGAAGCCAAATAAGAGAACACAATCAATTATTGTTAATTTAATTAACTGGTATATTCCTAGATTAAATAACACATAATGGCCATTCCTTCGTGTTTTGATATTCCCTCGATGGCTGTGATGTAGATTCCATCTAAATAGCCTGTTTAGGTTTTGCATATCATGGAGCAATGCAAACATTATGGTTCTTCATGTGTGATTTTGCTCACAAACATTAGTTTAGAAATTGCATTTCTTTTCACATGTATTTATCTAAATACAATATTAAACAATGCACCATAATTATTTGGTTATTATATAATCACAATTCTTACCGTAGGTTTCAGAAACCAGGAAGTTCACTCTTTTGGTGTATGAGAAGGAATGTTAACCATGTATAAGACATGAGGAAGGCTGTTTTTTTTTCTACTTCTTATCTTAATCAAACGACACCATTACAAGAGCTGCTGGTGTTATAACAGATCTTATTTCTGCTTTGAGTTGGACACGTGTGTTACATCACACAATGCAAATCCTCAACAGCACAAGCAGACCCATCCACCCCCTGACTCTCCCATGTAAATGGGTTAATTGTTTTAAGTCCCATGAAATCTTCACTCAGTGTTAAATATCTGGGCTTCTGTTGGTCAGCAGGCAGGCAACGAGGATTCCAATCTGTCCGATGTAATTATATATGAAGTGGGTTTTATGTTGTTATTGGTCCCTGTAGAATGCAGTAAGAATTGATCTTGTGTTGGTTGAATATTTTTAATTTAAAGAGAGTGATCCTCCAAATGCCAGCAGTTTTATGAGCAATTAATAAAGTGCTTCAAATGTTTAAACTTTATGTCATTGGGAGTTTTTTTTTTTTTTGTTTGTTTGTTTGTTTGTTTTCTTTTTAATTATGTGCAGAAAGTGATGCTAATCTAATATTAACTACCATGAATAACTGACTGTGACAACAGTCTGCCGTAAATATGGTTATTTATACTCAAGTGTTGTAATTCAGCCCAATTTTGGGTATTACTCAAGTGATTTTTTTTCAGATTTGTGCTGCTTTATAAATATTCTTAGCTACTTTGAGAATTCAGATGATCAAAACAAAATGTGATCAATGTTGGTATCCAAGAGTGTGTTTTAACTACACTATAGTACAAAATCTAGCAATAAACTCTATCAGAATAGTGCCGTTACACAATAAGCTGTTCTGGCACTTTCTGTAGATGACGATACTTTGAATGCATTATTTTAACTTCTTTATTTATGGACTGTATTGTGTACTTAGATCCTTTGCCAGCAGAAATGTGTAAGTGTGATATCAATTATGTGTGTGTTCACCCAGAGCGCTAAGATAACACCCAGATGTTGAAACACCCCCTGCCTCCAGTTGGAGTTTCTAAGCAGATTAATTGACAACAGTCTGTCAGCAGAGCAAGCCATTGCATAATTATTTACTAATGACACATGTCATTTGGGGCAAACCCAGGCCCTGTGTTATCAGCAACTTTCTCATTTTTTTTTCCAGTCAATTCATTGTAATCCATATGAAAACCCTATGGATTAAACTTTTCAGATGATGCAAAAATATACATGAAACCATTTTCTTACATGTATGTGTAGTGTACAGATTGTACATCTTGTAATCAATGCACAAACTCCACCAGAACTTTGGTGACGTGTGCACCGAAGGCCCCACACCCTGACAGGCATATTGAGTTGACAGATGGAGGGGAAAGGGTTTGTTTGACCCCACTTCCTGCAGGCCATGATCAGAAGAAACTTGAACTTTAGGGATTCAAAGAACATTGTGCAAGAAATCATTTGAAAACTAAATTCAGTAAGGAGGAATAAGATTTTACAGCCAGGCTGTTTTTACTGCAAACTGGTCCAGGAACAAATTAGCAGAGCATCACTGATTCAGCAAAAAATAAAAAAGCTTGTAACACGTATCATCTAGTAGAAAACAATATCTTATGTGTTTAAATAGAAACTCATAGCTCTCCTAGATTACATCATTAGACTTTAAAAAGTGCTTGTTTTGCAACAACACAATCAGATATTTTTAAAAGGATTATCAGTGGCTAATAGATGATGTCAACAGAGTAATCATTAAAATCTCGCTGGTTTAATGTTTTACATCAAATGGCTGCTGGATTATGTCATATTCTGAATCCAAATGTCTGGCAGGAGGGCACGGGCAGCCTTTCCTTTTTTCTTTTTTTTTATCCGCTTTCCATCTATTACAATCAAACATATTCAGGTACTTAGAGTTCACTGAGGATTATCTCTGGTCAACCAATGAAGTTTTCATATGGGCTTTTTGAGAGGATTACAGAGCAATACGAGCGCAAGTGCAGCAGAAAGAGGGAATCAAAAAGAGTGAGGACTGTTCGAGAAAGACAGAGAAGTTACATGAATGAGCACTTCACTAAGCAGTCACCCTCCACCTCTGCCCTCATCATTAAAAAGCTCCACATCATGTGATTTCTGTTGACTGCATCTTATGATATTGTTATTTTTTTCGTTAAAACAGAAAAAATGGGCTGGGGTACAATAATTATTTGCAGAGCAATTTATTTGGAAGTAATTACTACTAGTTACTATGCACATGTAATTTTTGTAGTGTTAATCCAGCATTATAATTTGCCATCTTCTTTTTTTTTATTTCCATCATGTCATTTTATATGTAGAATATTTATATAAACATTATTACTTTTGTATCTCTAATATGGCTGTACAACAAAACCTTCTCCCAGAGGGATCAATGAATTATGTCAGAACCTGAATCTATTATGTGACTGCTCTCACAGCTGCTGAGCTGAAGGTATGTTAAGATATGTGTCAGCTGCTAATGATCAAATAAAAAAGCAGAAAGAGGAAGAAAACAGATATTTTAATGACTGAAGGAAAAATATGACAGTTGTTGACAAGACATTGATTTGCAGCAATTCATTTATTTTGCTGTAACTCTGAATTAGATTATGTGAGAATATGAAACGAATGGATGAGGCTGATCTTGGTGAAGCATTTGAGGTGAATCAACCTTTAACAGTTTCTGTTTCAAAAATACAACTGAATTTACATTAAATTTGTCCGCAATTAAGAAAAAAAAATCATGCCAACAAGTTGTGAACAAAGCAACTATATGCTAGATATGGTTCAACAACTTCAGATGGAGGCTTAAAGGACATTGAGAAAGCTATTATTTTTGAAGCACAAGAGGAATTCAGAGCTAACTAGTAGCACCTACTCAGAACAGGGACAGATGATTTGGAGTTCTCAAACCACAAAGATTTTATGGTAGTTCAGGCAAATGCTGGTGGATTTCACACTGGATCACGGAGTTTTTCACTTTGTCACTGTTTTCTCAGCTGATCAAATAAATGAGTTACTACAATCAACTGCATGCATGTTGCTTATTGCTTATATGCACAAAATTTGACATCTGAGTTTTAAACAGGACTGGGACGCTTTAAAGGTGGAGTATGTAAGATTTTCAATATTTTCTAAATAAATTAACTAAAAAAATAACTACAATCATAATTAAATAGTTTTTTAAAACATGTAGGTTCCAGTCTGTCCACATTTGATGTGTTATTAAATTACAAGTTTAATTAATGACAGAGACCCTTCTTAAATGTTTGCCTACCAGTAAAAAAAAAAAGTGCTTTTTGTCATTTGTCATTAATTAAACTTGTAATTTAATAACGCATCAAATATGGACAGACTGGAACCTACATGTTCAAAAAACTATCTAATTATGATTGTAGTTATTTTATTAGTTAATTTTTTTTTAAATATTGAAAATCTTAAATACTCCACCTTTAACTGTGCAGTCTGTGACTATGTGTAATTGCAACCCTAACAATGTATTTTTTTTTTTAAAAAGTAACTCTAATCAACCCGTAATTGTAACAATTAGAAGGTTGGATCCATGTAAAAAAGCCAATATTTGCACAAGTATAGAAGTGAAAGGGTTGTGGAAAAGATTGTCCTGAACAGGATTTAAAACAGAGATTTCTAGCATGACAGTCAAGAGTTTACCAGCATCCGCCAACCTCTTATTTCCTAATATGT
Organism: Telmatherina bonti; assembly: GCF_933228915.1. Lineage (NCBI taxonomy): Eukaryota > Metazoa > Chordata > Actinopteri > Atheriniformes > Telmatherinidae > Telmatherina > Telmatherina bonti. Next base: position 27,120,607 of record NC_136629.1, on the reverse strand, counting down.
ACTAATCAGCTCTGGTAACCGTGAACATCATTAGGTCAGAAAAGGTGTGGGAGCATACTCTGTGCAAAATATGGTAAAATCGTCATGTCTTTTCCATGTGCTGGCTTAAGTATTTTTCAGTGTACTGACATTTCAACATCTTTTCCATTAAAATCACTTCATGAGTTACAGAACTGAAAGCAGCATACCTGCTGTCTATTGCAGGTATGTCAATATTACTACACAACACCAAGTCAAAAAGAAATAAAGAAGGAAAAAATGACCAATATCCATTTAAACCAGTAAAAATTTCCATTTAAGAACAGCCAGCATTAATTAAACATGAAGTCTACAGCCCTTATCTTATCCCTACTGGTGCCTTGCTTTTTTCTCCATTGTATGATTTCTACTTGTTTACCATGACACAAACACAACAATGTACTTGAGACAAACTGAAAATTGTTGCTATAAGTTAGCTGAAAGGCTGTAGTTGAGCACACAAAAGCAAATACTGACATCAACATAAAAACACGCCTAGTGTTGTTTGAGAAATGGGACCTAGTACTGTATAATGAAAGTGTGTGATTTGCATGTTAACCGACATGTTACTTATGTCTGCTACAAGATGAAATTCAAAGACCCAAAGAACTACAGCAGGGAAAAGATATTACATCCAAACTAAAGTCCAAATTAGTCAGTTTTCCAAAATTGTATTATTTTTTTATTCTTCTTCTGTAATGATCCCTTTTTAGCAAAATGATTCATGACAGAATCCTAAACTACACCATTAATTTAATGACTGTTTATTCTTCCATCACCCTCTTTGGTAAAATCTTAATTTGATTCTCAGACCTTGTGACTGACCTGCAGGCCAGGTCAACCAGGCATACACAAACACACACACACACACACACACACACAAAAAAAAAAAAAAAAAAAACAGGGTGAAATGTCAGTTTGCTGCCTCAGGTCAACTACACTCTCTTTTAATGATCCTGACTGTCTGATGTGAAGCCGATTATATAACCCTGACACAATAAGACAACACACACACACACACAGACACACACAGACACACAGCAATGTGCTCTCTCTTGCTGAGCAGCCGCAGGACAATCAATGATAATGCTGAGCACAGCTGCTCTTCCAATCAGTTCAATGAGTTTGAGAAATCCCACTTTATATCCAGTGTGTTTTGCATGAAAAAAACATACATATCATACCTAAATTCACATTCAGCATTAAAACAATACTCACCTAACATGTTACATATTAGAGAAGCATACTGCTTCAAAAGAAAACTGTGTTTTTACTGGATTAGTGTTTGAGTGTAATCTGGATTAAAGTGGGTCTGTGCATCACTGCTCTTTAGAAATCACCATTTTAAACCATGGAAGCATACGCTGGGACCAGTATAGACTGGGAAAAAAAATGTTTCTTGCTTCACATGTTTGACATTTAGACTGTCATTAAGTCAGAAACAACATGCTCGAGCAGTGCATGATTCTTTTCCTTCTCTTACAATAACAACATTCAGGTAATTCCAGTGACTAAAAAACGCTTTCAGATACATCTAAAAATTTTTATGGTCATCTTTTCTACTGACTCACTGAAACTAGAGGTGGTATTGTGTTTATGCTGGTGGAGGGGGATGTGAACATGCATTTTTTTCTTTAATCAATTATGAAAGTCCCTAGTCAGCATTAGCAGCAGATATGCTTTGATTAAATGAATGGATTTCACACATGGTGATGATGCTGCTTTTAATCCACTCAGATACATAGATTATGCTCTCAGTCAATGTTTCTTTTCAAATGCAGTGCACATGCAGCATTGAGGTTTCATGCAACACAATTACATAAACACATCTATTGATTGAAAGTCCTCATTTTAGATTGGTGAGCACTGACACATGTTTAGGTTTAAAGTCACTCTAATGCATTGTGATGATCTAAAGAGAAAGTAATTTGCTCATGAAAGGTCACTCGACTTCAGTGCATTGCTCCCTATACCCTGAGGTTTTATATTTACAGATTGTAGTCCATTAAAAACTCTAACATTCGTTTGGTCCTCTGCTTATATTTGATGCTTATGCTGTGTGCATTTGGCTGCAGAAGCTTTGGATTTTGTCTGGATGCTAGAAATTAATACTTTGGCAAAAGCTCAAGATTACATGGTTATCTTGAATCTCCTGAGCTAGTTTCAAATCAGATCAGAGAAAAAATTGCAGAGAGAAAGAAAAAATATTTGTCAGCCACTCCAGTAAGGAGAGTGCTGGCTCCACCATAAACCAGTCATAGTGTGTATTAAACTATATACCTTTCTATGCTTTGTCTGTCTGTACTTTGTCCAGTGTCAGTGGGCAGTGTGGTTAGGATTGTTTGTATGTGTGAGCAAAAGAGAGAAAGAGAGAGAGAGATTAACCACTGCATCGACCTCTCGGGTGAACCAGAAGCCAAAGCAGAGTTCCAGCCTTCATAACTGCATAAGCTTTCCTGCCACAGTATGTTAACTGAGGAAAATAAATGTGCTTATCAGAGCTGCTCTCACTCTAATGTGATGTAATATTTGGTCTAAAAATAAAGCAGAAACATTTTGAGCTGCTTTTTGGTTAGACTCCAGGGCTTATTAGCTGGGTTTTGTATGTCTACGTCACATAAAGTCCTGGGGAAAACAAGTCTTCATTTCACTGAAAGGTATTGGAAACGTTTTTTTGGTTGTTGTTTCACTGAATTCAACACTAAATCGCAACACTATCATGTATCTGTACATGTATACTTCATACCTGATGAATATTAAAAACAACACTACTCCTCAAACCTTTTAACAGAAGGTTTGACTTCCTATCCGGGGTTCACATCTGTTCTATTAAAAACATTTTTCTCTGCAAACTCCTCCTTTTTATTAGAACTAGATAAGATACCTCTCATAGTTTTTTCAGAATTACATTTAGTAAGGTTTAGCACATGCCTTTAGTATTTTCAGGATGAAACATCCTGTAGCCATGTATTTTAACTGCACTCGGTCTTTTTATGTCTTCATGACTCGTAGTTGTTCCAAACTTTCCTCCAGATGGGAGAAAATGCAAAAGGGACAATAATGTACAATGCCACACACTCCTAATATGATATGATAACTTCATCTTAACTATGTTTCATTTAGTCATTATATATTTTCATTTTCTTTTTAGAAAAATGTATAAATTATTAATGGTCTAAGATAATAAAGTATTATACAAGTATGGTTTTTTTTTTTTTTTTAAATAAAACTATTAACATTTCATATTACAGAGGTTTTCAGTTGATTGTAAAATTACACAGCTTTTCTCCTGTATTTGTTTTTCTTTGCAGTTTTTTTGTAAATTGTTTTGCTTTGATGAGACAGTTGTGATTCAATATTTCCAGGTGAAGGTTGCTCCTCAACTGTTTGGATCATCAGGTGAATGACTTGGATTGAATAATCAGTCATCTCTAAAAACATACACACTACAAGCAGTAAAAAGAATGGATTGTTGTTTTTCTGTGACAAGTAATAAAAAAAACAGTCAAAATACTCAACGAAAAAGAGATGTTTTTTTCTGAATTATGGCGTTATCATGTGAAGACGTGTAGAGACATCTGCTGGTTGAACAAAGGCACAACATAAAAAAAAAATCTTAACACAATCCTTCACTGAAAACTCAAAACAAAAATACACTGCTCAAAAAATAAAGGGAACAATAAAGTAACACATTGTAGATCTGAATGAATGAAATATTTTTATCAAATACTTTGTTCTTTCCATAGTTAAATGTGCTGACAACAAAATCACACAAAAATTATCAATGAAAATCAAATGTATCAACCCATGGAGGTCTGGATTTGGTGTTATACTCAGAATTAAAGTGGAAAAACACACTACAAGCTGATCCAACTTTGACGTAATGTCCTTTAAACAAATCAAAATGAGGCTCAGTAGTGTGTGTGGCCTCCGCGTGTCTGTATGACCTCCCTACAACGCCTACAACAAGGATGTTTTCTTGAGGGATCTCCTCCCAGACCTGGACGAAAGCATCCGCCAACTCCTGGACAGTCCGTGGAGCAACTTGGCGTTGGTGGATGGAGCGAGACATGACGTCCCAGATGTGCTGAATTGGATTCAGGTCTGGGGAACGGGCGGGCCAGTCCATAACGTCAATGCCTTCATGTTGCAGGAACTGCTTACACCCCCCAGCCACATGAGGTCTAGCATTTTCTTGCATTAGGAGGAACCCAGGGCCAACCGCACCAGCATATGGTCCCACAAGGGGTCTGAGGATCTCATCTCGGTACCTAATGACAGTCAGACTACCTCTGGCGAGCACATGGAGGGCTGTGTGGCCCTCCACAGAAATGCCACCCCACACTATTACTGACCCACTGCCAAACCAGTCATGCTGGAGGATGTTGCAGGCAGCAGAATGTTCTCCACGGCGTCTCCAGACTCCAGACTCACGTCTGTCACATGTGCTCAGTGTGAATCTGCTTTCATCTGTGAAGAGCACAGGGCACCAGAGGGGAATTTGCCAATCTCGGTGTTCTCTGGATAATGCCAAACGTCCTGCAAGGTGTTGGACTGTAAGCACAACCCCCACCTGTGGACGTCGGGCCCTCACACCAACCTCATGGAGTCTGTTTCTGACTGTTTGAGCAGACACATGCACATGTGTGGCCTGATGGAGTTAATTTTGCAGGGCTCTGGCAGTGGTCCTCCTGTTCCTTCTCGGACAAAGAAGGAGGTAGCGATCCTGCTGCTCGGTTGTTGCCCTCCCACAGCCTCCTCCACATCTCCTGATGTACTGGCCTGTCTCCTGGTAGCACCTCCATGCTCTGGACACTACGCTGACAGACACAGCAAATCTTCTTGCCCCAGCTCGCATTGATGTGCCATCCTGGATGAGCTGCACTACCTGAGCCACTTTTGTGGGTTGTAGACTCAGTCTCATGCTACCACTAGAGTGAAAGCACCGCCAGCATTCAAAAGTGACCAAACCATCAGTCAGAAAGCATCGGAACTGAGAAGTGGTCTGAGGTCACCACCTGCAGAACCACTCCTTTATTGGGTGCGTTTTGCCAATTGCCTATAATTTTCACCTGTTGTCTATTCCATTTGCACAACAGCATGCGAAATTGATTTTCAATAAGTGTTGCTTCCTAAGTGGACAGTTCGATTTCATAGAAGTGTGGTTGACTTGGAGTTACATTGTGTTGTTTAAGTGTTCCCTTTATTTTTTTTTAACAGTGTATATGCTAATGGAAAGACTTCCTTAAATTGATATTATACTTAGGCATAACAATGTTTCCTTTCCTTATTGTTTCAGAAAATCACTTTCAAATATACGCTGATCATTAAAACCTCTTACAAATAAAGTTATTAAAACCTCACATGTTCTTTCTGAAACATTGACACAACTGTGCTATTTGAGTGACATTAAGAAAAAACTCAATATTGGGCAGGGCTTCATAATGTTATGACTGATGTAGGATGAACTGTTCAGGAAACAGAGTGGAGTTAGTTTGGATTCCAGCAAGTCTTTTACTAATACATTTGTCCTCCACTAGATGTCAACACTGCCTTGCCTCATGTTTCAGGTATTAGTAATTCATCTCACACTGAATATATTCTAAAAAAAAAAAAAAAAAAAAGAAAATTAAAAAAGGGCCAGTTGTAGAAAATAATCTGCCAATATTTGACAGAAATAGTACCTGAAACTGTTTTCAGTGTAATGTTTCAAAAAATGGGATTTTAACACATGCATTTTTCTTAAAACATCCAATAGCCTATAAGATATCTGACTCCAATGTTAGAGCTGATTAAAGAAAATGTTCAACATTTAAAACAGTATTTTATTAGTCTGCCTTCATATTTGTAGATTCAAACATAAAGTCAAAACACAGATGACTGCAGAGGTGTTTCAGGGCCGCTAGATGGCAGTGTCCAGCTTTCTTTTAAACCCCAGCTGACTCCTGACAGCTGGCTGCATCGCCCCGCAACTCTGTGCGGGTAATGGACACACTCATCATCCGTCTGCTCAAAGCAATACCGATGTGATCTTTGTAAAAAAAAAAAAAAAAAAAAATTTTAAAAAAAGACAGCTTTTACTCAGGATAACGAAGTCATTTTATGGTAGGCCTGCTCTAGGCGTAGAAATTCGGCCAGTTGCAAAAAATAAAGTTTGAGAGAAAAGCACCTAAAACTTTAAGCTCCACAGCTTGAATATATCAATTAAAAAAATACCAACCTGTCAGTTCTCTTATGAATTCTGAACATTTGTGTATGTGGTTCTTTACAAAAAAAAAAAGAGAGAGGAAAAACGTTCTCCTTTATTTTTACTACAGAATCAAATACGCAGTCTTTCAGAGACCATTCCTGTCATGTACGCATGTTGGTTACTTTCCATTTCCAGCCCGTACTTTAAAAAAAAAAAAAAAAAAAAAAAAAAAAACCACCTTTTAAAAGCGTGGAAAGAATTAAGAATTAAATTGCATTCTTTGCGGAACTGTCCACTGGTGCTGAAACAATATACAACACATTTAGTTAAAAACGTTGAAAGGATGCATAACTTCAGCTATTAATGGTTTTCTAGAGTGTTTCATTCCACGCTGGGTTTAAAAAAGGGTGTTGCATTATATTAAAAACCTTCACAGATATTACCATAACAATTCAGAAGGCTTATAAAGTATAAGATAAACTTGTACAAGGCACATTCTGCTCCACTCTGATGCAACTGACTGGACAGCAGCGTGGATTTTGTGTTTAATTAGCATAAAAATCTGCTGGCGAGCAGAAGATGCTGTGCGTCACAGCCATCGCTGAAGATGGGAGGGGGAGGGGGGGGGGGGGGGGGGGGGGTACCTTTGGGAGTCAGCAAACTGAAGTGTGTATTCCTTTCACGGCCGACAAAAACCAGACGGGCTGATGTGAAATGATGACTTCGCTCACAGCGTTACAGGTGGCTGGAGACAGCTGGGTGCGTCTGGGAGCCGCGAGGGCGCAGCAAACGGACCTCAAACGGTGAGCGCGCGCTGATGGAGCCGTGGCACTGTGAGCTGAAGGTGAATCCCCAACCTGTGACTGCGCTGTCTGGGACCAGCACGTCACCCCAGTGACGGGATATGAGACAATGAGGCAACAAGGGAGAACGGGGATAAAACGAGTCCAAGTCTCGAAAGTGGAAAAGCGCGTGCGATGACGGACAGCGCAGGGGAAAGAGAAGAGGTAAAACAGCGGAAAGTTATCTAGTTAATCAGGGCTCCCGTTGCTCATAAGACAACAAGTACAGACAGAACATATGTGCCACGCAGACGCAACTCTGTAGTCTGTGGGAGTTGATTTTTTTTTTCAGAAGACAAGAATTTTAGAAAGAAACAAAGAAAATCATGGAGTCGGAGGGAATCACAGAGGGACAAGCCACCAATATGGCACAATCTGCCGCCTCCAAATTGTCCCAGATGGGTGAAAGAACTAAACAACTGGGCAACGTCATTCAAGACCCAGAACGGCAAAAACGGGTCATTCTAGTAATAGTATGTATAGCACTTCTACTAGACAACATGCTTTACATGGTAATTGTGCCAATTATACCCGACTATCTTGCAGAGCTGCAGAAAGCAGCGGATGCGGACGCGCCGCACTCCCACTCCACGAACAGCACCACGCACATAACTAAGGGAAACTTCGACCTACAAATAGGCGTTCTTTTTGCCTCTAAGGCCATCCTGCAGCTCCTGGTGAACCCACTGAGCGGCACGTTTATAGACAGGGTAGGATATGATATCCCACTTTTCATCGGACTCAACATCATGTTTCTCTCCACCCTTACTTTTGCTTTTGCTGAAAACTACGCGACTCTATTCCTGGCGCGCAGCATACAGGGCCTCGGCTCAGCTTTCGCGGACACTTCGGGGATCGCGCTGATTGCTGACAAGTTCACGGAGGAGACAGAGAGAAGCAAAGCACTTGGTATTGCTTTGGCTTTCATTTCCTTTGGGAGCCTCGTGGCACCCCCTTTTGGAGGGGTCCTCTATGAGTTCGCCGGAAAGCGGGTGCCCTTTCTTATTCTAGCCTGCGTTTGTCTCGCTGATGGTGTGTTGTGTCTGACTGTGCTGAAACCCTTCTCCAACAGAGAAAGAGAAAACATGCCAGTGGGCACCCCTATTTACAAACTGATGATAGATCCATATATTGCTGTGGTAGCTGGAGCTCTTACCATCTGTAACATCCCTCTTGCCTTCCTTGAGCCCACTATCGCCAAGTGGATGGAGGAAAACATGCATTCCAACGAGTGGGAGATCGGCATGACATGGTTCCCCGCATTTTTTCCTCACGTCTTAGGTGTATATCTCACTGTGAAATTAGCCGCAAAATACCCTCATCTGCAGTGGTTCTACGGGGCAATAGGTATGGTGTTCATAGGTGCGAGTTCATGCACAGTGCCAGCCTGTAAAAACTTTGGACAGCTCATGATTCCGCTCTGTGGCATCTGCTTTGGCATCGCCTTCGTGGACACAGCGCTCCTCCCGACTCTGGGTTTCCTCGTGGATGTGCGCCACGTGTCAGTGTATGGCAGTGTGTATGCCATTGCAGACATTTCTTACTGTTTGGCTTATGCCATGGGGCCTGTAGTCGCGGGACAGATAGTGCACGACCTTGGCTTCGTTCAGCTTAACTTGGGCATGGGGCTCGCCAACATGCTTTACGCACCGGCGCTCCTTCTGCTGAAGAACGTGACACAAATGAAGCCTTCTTTCTCTGAGCGAAACATGCTACTGGAGGATGGCCCCACGGGACTGTACGATACAATTAAGATGGAGCAAAGAGAGAAGAAGAGAAAGGGCTTATGTACAACGATCGACGAGAATGGCATTGAGACTTTTGCTCAGCGGTCGTACTCGGAGGAGTCATCAGGAGGAGAGTACGCGTAAAATACCTTTAAATGAGTGTAAAACTTTTTAAGTGCCCATGTAGAGGTGTGTGTATCCTGTCCAATTCAATCAGCGGCATATCACCATTTTGATTGTGTAGCAATGTCAGTTATTTTCTGCTTGTCGTGACGATTCCTAAAGGTTTTGTCAAGTCGAGTGATTTCAGGCTTGTGCGCTTTGTGAGAGAATTATAAAAGAAATGGTCATTAGTAGCCTATTTGTCTCTGTATCAGATGCTGACTCATGACGTCTTCAGGGAATATTGTGTAAATGCATTTTTTAAACAAAAGGGAAAAAAAGAACGATTGCAGTGTAAGAGTATTTTATTGTAATCTATTTATTTCGCTGGTAAATTAAATATGCAAAATTGTGTGTTACACGACTGTTTAAGAAAGGTTTAATCTAATTGGAATATACGTCTTGTTGATTGTTTATTCTATTTATTTTCATAATATGCTTCTGGAATGCAAAGCCTGAATATAATAAGATCTGTGACTGTACAGACATGTAATTACATGTAAATAATTAAATCAGTATAATGTCAACTCGTTTATTGTCTTAATTTCTTTTGGTATTTAATTAAATTCTTTATTTTGGTACATGATTATTTATTATTTCCTCACAAAGTGTATTTTTTTTAAAAGGAAAGTTTCCTTATTATACAGTGGATCCTAAACTGGTGGCAGTAGACTAATGCATTCTGCCTCTGGACACACATTAACTTAAAAAATAAAATAGAATATTAAAGATCAAATGGATGCATTTTTATGAATATTATTCTTTAAAAAAAAAAAAAAAAGATTATCATGTCTCTTAAATTTTATATTAATTCTTCAAATAAAAATTTAGTTGGGGCCAAAATATATGAACAATTTTATGAATTCCCCTATGATTAATGTAGAGTGAATAATTAAGAATTTGGAGACGCATTTATGTGTCCAAAATAATATTAATCACCCAGAGCCAAGTAAAACTGACGCAGAAGTAGTCCATGTGCGCCAAGATTGCTCTAGAATAGTGTTGAAAGTTAATAACCAAAACAATGTATCTGTGCAAACTCCTTCGTCACTGTTGTCTTGCACAGTGTGTGCGTATCTGTGGCGCTCCGTCAGAGTGTAAATAAGGTGGACCGTACAACTGAGATGCCAAATAAACTTCTCGACGAATAGCAGGACTTCTGGGAGGAGCTTGCTGCTGCTAGGATGCTGAGGTACCCTCTCAGCATCTCTCTTGAAGCGAGGGGAGTCTTGCTCATGCTGTGCGCAGGGGACTGAAGGAAGATCCAAATGATAAAAGATGGAAGAAGGAAAAATGTGAAGAAGTTCTCAAAGAAACTGACCAAAGTAAAGATGGACCAAGCCAAGCTTCTTGCTTGAACCAGAAGATCAACTGGGACGTATTTTCTTTGCTGTGTTGTGAGTACAAGGTTATTTATTTTTGCCCTGGTTTGTTTTAATTAGCTTTAATTAACATTTACCATCACAATTTTTTAATGTCTTTATTATCAGGTGAAAAAATCTATAAAAAACCTGTAAAGGTGTTTGGATTTTTAGTAACACTTTACAGTTAGGGACACAGATAAGCTTAATTAGATAGCTTCTACAGAGCAAATCATGAATGTTTATTAATGACAACCTCATCTTTACATTCCTCTGGAGATTCTATGAAATGGCTAATCAATCACTGAAAATTATGAACTCATCAGATCCAATAGGTAATGATTGATCAATGTTTTTTTAATGATTGCTTACATATTAAATGAGTGATAAATGAACCAGGGACTGCTCAATTACTTATTGCTTGTCAATAATGCCCCTGATCATTCATAATACAGGACCGGGTATTAAGTAATGATGAGTTTCTTATTAACACACTGTGTATCAATGAATCACGTGGTCATGATTGGTTTACCTGGGAATCAATGATGCTTATTTCTGTCCTGGAGAATGCGTCATATGAACTAACTGGAGACCAGCAACAAATCTGGAACTTCCTTTTTCTATTTCCGTTTGCATTTGTTTTGTAATCTGGTCAACCAGTAGTTTTCCTGTACTTCACATTAGTAATATTTTTTGTGTGCCCTAAAGTAAAGTGAAAATTAATACTGACTACTTGAAAGGTACCGAATCCTTATTTACCAATTCCTGTTTTACTGATCCCCTTTGGTGCATCACCCCAACAGATAAATAAGATACATTTGTTAAATTTTGAGTAGATAAAAACCTACTTACTATGTCAACATTAATATAAACGTTTATAACAGTTCTACATAATTTCTGGAAAATCAGTCCCAAGGTTAAGTGTGGTTCATGACAGGATAACAATAAAGCAAAAAATTCAGGATTAGATTATGTACTTCAAAAGTTTGCTTCTTTACATGTTTAACAATGAAGAATTCCCTGCATGTGGTTTTGGCAGGGCTTGGTGTTGAGGATGCCATCATCTATCTGCTTCAGCTTTCTCTTCTGGACAAAGCAGCCAGTCTGAATTATGCTCTTGGAGTCTTTCAGTGGGTTTAACATTATTCGCCCTATTGCTGTGTAAAAAGAGGCAGCATTTTCAGGCAGTTATCTGATTTGTTAAATGGACGACAGTTTTTCAGTATAAAAGCTTGTGTGTCTGAGACGGTAGTAATCAGCACAGGAGCACCACAGGGGGCTGTATTCTCGCCATTTCTCTTCATGCTGTACACAGTGATCCTTAATTCTGGTCCTTGATGCCGGTCTGCTGCAGATTTTCCAGCAGTCCCTGCAAAAAACACACTTCTTTCAAATTAATGTGTATTTAGCAGACATGTGCTGAGCTTGTCTGAGTCTGAGTTAGGTGTTTCCCTGCAGGGACAATTGGAAAACCAGATGGCAGCCTTCAAGGACCAGGACTGAGAAATGCTCAGGCGCCTCTAGAGTTGTGTGGTGTATCAATGATGGAGAAAAAGTTGTACAGCTGAGAACTGGTCAACCAGTTTGTGACATAATGTACCATATGTAAGTGTGTTAATTTTATAAATGTAAATAAAATATCCTAATTTCTAACTAAATTACATTTTAATTGTTCAAGGTAAAAAAAAAAATCCACATAATTAGAAGGAAACTAGGTTGAACTAGCAAAAACTTTTACATTGAAATCCCACCATGGAACTTTGACATATTTTCTCAGTGTGGCACCTCTTAAAGGCAGAGTATGTAAGATTTTTAATATTTTAAACATAAATTAACTAAAAAAAAATGACCTCATTCAGAATTAGAAACTTTTTGAAACATGTAAGTTTTAGTCTGTCCATTTTTGATGCGTTTTTAAATTTCAACTTTAATTAATCACAAAGACCCTTATTCAATGTTTTACGGGCCGTAAAACCTCTAGTACATTTTTCCACCTGTAGAGTGAGTATAACCCAATTTATTGAAGAACGGCTCTGGGTTATAGCTCAGAAGCGATTCCTGCCTTCGTCGGGAGCTGGCAAGGGGAAGGGGGGGCGTTCATGCCGCCGAAGGGGGGTTGCGCTATCGCATTTCAACTGATTTTCTGTGGAGGAGCTGAGCTTGCAGAGAAACTTGCTGCTTCTGGTAAAAAGAATAAAAAAGGAGTTTCAAGACACTATGACAAGATGTGTGTCAAAACTAGAAAGATTTTGGTGTCATCTTCACACGCTGGAGACAGCTACGTGGAAACAACGGTCTGAACTCTGAAGAAGAGTTAGCAACGTTGCTACCGGTAAGTTGGAATTTACCATAGAAATTTACACACAGTTAGCTGCTAGCTGTAAGGGAGTCCCTGGTTGTGTTACTATACTGTTCTGTGAGAACAAATTGAATTGAATTGAACTGGACAAATGTTATTTTGGCACTTAACCGCTGGATAAATGGTGATATGAAAAGAAGCTGCTGTGTTAGTTGTTTTATTGACCACAAAGTTAGTTTTTCTACATAAAAGAAAAACAATGATATGTAACAGGCCTCTACTGGAGCAAAACTGTACAGTTTGACTAACGTCCTGGATCTGGGAGTTCATTTATAAAATAGACCATATCAATAATAACTACAGGTGGTGTATGTAGGGAAAACAAGTATTGCAGTGCAAAAACTTCCAGATTTATGAAGCAGCGCGCATGTTCTGCCTGTTTCCTTTATAAATCAGTATCAGGGCTGTGTCAACATTCAGGCTCTGCGCACGTCAAAGTGTGCAGACTGTGTAGTAGTTCACATTCTTTTTGTGTGTGTGTGTGTGTGTGTGTGTCTTGTCCAGAATTTAAGCAAGCACAATGATGGTCTGGATCATCCGTTTGCTGAAAATCTCAATCCGTTTGCTGAAAATCTCAATCTACTTAGCGCTGAATTCATCCGACAATTTGCCAACTTTGAAGCCAAAAAATATAGATTTGAACTTTTTAGCAACCCGTTTGCGGTTGACATGAAAAGTGTACCAACCAACCTCCAAATGGAGCTTACTGAGCTACAATGTAATGACACGCTCAAGTCAAAGTATGACTGTCGGTGCTGCACAATTTCCACCTTATCCCCCCGACACGCTGCCCCAACTCCGTGCCCAAGTTGCACAAATGCTCTCTATGTTCGGCAGCACATATCTGTGTGAGCAACTGTTTTCTTTGATGAAGATGAACAAAACACAGGAGTCGTCTCACTGATGAACACCTTCATTCTGTTCTGAGGATTTCCTCAGCTCAGAGCCTAACTCCACAAATTGATGCACATGCATGTAAAAAGCGATGCCAAGTTTCTGGATTGGACCCATGTGCATCATCAGAGTAAATGGAAGCAAACTAAACTGGATAAATGTGATTTTATTTACTGAAAAGTATAGTCTGTTCAGAGTTGAAAGAGATCTTTTTTTTTCTTTTTTAGGTGTTGGCCTTGATGGCTTGTGATTGACAGATTTAGGTTACAAATAAAAAGAATATAAAGTTCCAGATATATATGCCTGATATCTATTTCTTTTTTTCTTTTTTCTTTTTTAAAAACCTCTTCTGGGTTCAATCTTCAAGCAAAACAGGCTATTATCTAATATATGAAAATGTTTAAGACAGTACTGTATCTCAAAGTAAAATAAAAACATAAATAATATCCATCACTTTTGTCACTTTCGACCCTCTACTTTGTTCCTCTTTTTAATTCTGGCCCTCTGTGAATTTGAGTATGACACCCCTGGTCCAGGAGTTGGTGGATGATTTACTCCAGGTCTGGGAGGAGATCCCTCAGGAGAACATCCGCCGCCTCATCAGGAGCATGACCAGGCATTGTAGGGAGGTCATACAGGCACGCGGAGGCCACACACTACCTAGCCTCATTTTGACTTGTTTAAAGGACATTACATCAAAGTTGGATCAGCCTGTAGTGTGTTTTTCCACTTTAGTTTTGAGTATAACTCCAAATCCAGACCTCCATGGGTTGAGACGTTTGATTTTCATTGATAAGTTGTGTGTGAAATTGTTGTCAGCACATTCAGCTATGGAAAGAACAAAGTATTTAATAAAAAATATTTCATTCATTCAGATCTACAACATGTTATTTAGTGTTCCCTTTACTTTTCGGAACAGTGCATATATATATATATATATATATATATATATATATATATATATATATATATATATATATATATATATATATATATATATATATATATATATATATATATATATATATATATATATGCAGTGAATGACTTTGCCAATAGAAGGCACTCCAACAGTGACACAAGTACCAAGTGTCCAACAACTACATGTCTTGTTAGTTTACAACCTTTTCTTCATCCAGTACAGCAGGGCTCTGTTGTATCTGGTCCAGACAATGCAGCAGTTACAGCAATGCAACTTATTGCCCGTTTCTTGCCAGAAATAACAACATAATATTCCACTTCACTGTTTCCAGACGTATTCAGGAGTTGCCGTACAAGAGATAACTCTGCATCTGTATAAAATAGATGTAGTTTGAAGATTAACAAAGCAGTTTTAACTGTAGTGCTGTTACGTGATGTTTTTCTCTCCCATCAGCTAGCTAGTCACCTTCCACATAGTTGGCCCAAAGCTTGACAGTACTAGCTAAACAGTATACATATATATATATGTATAGAGAGAGAGAGAGAGATAGATATATATAGATATATATGTACTTGGTACTTGTGTCACCGTTGGAGCGCCTTCTATTGGCAAAGCGGCACAGATTTGTGAATCGGTTAAGATGGTCACCCTTCAGAAACCAATAAAACTGACCACAAGTACAAATGACATAGTACTTGGAAAAATGTAACTGTTCATATAATTGGGATTCAGATAAATGTTATGTCATGAATCATTTATCTAGAATAGCCAATGAATACCTCAATTAAACGTTTCCAATATGACAGAGTCATGTGTTACTATTAACATGACAATAGGTTAATAGTAAAATAAAAAACTTTGTATATATATTTAATTTCATGGCCATGTAAAGATACCGTAGCAAAATGTGATATTTGTCAACACTAACAGGTGGTGTTGAACTATTTCTGTGTGCTCTGATACAGGAGTTCCTCCAAGTTGTAAGAAGCCTGTGACATGTGTGTAGGGGCAGCCAACATGTACAATGGTCAAAAATTGGTGTGGTAAGACTGCAGGGATTTCCTCAGTTTACACATTTGTGTTTGGAAATGCTTTCACGCCTTTAACATGCAACTTCTTCTTTCTAGCAGGCGGAAATGCTCTCTCCCAAGCCACTCATCTTCACCTGCAAGCGCAGAGCAAACATGATCCAGAGACTAACCTCATAGATGCAGGAAACGCCTTCAATAAAGCAGATAGACAAGGTACTCTTTCTCAACACGAGAGGGTGTGTTTAGCTGCTGATAGTACCTGTTTTAGAGTCTACTGTGTCATCTCATGTTACATGTAGAATATTGTCTTTCATGGTTACAGGAAGAGGAAACAAATAAAAACCCTGCTAACCATAAATCGAAATAATTTTTGCTATTTGAACACGCTTTGATTTTTGCTCAGTTAGTTTCAGGGCTGCAATTTTGTTTCCTTTTGTTTATTCTATCAGTTAATCAAGTTATTGGATGAGATATGTTTTAGACTCAATGAAAATTAATAATAAATAGTTAGAAATCTTAAGAGTTGAGGACATTATAGTCCTAAAAGTCTTATAATCCACCACTTACTAGTTTTCTTTTTATGATAATTGGATCAATTAAAATGATCTGATTCTTAAACAGTCAAATTGAACTCATCAGTGTCGTTAAGTGGCAAATTAAAACAACTTGTTTAATCCGTTATCATCTGTTTGCATCTCTCATACCGTCTCCTATATTTTAAGCAACTGCGTTCCTAATAAAGCCTGTTATGTACATGTATCCCTCTTTAGACAGTACAATGAGTCAGAAATAATGTACAAAAGTAGTTTCTAATTAAACACCTCAACCATCACTGATTATAAAACATGGCACCATCTGACAAAAACCCCTTAGACCAACTCTGCCTGATTCCACATGTACTTTCTTTTGAAACGATTAATTTTTAGTTGACATTCACAGAATATTTGTGGGAGGAGACGAGCTACTTAAACTTCATTGGACTGTAAGAACATTTGTTAAACCCACTAAATGCAAGAAGCAGTTTTTTCATTGTTTAGAGCAGTGACAACAGACTCAGATAAACAGGACGTACCAGGTTGGGACTTTTTTTTCATTAACAAAAAAAAAAAAACAAAAAAAAAACAGTCACAGCTTTAACGTGGGAAACAGTCCCAATATCAGTCTCCTTGGTACTTATATTTCTCATCAGAAAAAGAAACAATATATAGTTTTTTGTAAAGTTGTTTTATGTTACAGTTCCATCCATAAATTCTTGACTGGTGATCATCTCAATCATTCATACTGTCCATGCAGTGCTTCTTTCTGTCATACAGTTGCTGTTTCAGTGTTAATTGCGGTCATCATGCTCTCAGTTTGGAGAGGAAAGGGTACCTTTCCTAATCAAGGAAATGCTGTTCAGAAAACTTCCTCAACTGTCTAAGAAAAAAATCCTCAGCCTGAAAGATCCAGTATCACTTTAATTCTGGGTCAGTTGCAGCAATGTTTCCTTTCACAGTGCTGTTAGATAGAAATCTGAAATCAGGAACTAGCAATTATTTGAATTCCACCAAACAAAGATCTGCATCTGTACCGCCGTGAATTTTGTTCCTTTGCAGAAAAGAGATTTTAATCTTTGCTTGGCTTGAATTTTACTGTGTAAATGTTTTGCTTCAGTTCTAATTTACTCGTCAAACATGAAAAATACACGATAACTCAAACGTTACATGAAGTGTAAGATTGGCAGACAAACAGTTAATGGCTTCAGTTTCCAGTGAAACTGGCTAATTGTGGTGGTGAAAATATGTTACCTAGTGTGTGCAAGGAATTTTTGTATTTTTAAGCATGCCTTGTGAACAGTGTTAGGGATAAAAAAAAAATAATCTCACCTTGAACACGCTGGCTCTCCAAGTTTACTCTCATTAACCTTTCTTCAATTTTTTTTGTAATTATAATCATTATTAATTGTTTTGATTTGGTTGACATCAATACGCACTTTATCTCAACAGAGGCCATAAACTGCCTAAACCGAGCTATCGAGATATACATGGATATAGTGAGTTTATTTTATTTTGTGTTTCTGACGTATTCTAATAGATTTCATGAAGCGTTATGTTTTGATTTGATTTTTTTTTTTTTTTTTTTTTTTTTTTTTTAATTTTTCTTTATTTATTCTTTTTGGGGACATTTCACCATTGCAGCCAAACACCACATCAGCATTGCTGAGATTTACGAGATCGAGCTGGTTGACATCAACAAGGTCAGATATAAAAATAAAAACTTTGTTTTGTTTTTGTTTCAATGTTTTGTTTGATTGTCGTATCGTATTCAGCTGAAAGTCATCTCTGTTTCAGGCCATTGCTCATTATGAGTAGGCAGCGGATTATTATAAAGATGAAGAATCCACCAGGTAACTGTCATACTAGAAGTATAAGTTTTGCACAAAACTATAAGTTTTAACCCTTAAATTAAATTAAACTTCAGACAGACTGGTCAACCAGCCATATGCAGGCAAGATTGTGGGCACTGCCCTGCAGACCGCACTTTTTGGGGATGCCTTGTTCTTAACTCTTTTTGGGAAGGTGTACATCAGATGATTAAAATGTTCTTTATTTTGACATAAAATTTACATGTGTATCCTTTTATCTAGAAAACATAAATCAAAAGTTGTCCACAGCTGATAAATACTTTTTAAAAATCTTTATGACAGCAAACAAAAAAGCTATAACTAAGCACTGGCTTAGCAAAGACCCACCTACTATAAAACAGTATATGGCCATAGTCAATAATATTTATAATATGGAATGCTTGACTTTTAACTTGAGAATCCAAAAAGAAAAGGGTAATACCTTTTGGGAAAAATGGAAAATATATTTAAGAGACAGGGGCAATACTTGAAAGAATTATTGTACCTTCTTTCTTTTCTTTCCCTCTGCTTTTGGGAGAGAATATGTTTTTTCTTTAGTTTATTGTAGAAGTAGAATTTGGGTGTTGTGGATGAATCAGAGATGACGGTTTTTCAGGTTTGAGTGGCTTCATTATCAAATCGGTGACAGCTCCTTTAAACTGTAACATTTGTCTGTGCTTTTTATTGGATTTATTTACCTCTCTTAAACCACAGTTTGTCTACTTGTGTTCTTTTTGTATAGTTTTTCTTTTGGAAAATAAATAATGACTCCAATAAAAATAAAGTATAAAAAAACCTACAAGTATTGGGCATCAAATGAGGCAGCAACTTTGGCAGTAGGTTGTGTCAGTAACATCAGCATTAGCGCTTAACTTATGAGACATTACAGCAGTACTGTTTCCTTTTGAACAGTGTATGAAAACCATAAAACTAAACCAGATAAGTTGCTAATTGTTCTTTTGATATTTACATGAATTAGAGGTACTGCATTTATTACACACAAACCAGCCGAACCTGTGCGAAAGGTTTTAGGGAGTCAGGTTAGCTTTGGTCTGTAGCCGATTAGCTTACTGCAACATTTGCACAACAGGCAAAGAGCTAACTTACTGGTCTGATACTGCCGAGGCGAACAGAGAATACGTTTTGCATCCACATTGTTCTTTCATGAGACTCAAACCAGCCAAGTCTTTGCCGAAGTCGACTTGTGTCTTTCCTCTGGAGTGATCTCCAGAGGGTCTCTTTCTGGACCCTCTGACAATGTTTTCACCTTCTTACTTCATTCAGCCATGACAAACTTTAGTTGGAAGAGGAGGAAAACGTAGCACAACGTAGACCCCTCTGTTTATATCGTAATGCAAAGCGC
Source organism: Telmatherina bonti (assembly GCF_933228915.1). Lineage (NCBI taxonomy): Eukaryota > Metazoa > Chordata > Actinopteri > Atheriniformes > Telmatherinidae > Telmatherina > Telmatherina bonti. Next base: position 27,101,355 of record NC_136629.1, on the reverse strand, counting down.
TCCAGGTCACATGATCCAATAAGAGACGGATCCATTAATGTCTGGTTTTTGAGGAGGGCAGCCTCCTTGGAGCGCCAGCACACATCAACACTGTGTACTGATCCCAGAAATCATTCATTGTTATTTACATTAGGCTGATGTTTAGTTACACAAAAGTTACACAGTATCCCTTTAATTTATTATGTCGGCTGAGAAACGTCTGTTTTCTCCCTTTTTAGTTCCGCAAACAAGTGCCTTCTGAAAGACACTTGCAGCTCAGCTGGAGCAGTACCAAAAAGCTATCAAGATCTATGAACAGGTGAGGTGATGCTTTTTTCACACACCACATTTAACATCAGGGTTCGTTATGGTCAAGAAAACCTAACCTGTAGTGTCTGGTTTTAGGTTGGAACCTATGCAATGGACAGCACGCTTCCAAAGTACAGCGCCAAGGACCACTTCTTCAAAGCAGCACTCTGTCACTTCTGTGTAGATATGTTTAACACAAAGGTGAAATATGACTCGTGTCTTCTGTAGCTGCTGTAACTCAAGCTGATGCTTTAATATTCACCCTGTTGTCGTCCCGCTTGCTGTGCAGAAGTAGGAAGAAATGTTTCCGGCCTTTTCAGGCTCAAGAGAGTGCAAGCTGATGAAAGTGTCGTGATGCTTTTTCTTTCCTTTTTTTGTATAAATAATTCTTCCTTCTTCTGCACAGCAGTATGTTTTTGTAATATAATATTTCCAATTTGTAAACAGAAACTTCTAGATGTATATGAAGAACAGAATGAGCTTACACCGATTTTGTAAGATGAGTGAGTGGAAGCACAGTGGCTCACCACTGTGCTTCTCCGCATCAAGAAAACCATGCAGGATGACGAGAGTGACTTTCGACGACTCGCCTTGCGATTCCTCCTGAAGCCATCGGTGACCAATTTGCATCCTTCTTCTTGCCTTTAGCCTCTCACTTCCATTCAAGCAACATTTTCGTGTTTCTGCCTTGCCATTTCCAGTATTTCTTGTCTTTCAATCCACTCAAAACAATCGTCTCAAGTCTTTATACGACAGGTATGAACACGACAACACTACTGTTCTCCTGACTGCACTCTGTTAGGTTTTGGATCAATATTCATACCAGCAGACTAATGTTACTATGTTTTCTTGGTTTTATGACAGCTAAGTGGATGCTAGCTGTTCAACCATTTGGATTAAGAAATATAGTTTCCAAAATGTGCTTTAGAATAAAGCAAACAACCCAAACTGCAGATATTGACGAACGCTGTCACCTTGTTTTTGGTTCCTCTGAAGGTCATATTTTGGGGAGTCCTAATTAAACAGCACTTCATCTCAGGCGCAGATATCTGCAGTTATTCCACAGAAAGTAACCTCTCTGCCTTATACTGCTCTCAGGACAGCTAGATTTAATTAAAGAAAAAAATCATAAATATCAGTAATAATGCTTTATCCAGCATTAATGATTCACTTGCTTACCATTTTTGTCACTTCCATTTAAAGCGATTTTTATTCCAGAAATGGGCCAAAAGGGCCGCCATCTGTGAGCATTTGCATGGTTTGGAATGGATGAGGAACCTTCGAAGAGGTTTTCCATTGTAATCAAGTGTGCTTGTTATTGTTTAATCTAAAACCAGGCTGAATAAACTCTATTTTTTACCGCCTGCAAGAGATGCAATACATGGAAGGAAAAAAGAGCTTTACTGATCTGAACACTGCGCTCATGTTACCCTCCTGATTTTGTCAGAGAATTGGTCTTCAACAATTTGTGTTTTTTCGTGTAAAACAATTGAATAAACCTGTGTACATCGTCCTGGGCGTGTTTTTGTGGGTTTGTGTCAAACGTTTTGAGGTGAAGACACACACCTAATTCCAGTTCTTATCAGTCACTCCGTGTGTGCTTGTATACCAAATGTGCGTCAGAAAAATGTATGATGCTACTTTTTAGTGTGTTTCTATCTGGTTGCTGATATGTGATGCCTCTCATGTGTGAACCAATCACAACCAAGTAATTCATTGATGCACAATATTTTAATCTGTTCTTTGGTATGCCATCATTACTTGCTACATAGGCCAGTGTTAAAAATGATCAGGGACATACTCCTTGATTAATGAAAAATACGGTAACTGAGCTGTCCCTGTTCATCCTAACTAATTATTAAGAAAAAATTCATTAATCATTACCTATTTATTAGTATTAGGTAAGGATTTCATCATTTAAAAATAATCTTCTTCTTATGCCACTTGATTTCTTGTGGAACATCGGGCCGCAACAACTCTCCTCCATCACACTCGGTTCTGACTGGTCCTCCTATTTGTAAAGATAATAATTAGCAATTATTCCCCGATTCATTTGCCATTTATTTTAATTATTAATTGAAAATTAAGTAAATATTAATTGATCATAGCCATTTAATAACATTTTATGATGAAAGCAAAGGGTAAGTAATCATTATTGAACAATTAATCCCTGATTAGTTCTTTACAGTAACTAAGTTATCAAGCTAATTTGTTGCCTTTATTACCATGTGATGGCCAAGTGCAATTTATTTGAAAGCTTGCTACTGATTGCATTGACTAAACTCCAAATAATTTCACAGTTTATCTCAAGAATCAACCTGCTTGACAACTCTTCTGCTGCATAACCATGCCAGTTCTGGACCAAGAGCCTTCCACAGATTTGGGAGATGGAGTTGTAAATATCTTCTTTATACTCTATATTCTTTGGATCCTCTACAAGGAAAATCAGGTTTTGCAATTATGGAAAGTATATAAATAAGATTAAGAAACCAAACTAACCAGTGAAGAGCTTAAATGGAAACTATGAGATTTTACTGAATTGGGACATTAAACTCAATTGAAGAGTAAAAAGTGACATTTTGTGCTGAATTACTTTATGTAATAATCTTACTGATGTGTTATGTAACCATACATAGTACATCAATTTTTACATCCTGAGGCATCAAAGATGTAGAATTGTGATCTAAGTCAAAGTGTTTCCCCACACACTGAAGGGTCTGCCGAAGCTGCCGCTGCCCGACCTTAAAGTTACACTGGACATGTACCTGAGGTGCATGCAGCACCTGCTCACCGAAGAACAATTCAACAAGACCCAAAACATTGTGAAACAGTTTGGAAGCCCTGGAGGAGTCGGGGAGCTTCTACAGAGCAAACTTGTGGAGAGAAGGGAAAGCACAGCAAACTGGGTGAGTAAAACTTGATAAAACAGGATCTAATCTGTTTATTTTCTTCAAAGGTCTGGATGTAAATGTGCATTTACACATCAAACTGGCAGGTTTGAGACGTTTAAGGAAAAATCGAAAGTTCATGTGCACATACAACATAACTGAACTTTTAGTCATCTTTCAAACCAACTTTCATTAAAATTCATTCATTCATTCATTCATTCCTTATCCTAACCGCTTAATCCAATGAAGGGTCATGGGGAAACTGGACCCTATCCCAGCAGTCTTTGGGCGAAAGGCAGGGTACACCCTGCACAGCTCGCCAGTCCATCCCAGGGCCACTTTTATTAACATTATCCACCTAAACAAATATTACTGCATTTCATTTGAGCAACTTATACATCTTAAAGTTAAGCACACCAAGTTTTCGGTATTAATATTGAGTTGTATTCACATCTGGATATTTTCAATGTCTAAATCATGATAAATGTGTTCATCTCTGGATTATGCAGGTGTATGAGTACTGGCTGAATGACATGTATCTAAATAACAGACTGGCTCTACCCGTCAACTCCAGTCCTGCAATGGTGTTTCCCCAGCAGAACTTCAGGGCTCCCATTGACTCTTTAAGGTATGAAATACAGGGAGACACATTAGAGAACGGCTGAACTAACTTAAATAAACTGCTTAAATTAGTAAAAAGTAAAAGATTAAATTCCTGCTAGATGTGTAGCTTTATGGTCTTTGCACAATCTGTACTAAATTTCTTGAACAAGTTTGACTGTCAAGTTTTAGTAACTTAATAAATTAATTTTGATAAACTTACAGAAACTTATTACAACTAAAAGAAATGTATTTAATTTAGCAAAGCGGGTTTAGTTGTATAGCACATTTCACATACAGAACAACTCAAACAGTTGTTTTGTAAAATATAAAGCCTTACAGCAGTTTACAGAGGTGGGCTTAAGTTTAAAGAAGTCAGGTACAAGCCCCAAAAAGCCAACACGATAAACCCCTGTGGTTCTATGAACAAACTGCTTCCCTGTCACCAGAACATGCAGCTCACTGCTCCCTGTACACCCATACAGATGAGTCAAATGCAGAGCTGACGTCAGGTTTTCTGATAGTTTGTTTCAGATTTTAGAAGCATATAAACTCCACAATTGTGCTCTCTCTGTCGTTTAGCCTCTCATGATGGAGCGAAAACTTGACCCAGATGATTTTAGTTTTTATGGTTTTAGCAGATCAGATATATATTTTGGACTCAGATCAGACTTGTACATTGTAGCAAATTTTGAAAAAAAATCAGTTCTTTGCCCGGAAAGCCAGTGATATGTTCCTTTTCTGGTCTTTGTGAGAACACAAGCAGCAGTAGTGTGGATAAATATTAATCTGGTTCAACTACTCTCTTAACTTAAAGTTCATTTAAACAATGCGATCACCAACCAAAACTAATTATAAGGGATTTATGTAAGATAAGTGTGTTTTAGAGTTCAAGTTAGTCATTGACAGAAAATCCACTAATAAGACAGCAATACTGTTATCTGGTGGAAGCATGCTGGTTTTCTCATTCAAAGTTCCCATATTTCTGGATACTACAGTATGAAGATCAATAAATTACAGTTTGATTGAGTCCATTTTTGATTAGTTAAAGGACATTTATCATTCTCTTGCTACAAACAGTGAAAATCAGATCATTACTGAGAACCTCTGGAGGGCAGCAAATCCAGGTCAGGCAACCAGGGTATAAAGAATGTAAAGTTCAGCCAAACAAGTCAGAAATGAAGTGAACCAACTAAATGAATGAATGACTTACAGTTTGTGTGTTTTTGTTTTAAGTTTTAGATAATAAAGTGTTCTTTCTAGGTTTGCTGCTCACTTAATTTCAGGCGTTTTGGAGTACAAGACCCTTCTTGATGGGTAAGTTAACATGCAATTTTAGAGGTCACTTTTAAATCACTGTCACCTGGAAAATGTTCAAATAACTGACAAAGCTGTGTGTGTGTGTGTCTGTGTGTAGCCGTGCCCTACCTGTGGACTATGCTAGGGGCCAGTTGGCTGGGACCCCACTCTGCATGGAGCAGTATTACCGTCTATTCACATCTTACAGACTACCGGGACCTGAGAGGGACACACTAGTGGCTCAGGAGAGCAGTGTGATGCCAGAACCTGAGCACATAATTGTGGCTTGTAAAAACCAGGTTAGACTTGGAATACTACTAAAAACAAAACAAACAAAAAGAAAAATCACATGACAGTTTGATCAATACAAGTAACTACTTTGGCAACATTTCACAATTATGGTAAAAATCATATACTTAACTAATGCATAACTCCTCATTATGTAGTGCAATAATTATTGCAGGATCTGTTATGAATTCTTGTTGCTCATCATGAACTAATGATTATCTGAATATGGATTCATGTGACTCACATTTAATAGATGGTCAACTGATGAATATTAGTTTACTGTTAACTTTTACGTTCATCAGTTACCACTTTAGATCAATATATATAATTTAGTTCCATGCGGTCGATGTTTTTTTATGTAAAACAAACTCAAAGAAGTTCACATTGATCCAGCTGCGGCAGCCGAGTGTCAGTGGTTCAATTCCAAGCTTCTTCTATCCACATGTCAAAGTGTCTTTGGGCAAGAGACCAAACCTTGCATTTCCCCAGACAAATTCATGAGTACAACTAATAAAGAGCGCCAAAAACAGCTGTTCTTATAAGAAAGAAAGAAAGATAGAGCTACATTTTTGTTTTACTTATTTTTGAAACTGTAACTCAGACAAAAATCCTAACATGAATGACTTTGAGTTTTGAGCATGTAGAATTTCTTTCAATTTCCATTTCAAAGAAAAAAACTCAGTGGCATGAAACTAAATTCTACTTTTTTATCTAATCTGTCAACATGTTGATGAATGCATGAGATGAGCATCAGGAATTCATAACAGATCCTGAACTAATAAATGCATTAGTTAATCATGAGTTACTCATTGGTTAAGTTTGTGATTTATACCCTTATTCTTCTGGGTCTTCACTGACAGACGAAGCATGTTGTCATGGAGATGGAAAATTAACTAAATAATCCCAACTTTTTGTTATTACTAATGCTCCATTCCCTGTAATTTCCATACTCATTCAACTAATAGGTAAAGACATTTTTTGATGACTTTGATACGTTCGAGCTGTGTGTCAATCTGCAGAGAAATTACACATCTTCCTCATGCTAGGCTATAAAAATGGAATAAGAAACTAGACATTCAAAGTCCCTCAAGCTGCAGCATGTGTCCATTTTGTCAGGAAAGTTATCAGCAATTTATACTGTTTTAGCAATATCAAAAGGGACAAGTACTTTGAAAAAAGATGTCCAATCTGAACCTCTGTTCAGTTCTTTGTTCTGGATGTGGTGATCAACTTCCGTCGGCTGAATGAAAGAGATCTGCTCACTCAGCTGGAGAAGATAGTCAAGATGGCCGACAGTGAGGATGAGAGTCTACCCCATATAGGTCTTCTCACTTCAGATGGACGGACAGAGTGGGCTGAGTCCCGCAGCATACTAATGAAAGGTTCATTTAGTAAAGAAATTCTGCTTTCTACAAAAGATAAGTAGTTCTCAGTGTTTCCATGCTAACTGACAGATTTTTTTTCCCAACAGAGTCAACCAACAGGGACTCCCTAGACATGATTGAGCGTTGTATGTGTCTGCTCTGTCTGGATGATGCAAGTGGTGCTGAGCTTAGTGACACCACACGTGCTACTTTGATGCTGCACGGAGGAGGAGTGACCAAGAATGGAGGCAACCGCTGGTATGATAAGCCGATGCAGGTCAGTGAGCTCAGTTTGTCTCATCCATATTTTCCTCACTGTGTGACAGAGGTTTACTTTGTTGTGTCATTTAGTAATTAATAAAAACAAGAAATGATTTTCCCACTATAAGATGAAAGAAATTAGATTAATAATAGATGATTTAGAGGATTACTTTCGTACAAAGGAAAGTCCGTAGAAGAAAATTACATCACTGACAAATTTGTGCCTGCTGGATGCAATTGAACAAAGCTATTTCCGTTTAACATTTAAATAAATTCAAATGGAGAGGTGACATTTCCAGTGGACATCATGCCTGTAGATTTCAAAATGTCATTACCATTTACTTTGATAGAGTTGTTTTGATAGAGCATTCACATTAACTCATTACCTCTGCCAAGGAAAATTCTACCTACTACGATCCAGAACGGGAAAAAACATGGGATCTCTGGGATTTTCATCAGTGCAAGAGATCAATTTAAAACATAAACATGCAATAAATACCACAAAACATGTGGATTTATTACCATTGTATCTAAGAATCTAATACAGTATACTTATAAAATAAATGTTGGACTTCAACAAAGGTGGTGGAAATGAGCTGCTATAGACGGTCTGCTCTCTCCAAATGCTTTTCAAGTTTATTTATAGCTTGTCTCAAATGGCTTCTTTTTCTGGATAATTTGTTCACAGTGGGGTAAACAAATTATTAAGTCCATCAAGTCAGTGTTTCTTTGTCAGTTTGTTGTAGGAGCAAATGGTTGCTGTGGAGTTGTGTGTGAACACTCCCCGTTTGAAGGAATCGTTCTTGTGCAGTGCACAGAGTACCTCCTGAAATACATGTAAGAAAAAAAAATAGGATGTATGACGTTTGTTGATATGTCATAAATCTGATGTCTTCAAACGACTGTTACAGTGTATGCTATGTTCCCATGTGATGCCAGGATTGGCAGCCCATCAAAGCTAGTCAGGGCTGCAAGTGTGAGCGAGCTGCCAGCGCCTCGCAGACTCCGTTGGAAATGTACTCCAGAGATACACAAACTCATCGCCTCCTCAGCTGACAAACTCCAGAGGTCTGTTCTTTCTCAAAGTCCCATAGTCTTTAGAAATAAGCAATTGCTTTGCATGTATGGCTAAATGTATCAATACTTTTTCAGACTGGTGCGAAATCTTGACATGAATGTCCACAAGTTTTATGAATACGGGAAGGAATTCATCAAGAAGCAGAAAATGAGTCCAGATGCCTACATCCAGGTTGCTCTACAGCTGGCCTTCTACCGGTGAGACAAAGTGATGAATCTTCTCATGTTTATGTCACACTTTCCCAGACATCATGGCCTTCTTTAACTGTGTTACTGCAGATGTCATGGTCGACCGGTGTCGACCTATGAGAGTGCTTCTATACGTCGTTTCCAGCAAGGGAGAGTAGACAACATCCGCTCAGCCACACCTGAAGCCCTGGCCTTTGTCAGAGCAATGACTGATGCAAAACTTAGCACAAGTGTAAGCTGTTATAATTCGGATGCTGTTAAATTAAATGCAAATCAGAATAAAGCTCAATAATGGCTTTTTCACTCCAGTTTGTATTACTGTCAAACCATCATCAAAGCTATGTTAACTGAAAATCAAGGGATTTAATTAGCCAGCATTGACTGTCAGTCTGTGACCTCTGCAGGATATGGAGAAGATGGAGATGTTAAGAAATGCCATTACTGCACAGACAAAGTATACAGTTCTGGTAACTCTTCTCTACTTCCAGATTTCCATAAGAATGTTCACCTGTCAAATGAAAACTATAACTTTCCTTGTGTTTTTTTTGTTTTTTTTTTTAGGCAATTACAGGAATGGCAATAGACAATCATCTACTCGGACTGCGTGAGATTGCGCTCGAAATGAAGATGGAGAAGCCAGAAATCTTTAAAGATGATGCCTATCTCATCAGTAATCAGTTCATCCTCTCAACAAGTCAGGTGACTTTTAGTCAGTTTAGTATGTTGAAAATATATGTGTATTCAAATATGTGCCAGCTTGATGAATGTTGGCTTTGGCAAATAAGAAAAAAACTGTCAATAGAAATGTCAAGATATTGGGCTGGATTGTATAATTATTCACTAAAAATACATACATATAATGTGAAATATTTGTTTATGTAACTGATAGAGAACAGTGTTTAGCGTCATCCTTACCTCAATAGTCTCATCATAACCCAAGATCGGTGAGCTGTAATACATTTGTTCCCCAGGTCCCGACTACTGTTGAGATGTTCTGCTGCTACGGACCAGTAGTTCCAAATGGATATGGCGCGTGCTACAACCCTCAGTCAGACCACATCATCTTCTCTGTTTCCAGTTTCCGAGAAAGCCCACAGACATGTTCTGCAGAATTCGTAAAGTGCTTGGTGCAGGGACTCCTGGACATGAAGGATTTGTGCAATAAATGTAACTACAACTCTGATCCAGCTATGCAAAGAAAGGGTCAGACCGTAAAGAAGCACACAGAGATGGAAGCAAACAAGCAGGACAAAATTCAGCAGAGACCATCTGACCAAAGCAAGAGTCAGCAAACTCTGCCACAGGTTCTGGTGAAGAGTCCAGACCAGAATAACCCTGAAGCCCAAACCCAGACTTCAGAACAGAATGGAAGTAAATCATAGGAAGCTGTCAGTGATATTAATGGTAGTGTTTCAATATCTGTTTTGTGCTGCAGTAGTTTATTCTTCCTGAGTCAATCACAAAACTCACTGTAACTGTGATCCAAAACGTTATGTCAGGGTGCATCGATGTATAAAGTACTGTCAAATGTATGGTGATAATCTAATCAGTTTGGAGAATAATTAGAGATTTGTTTATTACAGAGAAAATTTAAGGATATTCTTGCAAAAACTGGCCACTGCAAATTAAAAATCTCTCAATATGGTTTCTGTAAGTTGAAAAGAATTTAACAAGCTTTTTATTATTATTTTGCACAAAAGTGAGACTCACCAGCCAAAGAAAAGAAAGTACTCACTGCAGGATAAGCAGTGCTTGAGATAAGTTTAGTTATGAGTCTGCCAGTCTAAGATGCATGCTGCTAATAAATAAGTTTTAAAAGACTGTAAAACTACAATCTTCTATGTTGTCTGGAAACGATTAATTGTACAGTATGTGAAGTAGTACAAAAACTTTGTTAAAAAAAATCCTTCACCAATCTACTTATTCTGTGGTCTATTCCACATACTGGGACTCGCACTGTGCTTGTGTACATAAAAACTAATGTTTAAGTGTGTAAGATTTTAAAAGGATACTTTTTTATTTAAGAATGTTAATTAAAATTGTATTCATGATCAAAATATATTATTTAAGCGCTTTATTTTTGTATGGTAAAATGTATGTAACAGGGTGTAACAATTACTACATGTCTCTTGTAAACCAAAGGTGATCATTGTGTTTATAATTGTCAAAATATTGTAGTTATAAGAGATTACTGGAGATTTAAAGACAAATCAGATGAGGGTTTAAGATTATATGGTTGTTTACAGAGAAATGTTTTGTGTGTCTGTGTATATTTACTTCATTTTAAAAAAGTGCAGTGGAGAGCGTTCCCAACCCCTTCATGTAACTATCAAATAGCTCACTGACCTCACTAAGCCACACAGCACATGGACATAAACTTATTGGCTACACAAGGTATTGCCTACTAAGTAGCTATTTAAAAAAAAGAAATCTGTTTCAAAATATTGAAGTAAAGCTAATTTATTCATTTTGGTACCTGGTTGTGTATTCAGGCTCCCAAAATAGCAGTACAATGTGAATAAAAAGTTCAAATTATTTAAAAAAATAAAAATAAAAATAAAAAATAAAAAAACTTCAGCAGATGAGTTTTATTCTTAAGAGCAATACACCTACATCAATAAATAATCAATAAATAATAATAACCCTTACACCTGCAAAGGTGTCAGATTATCAGATTATCATTGCCTGCTCAGGTTGTATAAAGATGACTGGACCTGGATCCATAAAGTAAGAATGGATGGATGGATGGATGGAAGGATGGATGGATGGATTATTTTAATAGTAATGTTTTGGATTAAATCTTAAACACTATTTGATAAAGATAAGATTTTATCTCCTGGCTAAATGCTGTACACTAATAAGTGGCTCAGACTATAAGCTTCTAATTGTGCCCTATCCATAGGTCAGCGGTCAGCAGCACCAAAAAGATCTTAGAAATACAAGAGATTTCAGCCTTTAAAGTCAATGGACTAACCAACAAAATAGTCATTTGAACCTTTAAGTGCTTAATGTATTCAACATCTACCATAATGTCATCTTTTTTCCCTTTTTGGGGGGGGGGGGGGGGGGGGGGGGGGGGGGGGCAGGTTATTCTGTAAATTGTCTAGTGAGTTAGAAGTTGTGCCTTAATTTTTCTGTAAAGGAAAATTTATCTTTTTCTCTCAATAGTAAAGAATCTTTTTAAAAATCCCTGGATTCAGACAGTGATCCACATCAGCTGAAAAATGTCATCATGTTTTTCTTATTCCATTTCTGACATTTCCTGAAAATGTATTCAAAATCCGTCCACAACTTTTTAAGTTATGTTGCAAAGAGACCAACAAACAGAAGCTGCTGAAAACATAAGCTTGGTGGAGAAATAAAAAGAAACCTCATGGTGGACTCTTTTTTTTTTTTTAGTCAATTTATCTTTTTATCATCATAAAACTTGTTCAGATTTTATCTCTGTAAAAGATAGAGAAGAATAACGTACAGGTAAAAGAACCTGAGCCAGAATCTGTCATAAAGAAATTATATACATTTACTGGTTTTCAGTGTCACCCTCTTCTGTAATGACAACATAAAACCTGTCCTAAACAGGAATTTTGGTCCATTTTGTACAGAACATCTTTATCTCGGCGGTTAAGGAATAACTTCTCTCTTTGCTTCCATAAAGTTTTTTTGGATAACGTCATGATTTAAACTGCCCATTACAGAAGATTAACTTTAATAAAACAGTTTTTTCTTTAGGAAGGCAAATTTGTGCAAAAGGATTTTTTGGTGCAATACCTACAATTCAACATTTAAATCCAACTTAGTGAACAAACAGCATGTCCTTATATTTTTTTTCTGATGATGAGACTGAACTATTATAACTTCCACTATGTTTCATCGATAATGTGGCATCAAATGGTTTCTTTACAATTTCAAAACAAACCTTAAGATTTTATTTTGTTAATATATTTCCCCAGCAGTCAACTGGCTCGTCCATTTTATCTTTTACAAACTATAGATAAGTAGCAAACCTCCTTTTTTAACAGAAGCTTTTTCTTTGCAGGCCGTTCTTGTTCAGTATTCTCCTGTTTGTACACTTCTGAATATTAACCAAACTGAAATAGATTATTAATGGCAAAGAAATGTCTCTGTATTCTTGCAGGCTATTACACATACTGTAATAATAAATAGTACATATTACTTTCTATTAAGTAGATCAGCTCATCAATATTTGACTTGTATGTGTGTTATATTAAACCACAGACATTGGATTCACAATGAAGTAAAAAATAATTGCCACAAAAAAGCAAACTATTGAAGTCATGTATATTTTATTGTATATTTTGATCATTTCCTGGTCTGGTGCACATCACAGCTGTGCAGATGTTTCCCTACAGAGATGTGGCTATTTCAGTAATAAGCTGCCATATGTAAAGCTTTAAGTCACTAAACATATATTATTATGATCGTGCACTTCTGGTTAAATCTCCCAGCTATAAGAAAAACTACAGTATGGCTCAACAGGAAATATAATCCTATGGGCCTCTCTAAACACAGTGGTAACGACAATCAACTCTGTTAATACCTGGGGGATTTTAATGTGACAACTGAGCATCAGCGTGGTTCTCACAGCATCCAAGGCTGTGATGCGTTTGTGTGCATGTGTTTGTGTACCTGAGCTTCCACAGAGGAAGCTGAGCCGTATGTCCTAAGCAGAAAATGTGGCTGAAAGTCTCTTTGCCAGCTGGCTCATGTCTGCTAGTGAAGTGAAGTGTGACAATAAATACACTCCTCTGTAACGGCAAAGGTAGCCCAAGAAAATAGAGGTACTAAACCTACTGATGTGCTCAGTTTCAGCAGTTTTCATTCCTTTTATACACTTATAAAAGTGTCACTACTCGCATTCCAAATATAAATCAACACATGTGCATGTTTATATTTTATATATGTATATATATGTGTATATATATATATATATATATATATGTGTATATATATATATATATATATATATATATATATATATATATATATATATATATATATATATATGTATGTATATATATGTTTTGTTATGTGTGTGATTGTTGTTATTCTATTACACCAAGAGATGCACAAGAGATAATTTAAAATCATCTTCAGCCATATCTTATATGTCCCTTCCTTGGAAGGCGCTCAGGTTGAAAGCCGTATCCATGAACCTCTTCAGCTCATTCAGGTGAGTGGACTTGTTTCCCGTCGCAGGTGCAGCTGCAGGATCCCGTCCCACATACCTCAAGACAAACAATAAACGTTTGTGACCAGTATGCAATGCTGAAATCCTTCCCCTGGCTCTAGATATAGACTTACCAAATGGACTTTCTGTTGGCCACGACTGTGAGGAACCGCGGTCGCACATAATCATAGTAGCCCATGTTCTTATGCTCCTCCTGACACCAGACCAGCTCAGCGTTGGTGTATTTCTCTGCTTCTTCTCTGACCAGGTCAAATGGGAATGGAGAGATCTATTGGGGAGGCATGATATCGGGAAAGATAAAACAGCATTTCTCCCATGAAAAATACATAAATTACATGTTTAAACAGAAGACATAATTAAAAAAAAAAAAACCTGTTCTAGTCTGATGATGGCAACATCTTTCTCCAAATTTAGCTGTTTCCTCTCTTTAGCCAGTTCATAGTAAACTTTTCCTGTGCAGAAGATGAGCCTCTTCACTTGTCCAGGGCTTTGACTTGCAAGGCCTTCATCAGGAATCAACCTCTTGAATTTAGTACCTACAGACATTTAAAGTAACGTTAACAAAAGTCAGTTCTCTCATTGCAGTGGTATGTCACAGTTAACAGGAGATAAAGTAAAACTGCACCTTTGTTGAAGTCATCAAAACTTGACCTTGCATCTGGGTGCCTCAGCAGAGATTTTGGAGTGAAAATAACTAGCTTTTTGACAATGATTAAAAAAAAAAAAAAAAAAAAAAGAAAAAGGAAGAAAACTTTTTGTCAGTGACAAACAACAGATTGATTCTGTCATCCGTATATATGTTACACATGCATAAAAAAACTCCAGAGATAATACTTTTATCTCTTTTCATGCCAATTTGCTGGCAACATATAGCAGTCCCAATCAGTACCAAGAAAACAAAACATTTCTTCCACAATTAAATAAATAAAACCCTTTGTGTTCAGTCAACTAGGCCTAAAATTTCAGCGATTTTCACAGAAAAAAAAAGAATGACTAAAAAAAAATAAATAAAAACACATTATTCCCTCTTGGCACAATCACTAATTTGCTCAGGAGTAATTTTCTCATGCTTGGCAAAGCATTGCATTTATGTGCAACAAGGGATCAGTTAAGGATTTAGAAAAAGAACTGTGAAAGACTGAAATAGAGCTGTGCATCTAAGAAGAAAACCCCAAATGTGTCACACTTGAAAACTTTCTATTCAAACTAGTTATACTTGAGAGGTTTGAAGTGCCAATTAGGAACATAAACACCATATTGTGTAACTCGAGTCTGAATACAGATACTTTTTGAATCATGGTTGTTATATAGTATTTCACCTGAACTTATAAAACACAGTGTCTATCATGATAAAAACACAGTTTGTAAGGCTTGATGTGAGTTTTTACACATTTTAGAGCCTTTCAAGATTATCAGTGGAAACTAATATTTAAGCACAACAAAAGTAGATGGTTATATGGCTTTGAAAATACCACTTGAGTATGGTTGCCTATTGAAATATAGCCCAATCAAGCTTTGATGTGTAATTAATGCCAACTTTTACATGAAACAATTATTACATGACAGGAGCAAAGCCAAACACAGACATGGAGTTTGCTGAATCAATCAATCAATGTTTTACCTTACCGGTTTCCTGAACGGCAGCTGAATCTGTCGTCTGAGCACATGACTATAGTTAGCAGGCGTGGAGCAGTTGACCACAATCCAGTTAGAGTCGTAAAGCTGCTGGACTTCAAAATCCCCGATGAAGTCCTTTCAAAAATAAGAAAGGGGAAGATTTAGAAACGTTAACAGACATTTCAGCTACTTAAGAGTGTGCTAGCTGCAGAACTGATTTTTTCTTTCATGATTTAACACATACAGTTGATGCATCAATGAACTGTATCTCTTGCACACACACAGGACTGAGAATGGTAATCCCCTAACATTCACCCACTAATAGTCTAATCAATGGTCCATTTGATGGCCTGATGTGGTGAGCTTCTGCTAAGGAAACCCACAGCGGTTTCCTTCCCCGAATGTTCTCACATAACAACTGACCCTTGGGAACATGAGTTAGGGCTGATCACTTACTGTAATGAAGAGGCTTTTCAGCTCGACATAAATTGGCAATTATCATTGAAACTATCACTTAAGTGGTCACGACATCAATAAAGTCAATATGCCAGGATGCTGCTGGGTGTTCATTGTCGTACACCAGGGACTATGCTCTGTTATGGCTTAGAACTTATTAGACATAAATCAGAAAAGAAACATCTTGGTAACCATTTGAGACATACAGGAAAGTGATCTGGATCATCTTTGCTCATTTGGAGGAAGCGCTCAGGCCGAGCTGATGAATGCTCTGGACCCTGAGAAAAGAAAAAAAAAAGTATCATCCAACTGTCTCCAAGTTCATTTCTAAAAATCTATGACACATTTAAATGATGAAAAGCCGGTCTGGTTTTCATTTCTCACCATTCCTTCCATTCCATGGGGCAGCAGTAGGACAATGCCATTGTTGCGAACCCACTTGGCCTGGCCCGAGCTTATGAACTGGTCAATGATACACTGGGCTGTGTTGTGAAAGTCTCCAAATTGAGCCTCCCACAGAATCAAAGCATTTGGATTGGCCATGGCAAAGCCAAGCTCAAAGCCTGAAATTGCAGACATCATTGTACAGAAAAGCAAAAATAAAGACTGTACAACATCACGGTGTTCAGTCACAGGAGCTTCAGTCTTACCTAGAACTCCATACTCTGACAAAGAGCTGTTGCAGACAGTGTAAGGAGCCTGGTTCGCCCACAGGTGATTCATGGGAACACAGATACGTTTGTCTACCTCTTGATCATGAAGAACATGGTGACGGTGACTGCAAATTATCAGAAGAAAAAACTGAAGACCGTGAATAAGGTAAAGAAACAACATTTTGGTCATGTCGCTCCCTTTGTAAGTTCTATTTTTCTAGAACAGCACAGTTATGAGTGAGTTATATGATTTTCCAGTTTTTCTTCATTATTTACCATGTTAGGATGCTAACATAGGCTGCACAGTGGTACAGTGGTTAGCACTGTGGCCTCACAGCAAGAAGGTCACTGGTTCAATCCTTGGCTGGGGAGGGGTTTTGGTCAGTGGCCTTTGCATGTTCTCCCTGTGTATGTGTGGGTTCTCTCTGGGTACTCCAGCTTCCTCCCACCATCCAAAGTTAGGTTAATTGGTTACTCTAAATTGCCCATAGGAGTGAGTGTGAATGGTTGTTCATCTCTGTGTGGCCCTGCAATGGACTGGTGAGCTGTCCAGGGTGTACCCTGCCTGTTGCCCAAAGCCAGCTGGGATAGCTTCCAAGCGACCCTGAATTGGATTAAGCGGTTCAGAAAATGAATGAATGAAATGAATGGATGCTAACATTACCAACAAAGTTATCGGAATAAATCATCTGGGGATCACGTCCAATTAAATATTAAGTCTTGGAAGCTTCTAGACAAGCTTTCATGCACATTTCTTTAAATATTCTACAGCAATAGTTCGCCAAAGTTCTTCTTGGTACTTTTGCTTTGCTCCATTTTTTTGTCAAGATGACTAATTTCTGGGGACGATTTTAGGTAGGGGAATTTGAGTGTTTCCACTAAGAGGGACAGAAACCTTCAAAAGACAAGTTTGCCAGGGTGGGAGGATCATGCAAAGGAAAGTAATAGCACCAGTATAGCACTGCATGCTATACTGGTGCTTCAAAAACATTTCATGTGAAATGTCTAAATACATGTTGAAATAGAATTTTTTTTTGTATTATATTTGTGCTATGTTTGATTTTTAAAAGGAAAATTATGTGTAGATTTCAGAATAAATGAATATCTATTTTGGGAACAAAATAAACTGCCAGTCATATAAAGGATTTTTAATTAAGTTTGATAAAGGTTTAAATGCAGTTTAAGTGCAGAATGATACAACCACAAAATACTGTCTGCAGTTAAAGCTGTATTATCAGTGGTGCTCGAAACAAAAGGTTTTCTAAAGCTTAAGTATGAAAAGAAGGGCTTATTTACCAGTCCTGCATCTGCACGCTGCACTTCATTTCCACCCAAAAAGGCACTACTAAAAGAGCACTCTCCTCTTTCATGATCTTCAGTCAGTCTGAGGTTCAACAAGACTTGATGGGAGCAAAGAGCCAAGCAGTAACAAGCTCTGCCAGTGCTCGCTTCTAGGACAGAATCAGGCTTCAAAACCAACCCGATCAGACAATCACTTAAAGCTCTTTCATATTACTTCAATGACATCTACACACATGCACATATTCAAACACACACTGCTGCAGATTATGTAACAGGCAACAGAACTGCAGGAAATAACCAAACTTATTAACTTGAAACTGACTAATTTCACCTATCAAGACATAATATGAGCCTTTTGAAAAATAAAATCTATGATTGTGGAGTAATGAGAGCACATAATGTTTCATCCTTTGTCAAAATATGCAGGTTTCCCACTTTCTCTCTAAGAAATACTTCCATGAAATAAACTCATTATTTGAGGTAACACACAAATTAGCTTCTGCAATAAACTTGCACACGATTCGAAGACAATTACCCTCCAAACCGTGTCCCTGCCTCTTATTTATCTTTAGGATTATATAGCAAACAAAAAAATTATAGAAATAAAACACACACGCACACACTTCCTCTGCCTGGGGGCCCCATTAGTCTGGAAAAGGGGTGGACGGTGCAGCACATGCACCCTTTCCAAATACGACGACTGAATCCATTAGTCCATGCAGTTGCGTACATCACAGAAACACAAGCAGGCCCACTCAACTGTAACATGCCAATATGCTCAGCTCCTGAGAGCTATGAAGGGAAGCAGAGTGATGGGGGATGAAAGAAGTATAGGTAGAAGGAAGAAAAAAAAACACAATTTGATAAAGTAGCAAGGGCACAGTGCAACTGAAATGTGAAGAAAAAGAAAGTAAACAAAGAGGATTTGACAAAACAACAGGTGATACAGAGATCTTGTCATTTTTTCTGCAGGGTAAATCACCCTGCAGAAAGGAAATGCTGAAGTGGAGAGGTACATGTCAACAGTAAATGTAAGGCAAGAGGAAAAGCCCTGTAGCCTCTGGTTAGTTAGTGTGATGTATGTCGCTGTAAACTGGGGGGTTGGCTGTTGTCAGTGAAGATGGGCTGCTAGAGAAATGATAGGGGACAGATGAGACAGGCACAGTAAAAGGGGGGCTGGTTTTGTTCATGTGTCACTCGTTCCCTCCATACCATGACAACACCATGTGGGCTTTGCAGCTCCCTAGAGACTGCGCTGATGTCTTCTGTCTGTCAGACTCACAATGCCATTCTCCACACACCCTTTGTTACTTAATTCAATATGTTTAAGAGACTGTTGTTGCCCCTCAGTTCTGGTTGTATACAGACACTGAAATTGCAAACAATTTCATTTTAAATGAAGACATTTTGGACACGATCACCTCAAGATCTGCCATTGAGCTGAGTGGCAGGTGTTGCAGGTGTTTTAGGGAAATTATTTATTAGAGATTCATATATAACAGACTGTATACAGCAGGTCTGATCCACATGTCCATGTCTCATCATGCGAAGTATTAGACCTTATATTATGTTGAATATGCACCAGTGTACCAATGTTTTATGTAAACACAAGCTACGCAGTCACATCTAAATAGAATATTCTCTTAAAAACAATTAAATCTGCTTCACTTTAATAAAAAAAAAAGTACATATTATTAGTTTTAAACAGTTGTGTTATTACCTCTCTCTGTCAATCTGTGTGTCACGCTAAAAATATGCTGTTAACCTGCTGCTGCAGATTTCTTTGGCAGGTGTTTATATCTCCATCTGACTGTCTCTCAGTTTTTGTCAACAACATAACAATACAGCAGATGCAGGTGTTGCAGCTGGTATGATCTCATTGCAAGATGATCTCCAGTCATCATTCACTTCACAGAGCAGAGAGATAACAGGCCGAGCCACATAACTAACAAAAATGTTCCATATAAGTTTAAAGAAATATCAATCTAATGTATGATGAACACATCACTGTGATGTCAGCGAGTCAACACACAGCATCCATATGTGTAGAAGTCTATATATTGTACCCCAAACTCGTGCGGTCTGCATCATGCTGTAGTGGTGAAGAAAAAGTTGAGTCTAAAGGGAAAAACTCTAAACTTACTGGTCTATTCGTGTTTCTGCTTTTCGTCACAAGCTGTTGGGAGTGTGTGAAAGAACAAGAACACAAATACAAGTGGCTGCAGAGTTTCCTCTGCAGGCTGTATGGCTCCCTTAGAGATGGTAAGAAACTCAGTCAAAACTACATCTTGATCTCCACTGCACACCTAAATAGGCTTTGTGAGGGGGTCTGAGGGGTCTTTTAGGCTTCTTACATATAACCATAGAAGTGCTGGTGTGCTGCAACTGAAGAAACCAATCACACGGGAAATGTAATACACCTACAGGTTTTTAGAAAGGATTGCAGTGGCAGTTATTCTTTTGAAGAAATTTTGTGAATGTATGATGGGAAATGTCACTGTAAATGGAAATATTGTTGGAATCCATTGTTGCCATATTTGGACCAAGTCTAATTGTCCACCTAGTGATTTGTCTTGTTTTTGGTTTTTTTATATTTCCTTTCACTGTTTTTCAGTCTTTGTATCCTTCTATTCTTGATATACCAGGCTTTCTTGGAAAGATTATGTGGATGAATCGCATGGTGAAGTGCAACACAGAAGCAGGAATAATTTGATCATCTCTCAGCACTGATTCATGGGTGGATGTTTGAGTTGGGATGGAGATCTTTTTGTTTTTTGTTGTTGTTGTTTAAATAAAAGCTTTATCAATAAAATAAAATAAAAATAAGAACACATATAAACATCGAGTAAACAATGAAATCAAACATTAATGTAAAGAACATTCTTCGATTCACAAAGACTCACCTAAAGGTTCCTCTTTCAACATCTTGCCCACTGAGTCGGACATGTATGCCTTCTTTGAGAAGGGAGCCAAAGGCCACGTACTCTCCCAGAGCCCAGTCCATCTGCCGATTCTTTACCAGCTCAGCTCGACCACGTAGGATGCGAGACACACCTGGAGGACACAAACAAGGAAAGGGAAAGTATTTTAAAAACACATTATGTTGACATAGGTTCTGCTGTTATGAGCCAGCCCAGCTGACCAAAGCCTTGCTTCTTGACCAGAAGGGTTTTGAAGATTAATTCAGTTGCATAGAAAAATGTCCAAAAATTAAACAAATGTGGATACTTCTTGCATGATATAACAACATCAAAGAGTGCTGCCTTGATAGGATGACTGACGGCTCGGACTCAGTGCTCTGCTCTATGGCACAACAACTCACCAGGGTGGATCTTAAAATCTTCCAGCGGAACCGAGCTGGCCGTCTGGCCAATGTGCTGCAAAACCTCTTCATCCAGTCCTGTTGGTGGGCAGCTCATGCTTTTTGGCTCCCCCTCTGCTGTGAAAAAATCTAAAGAGAGAGTAAAAGAAAAGGCAGACAATTAAAAGTAGAAAGGCAACAAAACACATTGGACAGCATTACATTTTGTTCTTGTGTTTCCTTATTTTTATAGGAATGAGACGATGAACCTGGCCAAGGAGAGTCAAGCCAGTGTCGAATGTGTGAGATCTTTTCATCCTTGGAGCTGGTGTATGCCTCTTCACATATCTTGTCATATTTGGCAACTTCTTCCTGCAAACACATTTTAGAATAAAGTCCATGAAGAATGCCAAAGTATAACAAGTAACTTTTAAATTGTTAGAGCAGTGAAAGATTCTGAAAAAGAATAAAAAATACATATTAGAGGAGGAGAAACGTCTCCAGCAGCAGTTATGGTTCTGCCTTTGCTACATAATAAATGGGGTTTTTATACGAATCCAAGCAGCAGGCTACAATAGAAAATAATGTCCATCAAAAGCCAGAGACTGGCACTGCAGTATTTTTCTTCCATGTGGCATGATAAAAAAAAAATCAAAATGGATGTTATGGTCAAAGTTACTGTTTTGGATGACAAACCTCAGCAATTCCATTGAACGGCTGCAAAATCTGAAGCATATTTCAGCCTCACCACACAATATATACTTTCAGTGAGAGACTGTGAGGCTAAGTGATTGAGGTGAGGCTGCAAATTGAAACTCAAACACAGCAGTGCTGGCACAACATATTTGCTTGAAGGCTGGAGTAATGTCATAGTATGATTTAATGTAAGTAACCCTGCAGATAGCAATATGCCACATAAAGCAGTATACAGTAGCAGCATGCACTTTACCGTATATTTAACAAGAGAAAACTGTATTAGATTACAAACCTCAAATTCCTGCAGTGTCACTGCTCTTTCTGCAATCAGCTTGTCAGAATACTTTTTCAGTACATGCTCCTGCCGGCGGATCTGTTTATACATCAGGGGCTGGGTGAACATGGGCTCATCCATTTCATTATGGCCAAAACGTCTGTAACAAACCTGTAAAAATGCACAGCTTACAAAGAGAAGGTCTTCGCCAAAGTATGCAGATGTAAATTAGTTCATATATTTCAGCAACTGACTGACCAGGTCAATGACGACATCCTTGTTGAAGGTGGTCTTCCACTCAGCAGCCACCCGGCAAACATACATTACAGCCTCAGGATCATCAGCATTCACATGGAAGATGGGTGCGTTGACAACCCGAGCCACATCGGTCGGGTAAGGAGATGAGCGGGCTACTCGAGGATCTGTAGTAAAGCCAATCTGAGGAGCATCAATAAAAAACATATTTCACAGAGAGCTTTGATTCACATACTGAACTAAAATGTGTTCAAATATCTCTTCATAGGTAGAACAAAAGCGTCATTTCTGTTATAGTATGCTTGGACTTTACACAGTAAAATTTAAAAAAAATATGAAAAAGAATAACAACTCTGTAGTACCTGGTTGTTAACCACCACATGGATTGTACCATGTGTGGTATACGACGGGAGCTCACTCAGGTGGAAGGTCTCATATACAACCCCTTGTCCAGCAAAAGCAGCATCACCATGCATTAAGATGGACATCACCTTGAAAATGACATGACACACTCACTGGGTCGAAGAATCTTACATGTTTTGGAGAAGACTTTCACATTCCAAACTTGTCACTGCTGCTCAGTCAGTTAATAGAGAGTAACCAGTAAGTACAAACTTCTTACTGGGACGGCTGTGGCTCAGGAGGAAGAGCAGTCGTCTGTCAACCTGAAAGTTTGCAGCTTGATTCCAAAATTCTCCTGACTACATGCCAAAGTGTCCTTGAGCAAAACAATGAACCTCATGTTGCCTCCCGATGTGTCTATTTGGGGTTTAAATGTGCTAAAAAAAAAAAAGGCACTTAGTATATTAAAGAAAAAACTGTAGAAGTGCTATATGCATGTGAATAGGTAAACGTAACATGTAGTGTTAAGCACTTGGAGTAGTCAAGATGATTAAATTTGAATATGCTAAATTATTCAATGATGGAATAGAAATACAGAGTATACTCCACTTGTTGGGGGTATATGTTGATGAAAAGTGCTCTTGGAAAAAACATATCGATTTTATATCTAAAACAAAAGTCCAAAAATCTGGGAATTATCAGAAAAATTTACAAATACCTTAATAGATCTGGCTTATTAACATTATATTATAGTCTTATATGTCCATACCTTCTGCACTGCAACATTGTCAGGCCGAGCACCTATCCCACGTACCTATATAAACTCTATTTAATTCAGAAACGTTTCATCAGAATAGCCACTAGTTCCAACCATACTGATAGGCCTGGTGTTCGATTTACTAAGCTGAACATCTTGACAGTTTATAATATAAACATTGTAGAAACATGTATTTTTCTCTACAAAGTCCAGTATTTGGGTCACACACTTCCTTATCAATTCCAACAGTGCTTCCAACATAATTCAAATATTCATTCCAGAATTACCAGGCAATCTAAGCTTCTTCAGTCTGTTTTCCATTAAATTCAGAGACGTCCATTTATGGAATAAATACATTACTTTGTTAGACATATCACCTTCTTCATTAGTTTTCAAAAAGAATTTGAAAGAACATCTATTTGCAGTGGGATCATGTTAAATTGTGCTCTACTGTTATATTTATTTTATTTGTAATATTTTTGCATTTAACGCTTGTTTATTTTTGGGGGGGTTTATGCTTCATTGTATGTATTTCCTTTATCTGGTTTAATTAATTACTTAATTTATTCTTATATTTAGATTATGGTGAGGTTCTCAATAAGCCTTTATAGGGTTTCCAACATCCCCAGCACTGTAATTTATAATATTTTACGCGTACTGTCCATCATTTGAACCTTTCCTCTTACTTTTTCTCCTATATGAATGTTCTACTGTTTCTTTTAAAGTGCAAATTCAAATAAATAAATTTTTTTAAAAAAAGCACTTTTCAAAGTCCATTTAACATCTTACACTGAGGGGACTACTCACACACCTGCAGACTGCTTGTTATCCATTACAACACAATAAAGCACATATAATTGCAAATATAACTGAGATCTTCGACATTATGATGGTGACTTGTCCTATGATAACATGTGACTTATCGTTAAAGGAAAAATGACCCAAGAAGTGTGTCCATGGGCACACAAATAGGAACATAGGTGTTGCATTACCAACTTATGTAACCCTGCAACCCTAAAAGTGATGCTTGGGGGGGGGGGGGGGGGGGGGGGGGGGGGGGGGTACTCTGCATTGGAACAAATACAGTGGGCTCCTGAAATCTCTGTACATGACATTTTTAAGGAACAACGATGTTTTCAAACATGTTAACTAATACACTAAAGGTTACCTTCTTTCCCTGAGCATCTCCTCTGTAGAACTGTTCGGCTTTGGTCTTCCCCTGAACCACTGGATCCACCGCCTCCAGGTGGGACGGATTCGCCATGAGCGACAAAGTGATGTTCTTATCTGTTTTACGGTTGATCCGCTCATGGTACATCCCAAGGTGGTATTTAACATCACCTGAACCCTACACATTTTAAAATGCAGATTTAATAAAGGACTGCTTGTAGATGTAGGTAAAACCCACAAATTTATCTGACCTCATCAGCAGCTTCTAATTTAGGGTCAAACTGACAGAAGATCTGGTCAAGGTCCTTACGGATTACATTGGCCAAGACATTAAGCCGACCCCTGGAAATAAAGATCACAAAGTCTACATCAGATAGGGTAAAAAAGGAAGAAGTTGACAAACATAAGTGAGAGTAAGGGAAAAAAAAATCTGGTGTATATTACCTATGAGGCATCCCCATGATTACACTGTCGATGCCAGCAGCGCTTGATGTGTCAATGATGGTTTTAAGAGCAGGGATGAGAACTTCACAGCCCTCCAGACCGAAACGTTTTTCTGATGACCACTTTCTGGCCAAGAAATCCTCAAATCTGGAAATAATAACAGCCCACAGATACACGGATAGTTTTGCTACACATAACAATAAAAAAAAAAAACATTTAATAACACGATGAAATATATTTCAACAATACAGTGATTGATGAGAGAATATACATTTGGCTAATTTATTCCATTGCCAACAGTTGTTATTGAATATGCTTAGTTATACAAGACAATGCAGTAAGAAATAAAAGCACAGAATAGCAACAAATCCCTTCCAGGAACCTTCAATGATTCAGATCATTCATCACGGATGAAAAAAAACTCACAGGGTAAAGAGTGTGCTAATTTCTAAAAGCATGTGTGCAGGAGTTTTATTTACATTAAGCCAGTCTCTGATGGGAGGTATAACTAAAAGTGACGTATTACACTTTCAACAAGGTATAAATCAGCAGATGTTTACTCATGCTGACCGTGTGGATCTGATCAGGCGGGCAAGCAGAGTCCTCTTCTCATCATTAGTGAAATGCAAGATCCCAGGGGTCTCAAACTTCTGACGAATCCACTGACACTGATCCACGTTGTTTATGAACATAAACTCAACCCCGATGTGACCGCAGTATGATGTCTGAAAAAGAGACAATTAAATGTGTTTCTACAGAGTGCAATGCATGCATGGAAACAAGCACAAACAGATTACCTCTAGTCGCCGTATGATTTCTCTAAGCGGAAGAGTAATGTCTTGTCCTCCGATGAAGGTGGTGGGGGGCAGCTGGAAGCTTCTATCCAAGTCAGACTCATCAAGCCCATAGAAACCTGCAACATGACAACTCATCCTATAACTGAAAATCACTTCTTATTGCTAGTTGCATCACTTGCTATTTAATTTCTTTGTCTTTTGTCATTGACGTGGAAGAAATCAGTATCATTACAGTGTGCAGATAATTCAATAGTTCCTTGAAAATTTGAGCATTTTCACTAAAGATCAATTAAACTAGTTTTGTTATTTGTTTGTCTTGTTTTTAAGCAGAGACAACCATGGCGTGAAGACCTCCCTTCAGTCAGGATCAGTTTATGATCTAAACTAAATCCAGAAAAAACTTCAGGTCATTAGTAAGCCCAAAAAATTCAACAGATTCTTTGGCTCTTGCTTGTTGCAGGGTGAGGACCTCTGATGATCAGGAGTGTTCCAGCTCATTCTGTGAACACTTGATAAGATTTACACCCCGAAAGTTTGTTGACCAGGTCACTCACCTGGGTTCTTTGTAATGTTCTTTAAGTCACTCTTGAATACATTTTGAGATGATGAGAGGATTACGAAGTTGCCTCGACCATGAGCACTGTAACCATGGTGAGGGAACAGATGTCGAGATTGATGGTGAGGGTTAATATGAAAGCCAAGCATCGTGATCAGATAATCGATGTTATTAACTTTTCCCATCCGTGGGTTTGATAGGGTTTGACTGATATATGTTTGAGTTTTGGACTGTTAGCCCAGCAAAACTAGTAATCTTACGATATCCCCTTTAGCCTTGTTTAACTTCTGACAAGTGTTCAAAGTGGACTGACTAAATGATTAACTGATTTATCAAATTATAATAGGTGAAAGATTAATTAACATTGGGATAACGAATCATTAGCAGCTCGAAAACGCCTCCAAACAGCATTGGCTGCAATAAATTCACTTCTAAAATTCAGAAGCTTAATTTGAGTTAATGTGTTTGATGACACTAAGCAATGATTAAATAAATCCTGAGTAAAGAAAATAAAGCCTGTTTCAAAGTAAATTCACATGCAGGTTGGTTTGTGCTCCAGCAAAAACCCACCTGAGAGAGCTGGTGATGCTCAAGATCATGGACTACATCAGAGGAGACAGGTGCAAATCATATTAAGAACAGGGAGAAGACAAATAAGGCCAAGAATAGACCTCATGTACCATCAGTTGACCAAATAAGGAACCGCTGAGGCTGTCATTAGCTTTCATTAGGAAGCTATAACCCTAGTGACAATACATAATGCAATGCTATGTCCTGACACACACTGATCACTGATAACAGCAGCCAACAGGAACAATGCCTCCCTCTCTCCACTCCGCTCGCTATTACTGTAGACTTCGATCGCTTTCTGTGGCCATCTCGCATCCTCCAACCCTCAGCCTGCTAAATGAAATGGAGAATGACAAGAGCTGGGCCTGAGATTAATGACAGCATTAGGCTGACCAACCCGTAGATGCACTTGGTGGGGAATTTGATGGGATGCTTTGCAATGAAATACCACTTCCACTGGTAAGTCTGGAGTGTTATGCAACTCAAAGATGCGTGTATAACATGTATATTTGTGTGTGCAGTAACAGGAAAAAAAAACACTTAAATAAAGAACAAGTCATGAGCAAATTAAAATAAATTATATAATATTAAGGCGTTTGAAATAATCCGCCCACCACGACTAGTAATCCTCCGGACTGAGACCCTAAAAGAGAGGTTGAAGGCGTGAATTTATTAGTAAAGCTCTTCTGATTGTGACTCTATTGATGACGCCAGCAACACGAAAAAAGCTGTTCTCTTTTCACATGTAAAATGTTTGTCAGCTGTGATGTAAGATGTGCATCAGACAACTAAAAGGAGAAATCTCACCCAGTTTATCAATTGTGGTGATCAAGTCAGAGGGAACAAAGGAGTCCAGATCAGCTTCAAGGATTCCCAATGGGTCTAACTGGGCAACATGGTGACCACGAATCTATATGCAAAACACACATATGAAAGAGGAGAAGAAAAGAAGCTGTTTGGATTCAATCAGGAAGCTGCGCATCAA
This sequence comes from Telmatherina bonti, assembly GCF_933228915.1. NCBI lineage: Eukaryota > Metazoa > Chordata > Actinopteri > Atheriniformes > Telmatherinidae > Telmatherina > Telmatherina bonti. Next base: position 27,073,717 of record NC_136629.1, on the reverse strand, counting down.
CATAAAAAATGAGCTGCGTGTTGTTTTAACAGGTCAACCTTCATAAAAACAGACAGTCTTATGTGAGCTTTCATGTCGATGCACACACACATATTTCATCCAGGACTGCGACAGGCTGGGAATAAAAGAAAAAAAAAGATGCCGTTGCCAAAAGACGGAATTTAATAAATCCCTCAGATAGTTCTGTGAATTAATTTAGGGTCGAGGGGAAATGTTACCACCTGCTTTGTTTAAGTAGTCTCTTTGATATTTCCATTTTCAGAAAGCAGTCAGGGTAAGTGGGTAGAGCTAATCTTGCAATTTGCATAACCTCTTGCAGTGACAAACAAATTGTATATTCCTTTTTATACAAGGACACACATTATAAACAGCTTTCGTGCCAGCTGCATCGGTTTTGGCAAGTGGATTTTAGGGGATAAATGCAGATACAAATAGTTACATGTGGCTCCAGAAAGGGGGGTATTTTAATTCTGCTGACAAACACAGCTTAAAGGTTTGAATGTGTCTTTTCATTAATACATATAAGTAAATTAAATACCTAACCTGTGTGTATATGTGTGTGTTCTTCACAGGTGAGATAGGTGAAGGTGGGATACCTGGTAGGCTCTAATGAGAGAGTGCACAGCCAGGTGGTCCTCCACCACTTTCTGGGTCAGGTCCGGTGTGTGGGACAACACACGGCCCTGCAGCAGAGCGGAAGGCCGTCTTTTGCCTGCCTCAACAGATGGACTGGACACCTGGACGTTTCGGAAATATCCATCCCAGGACTAGAACCCAGAGGAAGGATGAAACATATAAAGATGTGTCCCTGCTGCTTCCTGAGTCTTAGATAAGATAAAGAACTGCTGGACAGGAATCCGGGACACTGCAGTTAAAGCATATTTTCCTCCAGGCAACTTAACTATTAATAACTTTTTTTTTTTTAATATACATATCATAATTCATGAAATCCCCTCTAGTCAGAGATACTAAACTATATTTTTAAGCCAACACTTGGAGGTAAATGTAACTTAATCACAAAATCATCAGCAGTGCGTTTTGCTGCTTTTTATTGAAGAAATGCTTTATGTTCTTTTGCACAGTTACCTCATGGACGTTTTTATGGTCCTCCAGCCAGGCCAAGTACATCTCGTCAATATAGTTGGAGTTACTGGCCACAGCTGGGAGAAGGGGCTTCGCCTTGGAGGAGCAGCCCCTCGTAGAATCAGCCCTGTGCCTGCAGAGGCCCCCACCATAGCCACGCTGCAACTGACTCCGACCAACACACCCACCCCTGAGAACACCCGCTATCACCCGAAACTGGCTCATGGCTGGAAATAACACAGCGAAAGAGATTGGAAAGAAAATCAACACACATACATCCTGACATCACACATTTTTCCTCAGTTTTTGTTTTTGAAATGTCCTCACTAAGATGGAGACAAACTAAACTGGTTGAACTGTGCGCTCACCCGACATTTATGACGTAAAAATGACCGCATTGATATATTTCAGACCGTGTTTGCGCTGATAATAGCCGACTATATTTAACCTCGCAGCTTCCCACCAATATGCGTCTCTTTCGGCGTAGTCTGTGCGCTCATTTTGCGCGTAATCCTGTGACAGTGCCACAGTTACAGTTTTATAACCCTAACCTCTGCTGCAACTTTCCTCACCTTTTCCTGCACGATGTTTACAGGCTCCCTCAGATTACTGCGCCGACATCAGTGCCAAAACAGCTTGCTTTTTTTTTTTTTTTCATCCTACATCGCTTTTCCTCTGGACCTCTAATCCCACAACGTCAACATAAATCCCCATAATCTCCCTTCGTCTCTGACATTGCAGAAGTGCCGCTACAATGGCCGAAGAGCGGTGCTTCATGAGGTAGCTAAGGCTTTATTTCTGAAAAGTACATTTACCTTAGACTGAATCGCTCTTCGGCTTAGCTGTCATGGCCGAGAGGTGCAAACGGGACAGGTGACAAGGGAGGTGAACACAGACTCATCTGGAGACGTGGTTTGACACGCCCCCCTGCGAGTCAGGTGGTGGCTTCCTTTGTGCAGGGAGAAACTCGCTGCATCCACCCCACAGTGCAGATGGCACCAGGCAGGGCCGGATTAAAAGTGCACAGGCCCCTGGGCACAGAGTGTCCCAGGGCCCCTTTCCCCACCGCAACATTGTGAAAGTTGTGAATGATACACTGTGAAAAAAACATTTCTAACATCTCTTAGCCAGTGGTACCACTAGCAACACACTGGATACTGTGATGTAACTATCTGGCTTTTATGTACATTTTGCTTTACATCCAAACTGCTGGTGTTTTCCTTACGTGGGCACATGTGGGGCCCAGGTGGGCCCCTGGGCCTGTGCCCATTGGATAATCCGGCATTGATAACAGGGTCACAGCCAAAAAGCTTTAACTGAACCCGAAAGTTGTTTTTTAATGAATGAACTGAGTTGGATTGAAACACCCTCATGTTAATCCAGATGTGAATAAATGAGACACCCCATCCTTCTGTTTCCCATTTCTTTTTATATCACCCAATAACATTTATGTTCCTATTTGTGTGCCCGTACACACACTTCTGAGCAGACGGGTCGTTTTCCACTGAAGACACATCACATGTCTTTGCCTTCAGTGTTAATTATATAAGCCAATTAAACTTTTATAGAGGCTGAACATGAGTCATTTGAGCAAGTGATTTCAGATTGATGGGCCTCTACCTTGAGTGGGTTGAACAATAAGATAATTGGCCTTCCCTCCTCCCTCTTTCCTTCCCCCTTTCTAACCCTACTCTCCTCATCATCATCTAGATTTTCATTATTCATACTTGCAGACACAAGGAGCAGAATTATCAATCAAAACAAGCATCACAGAGAGGGGGGGGGGGGGGGGGACCTGAGTTGGCACAAGTCACAGAACAGTGTAGCTCTGAATATCAGAGTATCACTAATCACAGCTTCAATATATATTATATCTTTTTTTTTTTTTTTTTTTTCATGTAGTGAAGCAACAAGCATATTTTCTGACTAATACAAGAAAGAATAAGACTCAATGTGCCCTGGAGGCTTTTATTTGCATTTGCACAAGTTTCGTGTTAGCCACTGCTATCCAGCTGACCTGGGGAATACAGGGGTCATGCAATTATGAACTGAAATGCCACTTTGTTATGGTGACTTTGCCGCCTGACAGAGATTGAGCGAATATCAGCTGTTTAATGGCGTTTTATTAATAGTGTTGTACCACAAAAAGAAAGGTGCTGCTGGGTACTGTAGCAGAAGGCATGGTGTTGAATGGTTTCACTGTGTAGGATAAATCTTAACAAGCTGTTTGACAAATTCATCGTATTTTGTGAAACAACTATATGGGGGCAGTATTTGCCCATTTCTGATTTTTATTTCTTGTTTTGATTGATAATAAAGATATATGAAGACGTTAAACGAATGTTTCAATGGACCTTACATGCTGGCAGACCATGGTTTTTCATTTGTGAGATATGCCTGGAACATTTATTGAATGAACAGTGTCCAACTAAATCTTCAGTTTAGCTGGTTAACCTAAAACTTTACTTCCAGGTAAGCAGGGCTCAGTTGGAAGGGTCTACTAAAACACATTTGACTTTGTGCAGTCCATAGCTTGTCTGGTAGGCAGAGCTCAGCACAGAGAGCAGGAGCCGCAGATAATGTGTAATCCACTTACTCCTGTCAAGCCTACGTGCCATTTATGGAAGTCCACGTCACAAGGTTATTTAGAAGCCCTAATTCATCTAATAAAGCATGTTTGAAGCCAGAATTAAATTTTTCTAAAAGCCCTAGGTGTACGTGTAATCGCAAAAAATCAATCACATTTCAAGGTAATTAAATAATTCATGATTTCATAAAATAAAAAAATAAAAAAAGACGTGATAAATTAGCAGCAGAGAGACACCGTCCCAAACATGTTAAACAGAAATGATCTTATTGCCAAATGCAATAGAGAACAGAAAAAAATCTTTTTTTTTTTTTTTTTTTTTTTTTAACTCATCTACACTGATTAGAAAAATTACACATTAAATTAATATTTAACATTTCTTTTCCAGGTCATTTCAGTGTTGCAATGAACTAGGAGAATATACAACATAAAAACATCTAGTCCACATTTTATTTGACCTGGAATTTACAGATCATTTAGGTTTAGTTGGTAAACTTCATCAATCTGATCAGATAGTTTTTAATACAGGATATGCTTTAATTAGGAAATTATAAAAACATTACAAACAAAAACCATAAAGTATAGTACTATGAAATACATTTAGTATTTATTCTAGTCTAGAATCCAACATTCAATAAAACTCATTGTTACGGCTTCAGAACTTTGTTCTATTTGGCTCACTGGCACCTCAGCACACACCTAGCTGCGCCATCACCTGCCTGTGACTTGTTGGATTGGAATGCCTCGTCTGTGATTGGCCCACTCATCTTCATCCAGCTGGAGCTCCACTTTACAACCAGGCTGCTGATAAACATTCAGGGAAACTGTGGTTGTGTAGAACAGCTTGCCACTTGGTTTGTTTTTTGAAGCTGCATGTAAAATAGTCCTTGTAGTGGACTTAGTTTTTATGGAAGGTGTGTTGGTGTTTTGTAGCGTGAACTACTTCTGACCTGGAGAGTTGCTTTGTATGTGATGTTGTTTGGTTTAGATAATAAACCTTTTCTTCAAACCATTTGATTTAGTCTTTATTGTTGCTGCCCATTTCCCCTAGCAGAGTAGGGGATGTAACACTCACACAGTCAGAAGACACAGTAAATAATAAAACAGCTACATCCTTGAAGTAAATAGAGTAAAAACCTTAACAAAAATAATGATTCCCGTGCAATTCTTGATCTGCTCCCCAATCCGTCTATATAGACAGTATCAATACTGTGCTTAGCACTGATAATTCAAAATGATGAGGTTATTCAGAATATAATTAATAATCTAAAATGACAGTGACTGGATTTCCTGTGTTTTCCATCTGAGACAATTCTCAGAGTTGATTAATGTTTTGACTCATTAAAATACCCCTTGAGGACAACCTGTATGTTGAACCATAACATCATAAAGGATATAAAAGAGCAGCATATATTTGCAGAATACTTGATAAATAAATGTTACCCATGCATAGACTACAGTATGGCATCTCATCTCTCTGCATTCAGGGAGCTCACTACAGCCCAGGTGATGTAAACAGAAGATAACACACAGAAAACAACCAAACGCAGTGAAAGACAAGGCAATCAGAAGATCATGTCGTGTCTTGGATTATCAATAGTGAAAAATGTTCATAAACATGCATATAATGAATATTTGGCAATATTTGTAATTAGTGTCTAAAAGAAAAAAAAAGAAAGAGTTCTACATCACATTTAGACTAAAGAAAGGCCTCTAACAGCAACCAGGATTTACTATTGCTATAAGTCTCGTACTACGAGGCTCCTATGTTACCACCAGAGATAAAGGCAAAACTGTGTTTAGGTAGTTTGTGTGTTGGGCATCACAAACATAAAGGGAGTGTGTGTGTTTGAGAAAAGTGATTGTAAGACTGAGAGCACACTGAAGTTTGTGAACCTGGAGTTCCCTCTATAGAAACAGTGGAACGGAGAGTGGGTTAAATCACAGTCCTCCTTTTTTAATGAGGGTCTGATTTCTGAGGTGGCATCGCAGAATTGTTAGCAGGATCTGAGGTTTTGGGGGTTGAAGCAGAAGAAACTTTTTTGTGGATGAAACTGTAAAGACTGACGTCGGGTCGGGTTGTTTGGCAGTTCTTGCAGACCTCGTTGAAGTAGTGGTTCAGAAGGCTGTACAGCTGCCCTGGGATGAAAAAAGAGGGATGTCAGTAGGAGGAGACAGTAGTGCAGGGGTCAAGGGAAGAAGATATATGAAGGACGGGAAAAGCATTGGAGAGAAAAAGACAAAAAGTACAAACAGGTTAAGAGTCTAAGAATAAAAGAGAGACAGAAACCGTAGCAGAAAAAAAAAAAGAAAGAAAAATGAAATGACTGTTTGAACTCATTTATAAATCACATACACACACACATGCCTCGAGCTTTTTCTTGCTTTTTTTTTCCCCCTTCTTTAGCTCCACTTTAGGAAATGGATGGCTAGAGGGGAAATTCTCTGAAAGGCTTCAATAAATGTCAGCAGAAGAAAAATGAAAAGAGGGGGAGGGGAGAAGCGAGGCTTGGGTCAGTTCAGGCAGTAATCCACTCTGCAGCTCGGGCTGAATGGATGGACTGAGGAGCAAGTGATGGTCCATAAGGTGGAATAACTTGCGCTCTGTTATTTATATACATGCTGACCGTGTAGTGATGCCAACAAGGACAAACTTTGTGCAGTAATAGCTACATTTCTGTCCTTTCAGAGGCTATATAATATAACCATTTCCATTCCTTATGTAGAGAGAGTATCTACTGCACAGAGTTGGTACACATAAACCTGTCTTTTTGGCATGATGTTACAAAAGTTTTTTGTGTTTTTTTTTTTTTCCTTTTTACATTCTTACTACGATAAAACAGCAGATGTTTCATCATCCTGTGGAGCTGCTTCATTGGCTCTAAGTAGTGGCATAATTCAAGTTATTAGTAGAACTGTGAAATAAGCTAAACAGAGCAAATGTGTTACACTGTGTCAGAAATCTGGGTTTCAGGTGATGGTCCCGGGCATTTTAGCAAGACAACAATCCAATGTACATTTTTAACAACAAAGACGAGAAGCAAAAAGTAAAATATCAAAACTGGCAGTGAAACAATTATCTGTCGAGGCATTTGTTATTCCTTATCTAGAAAAGGCATACAATACAGCAATGGACAGACTACCACCACTTTGAAGAGGTTAAAGGTGGTTAAAGACCCTGCAACCCAATATTACTATAGATAAAACCAGTTTAAGGTTTAAGTTTTGGACTTCTCAACAGTAACAATTACACAAAATTAATTAATTTACCTTTATCTCTTAAGATATTCTGAATTATTTATTTATAATCAGTGAAGCTCAAAAGATTAAATAATAATGAAACCAACCCCAACCCACCCCCTCAAAAAAAAAAAAAAAAAAAAAAAAAAAAAACCATTAACCATGTCAAAAGTTGAACTCTTGCATTCAAAATATTACAAATAACTGCTTAGCATCTTACCAACGGTGACGCGTCTTTCAGAGATGAAAAAGTGCATTTCGTGTACATCTCTCATAAGCTGAACATCTCCAAATGTGAAGTATGCCACGTCTCTGCCAGCTTCTGCTGCTGCCATTAACTGAATCAATGCTGAAAAACAAAATGGAATGTGCTTATGGGAAATTAGCCAACAATTTAACATCGTAGGTGTAACTGACCACTAAAATGCAAAGCAAACTAACTAATTGGTCACCAAACCAAATAAGGCATGGCCTCTAGCAGAAAAGCATGAGTGACAGGAATACTTTGCATCTTGACTGTAAATAATAGACCATTATTATAACAGCCTCATCCATAATACTCCGTTTTTGAGCCTTTGCAAATGAGGTCTTAAGCCTTTTAAATATTTAAGAGAATGGTTATAGATTCCTGATTAATGAACACAGAAAACAAATTATTGCCAGTATGTCTATAATCTCAACAAGAATACAACAGTTTTGTATCACTACCTTACCTCATGTCAGACTTTAATGTAAGACACATTAAAAATACAAGCTATGCAAATTTCAGAAGCTAATATCTTCAGGGATTCCAGTGGGTCTATTCATAGCATACTGCAGAGGAAATGAAGAGCTTTGGTTTTAAATCTAACTTCACAAAAACTTGTGAACATTGCACAAACATTTAAACAGTGATCTTTCTGAAACATACACAAATCATATGTGTCAGGGAATGTTTTTCATTTGTTTTGTTTTTTTTAGGAAATCATACTTTTTACCCCAAACATGTGAATAATGTTAAAGCCTTCAATGACTCTTGAAACAACAGGCCAAAATATGTAGTCTGTTGTACGCAAGGAGACAGTGAGCGGTCCCTACTTATGAAGAGTGATGTTGTGTAAGCCCACAGAGAAATACATCAGACAGGATTTATAGTGTCTCACTCCTGTAATCAATCACTGTTTTAATGGAAAACATAAATGTGTGCTAGCTGATCAATAAGGGATGGCAAGGAACGAGAGAGTGACACCCTGGGGGAGCTACTAATTAACTAAAAGGATTGGAGACGCCACACATTCTCTCTGCATTACAGTAACTGTGGGACTCCTTCAGTTAGCAGAAGAAGCCTTTATGACTCAGACAAACAATGCAGATGAACAGCTGATCCAGTCCAAGCTACAGATATTTACCTGCTTCTTAAGAGTTCAGTCATTTTTTTTACTTTCAACTAGTTGGTTTTTTTTTTTGGGGGGGGGGGGGGGGGGGGGGGGGGCTCTATGAGCCTTTAGAAAGGTACAGACTATAGTAATGTTGACAAACACATTTGCTGAAAAAGTACTGAGCTGAAAATGAGAAAAAAAAACATTTTAGAATTGCTGTGGAAAGCTGAACAATGCAAAGAATAATAAGGTGATCAAATCTTCATATTCAACATCTGTTGTGCCAGCTAAGAAGATACAGTAGTGAGACTGCTAATGGAGAAAAACATGAAAGAGTTATTAATTAAAATATTGGAGCATCTATTCTCTAACTGAAAATACCATGATGAAGTTTTTCAGAAATATGCGTTTCTCCACAAATCCTTTCCATAAGAGGACCGTTAAAATGACAACAAACATTGCAGCAGAGAAAACTGATTCAGCGACAGCACACTTGATGATTTGTGGATCGCGGGATGTAGACTGCATTGCGAAGACAGCGCTGTTGTGTCGATTTAGGAACTCTGAAAGTGTTCAGATTTTGCACTCTGTCACCAGGACACATACGAAGCATTAAAATGCTAGCAGTTTTGTTTACAGTTAAGTTATTTTTAAGAGTTAAACAGTATTGCAGCTCCAAACTGTTGGACAGGTGGGAAAAATGGCTCTTAATAATAAACGCCACAGACTCCGGCCCTGAACAGCTTATCTGACATACAAGTGCTTTGTAATCGGCCAATGCTACCTTTGAGCCGCGTGTCTCCTCCAAAAGCGCCACAGCCCCAGTTGCCCGTTGCCACTGCAGAGAGGTGCTTGGTTTTAGCATTATTCCGATGGAATCCGCAATATGCCTGAGATGAATGCAGTAAAGGGAGTAAAAGGAAGAAAAGTTTACAATTTTATGTTTTATTTCAGCACAATTGTGAGCAAAAGCACAACAGTGAGGTCTAAAGCTAAATGATAATCACTTCAATTGAGGGTTTCTTAAGCACTCAGTTGCAAAAAAAATCTAAAACAATTACTGCTGTGTAAACTGCTGTCTTCATCTTATTGGCTCAGTGCGGCTGTGTAACACGTCTTTGGCAATGGTGACCAGGTCCCGACCAACAAATTCCATCAAAGCAGTGAAATATTTCTCATGTCAAGAATAACTATTAACTTAATAACTTCTGAAAACTACACAGTACTTCTAAGTATTTGAGCCTCCTTTAACCAAGCATTTAACTGAGAATTATACTTCCTTATGCAATACGCTTGTTTTTCCTCTCACCTTGTTGAGTTCTCTGGTAATTTTCTCAGGAAGAAACTGCTCCAGAAAGTGCCTGTACTTAAGAGCATCAATGGCAACGATTTCTGTACACCGTCTCTGCCAGTCATCCCTGGATTTAAAAAAAAGTAATACAGATGATTTAATCCTTTTTTTTTTTTTTTTTTTTTTTTTAAACACCAGTTTTAAATAATCCTTAAAAATTAAAAACTGTACCTGGGTGTCTCATCTTTGTAGCTGCCCTCCCATTTGTAACTCTCAGCATAGCCAGCATATTTGCTGTACTGTTCTGCTCCTGTAAGACAAGAGAGGCACAGCCGAGGAGAAAATTAAGTTATTCAGCGCTCAGCAGTTGGAGCACACAGCAGGCCTAAATCTGTTGCATGCCTTATTTCCTAAATCAGATTTAGTGCTTTCCATGCTCCCCATGTGAATACTGAGTATCAGCCTGTATTGGATTGTCATAAATAAACCCCACTGATTTAATAACTAATCTTCTTTGTGGTTTAAAATTAAAAGCTTTCAGTCACACTGAGAAGACATAGTCTGAACAAAATGACAAAACCTTAGTAATATTAGAAAAATATTTATGAAATACGAAATACGCCAGTGTTAACAGACAAAAGACTAGCTTTATTTAAAAACATCTAGTAGCATGAGATCAGGGTCATGGTCATGGAAACGCCACCAAATGTAGCTCTGCTCAAGAAATGATGAGGCTTAAATATATTGTACGTTTGTGGCAAGTGTTTAGACAGAGAGAAAGAATTAAACATAGGTTTGAGCAGCACATTATACACTGATGGATTAAAATATGCCACCAAGCAAGGTGGGGGATAAAGGGTAGGTAGAAATGAAAGTATTGCTGTTTCTTTCTTTAAAAAAAATACTGGTTAAATGTACAGCATGAATCCTCTATACTGGTATTGCACCAGAAAAATCAAGCTGCAAATCATAAGACCTGTTAACACTTTTCTAAGATTAAATGATACTGAAGACATATCTTGAGACTGCACACCAATAATACAAAGTAATTGGTCACATTATAATAATGTATTTGTTGATATTTTTCACATTAAGCAAGTTTCTCAGTGTTTTACCATGTAATCCCAAAGGTCATTAACTGTTCTAATTTCAAGCCATTTGTTCTTTTCTTGTTTGTCTTTTTGTGGCCTTGCCATGGACTGGCGAGCTGTCCAGGGTGTACCTGCCTTTCGCCTAAAGAGTGCTGGGATAGGCTGCAGCTTCCACGCAACCCTTCATTGGATTAAGCGGTTTGGATAATGAATGATTGAATGAATGAATGGATGTTCTTTTCTTGCTACTCGACCAGATCAGCTTTGCATAGTTAGAAGTTAAAGGAAATTATTATCCTTCACTGGTACTTTGAACAGCCCCTTACTTAATGATTCTTAAAAGACAGCATTCCTAAACACACAGAGTTTCCTGCAGGTCGCTTTGAGAAGGTGGGGGCAAGTCTAAGAGGTTATCCCAGGGGTCTCCAACTCTGGTCCTTGAGAGCTACCATCCTCCAGATTTTAGTGTTCCTGGTACAGCGCTTGACTCAAAGGAAAAGGCTTCCCAACAACATGTTATCATCTTCTGCAACTGCCTGTTAATGAGCCATTGATTAGGGTCAGGTGTGTTCCAGAAGGGAAATAATAAAACCTGCAGGATGGTAGCTCTCGAGGATTGGACTTGAGGACCCCTGGGTTATACAATAAGTAGCCTAGCTGTAATAGCATTACTGTGTGAATATGACAAACCAAAAATACAGGACAGATAAAAGTAATGAATTGTAAATGTAAAGATGAAGTAAATAAAGACAGTTTTACTCAATCTTACAATGAATAGCCTTCCACTGATTAGGTCTGTAGAAGCACCTGGAGATGATTCATTTCTTAATTTGCACCATATAAATAAAGCTGAAGTGAACTGTATATACTGTATATACACCAAAAAAGTAAAAGCACGATGGGCTCATTTCATTAGATATTTTTGAATGTACTAAATGCTACAACTTCTCTTATTTTGTTCCCAAAAATTTATTATTTTGTTTTCAAAAATTAAAATAAAGCCTTTGCTGGATTAATAAAAGGACCAATTACTGTTCGTACCATTGCAATTCCAGGAAGTCACAAAGTACTTTATATAACACTAGCGACTCCTAACGTCAAAGAACGGGGTACGCGTATCACTTAATCCATCTATGGAGCTGACCTCCTCCTCCTTCACCTTAAACCAATTTAGCCTGGCAAATTTCCATGACGGCATCCTGCCATTCAGGCTTCCATCACTAGATTACATCGGGGATCTCTACGTTCCAATCTAAAACCCCCATTTACATTTATATTTGCGCTTTATCTTACTAGTAATGCTAAGTTTAAGCTTTAAATGCACATGAAGACTTATCAGGAGACATCTCAAGATAAAGATAGATGACAAACTTGGCTGGAAATCAAGAGAACAAAAGAGACTAATAAAGAGTCTAAAAACCACGACAAGACTTTGAGAGGAAACACTGCATACGTGCAACGAATATTCGGAAGGTTTAATGAATCTGTGGCGCAACAGCCCCATTCCATTAGTGCAACAGTGACCTTAGTTGGGCTATAAATTATTTTCTGTCCAAATGTAATAATGTTAAGTGGAGAAGAGGAGGAGGCGAATGACGGGAGGAAAGAGGAGGACGGTGATTAACCAATGAAGGTCACTTCATAGAGTTTTAGAGAAGACAACATGGCGCCACATATAAAGACTACGCTGAGACGGAGGTCGATTTTTACAACATGTGTGTTATATCCCCAAGGAAAGAACCAGAGCATCTTAGTTACTTTTCTGTACCCAGGTGTTCACGCTCGGCCTGTAAGCAACAAGCACAATGAAAGTGTGTCACAAAAAAATCCTTTTTTTTTTTTTACAATTAGTCTTTTGTTGGATGTTCAAACAAGGTTTCACTAGATAAAAAACACTCTAATTAAGGTTTAGTTTAACAATATCCATGTTTAAAAAAAAAAAAAATTTTTGTCAATGTTTATCAAATAGGATAAAAGTGTTTTTTTTGTCAAATTATAAATCTTATCTCATTGAGATTCATTCAACTAAATAGGATCGGGGGTTGTAAAAAATGTGTTTTGCCAACTAGATAAATAAAGCAAATACGATGTGAACATGAAACAACTGTCTAAAGAACTTTATACACAAACAGTGATGGAAAAAAAAATTAAAAATTGTGAATCATTTGGAGGTGAAATATCAAAATTTTTGTCTGCATACCACGTACAAAGCAAAACTGAAAAATTTATTATGAAGATTTAATATTAAGTGACAATATTGTGCTGTCGTTGACACAAAAAAAGAGCTGTATACATCCTATTCCACAAGAGATGGGAATTTAGGGAGTTCTGCTGTTTAGTCCATAAGCTGAAGCTGAATCATGGCTGCCTTGGGACGTCCTTTTAGGATGTCAGAGGGCCAATTTGTGGCCCCCTCATAGCTTGAAGATGCAGAAAAAAATAAGACAGTAAGATGAGATTGTGCATATCTCGAGACCGGCTCTGGTAATGCTGTCAACACGCCTTCTCTGATTGGTTGACTGTTTATCTGTCAGATGTGAAAATTAACAAAAAAAATCTACCCCAGTTAGAAAAAAATAAAACTTGCAAAATTACTAAATGAAATTTTGTCACTTATATGAACGTCCCCATTAAATATTCAGAGTAGGTGTGCAATGGCCCTAATTCATTAAATAAAGTAGTATTTAAAAGTTTAGATGAAGCACGTGTTCATGGTAAAAAAAGGGAAAAAACAAAAATAAAAGATAAATGAAGATGATTATTTAATTACATTATGCCCAATTAATTTATTTTATGATTGTTGTTAATAAATACATAGAGGCTACCGAATGCCTATGCCTGCCTGGTCTTTTCCCATATGTGTTCATTATAGTAACCAGTGATGGGTGAACTGTGATGTAGGGAAATTGGTGGCCTGTACAGTATGAAGGAGATAAGAAGGCATTACACTGGGGCAAGCTGGAGTTTGAAAAACAGAGAAATTCTGTTTTGGGTAAAAGAAAGATTGACTAAACACTCAAATGAATCAAAGCAATGAATCTACCCTTAGACTAGAGGGAAGTACATGGCAGAAAAAAAATTATAATTGAGCCAAGGAACAATGAACAAGAGAAAATAACTCACATGTGTAGCCTGACTGAGTTGGAGGTAAAACTAGAATGACATATGAGACTCAAGATATGTGTAGCAGAAGTCCTCCAAAGTTAAAGTGAACCTAAATGCCCAAGACCAATAAATATCTGAAAGATGTGATCATTGTTTTGTAAGCTCTGTCAGATCACATTCTGTTTAATCCTTTAAATACCATAGTATGAATGGTATTTTGTCACTAGCAATGCAGTCTGATTTTAGGCTTAGATAACTTCAAGGTCTATGTATACAACCCCTATCCCTGTCTCCCAATCACGAAGAATCCTTTCAAAATTCCTGGATTCAGGTGGTGATCCGGATAACATCCTAAATAAAATCACTTGTTCCCAAAACTACTTCTGAGATTTCCTAAAATTTCATCAACATCAACTTTTGAATTATTTTGCTAACAGACGGCCAAACCAATGCCACCAAATACATGACCTCAGACTTGGCAGATGTAGTTCTCCACAGTCCATTTTTTCTGTTTGTTTAGCTGTGTATGATGCTTACATTTAGCTTTTCTGTGTGTAAAGTCCATTTCCATCAGCCGATTTCTTACTCTTCAGTCCCAGAGATTGACACTGTTTGTGCCAATTTGTTTTCATGTTTTTCTTTTGTACTTGCTTTGCATTTTTTGTCCTTATGTTTTGACTTTTTTTGCCAGCCTGTATATTTTTACCAACTTCTAATTATGTTGGATTAGCTCAAATATATTTTTAGATAGAGTAGACAAGGAATAAAAGTAATATTTTGCAACATTCTGCCGGGTTACCATCCTAAATAAGTTTTTTGATATATGCCATTGTTTCCACTGATAGCTGTCTTATTTGAGCCATGTTTTCTCCCAATCAGCCAGATCCAGCATAATAAGCTGTGAAAATGTATTTTGTTTATTTTATTTTATTTTTATTTGTTAGGGACAAGTATGCTACATGAATGATGGCACATACTGCATTTTAGCCAAGGCTAATTTTCAACAATTCAACTTTTACACAATAAGTATACACAGTTTACACTGCCTTGCAAAATTAAAAGTTACACATATGTGCCTTTATATACATACAAAATGCAAATACGTCTATATACACCGAAATGTAAAATTAAGTAAAACACATTCAAGGCTGTCAATAAAACAAAAGAAAACCCTCTCTGTAAATGGCAAACTAATTTGTATACTAAAACTTGTGCAGATATTTGTTTCAGAAATACAAAATTTATTTATTTATTATTTATATATTTATTATTGGTGTGGTGGAAGGTCTGCTTAGATCTATCACACAGGAGGAAAGATAAGATGCACAAATTACTAGGTGGAAAAGCATTTTTTTCGTTACAACTCATTGCAGATGAGGCAAATTACAGAAGAGTGACATGCATATCAGGAAAAAAAAAAAAAAAGAGAAAGAAGCAAATTTTCAAGCAGCACATGCTAAAGTCCCACTTATACTTCCTCATGTACCTAAATGAGGACATCTGTTATAAATGTTATCATACATCGCTGCCCTCATACTTCCATACATCGTTTAAGTTGTTACGTCAGTTCATCCGCTAGTGGCAGTGCTGAGATCAGAGTTCATTTCCACATTTCCCATGTTGACAGCAGTAATGTGCCACTATAAAGTTGGGTTGTTCTTGTTTTTTTTTTTTTATATAACATCTTTATAAAGATGCTTGAAGCTGTCAGAAATGGTTTTTTGCACTGTCTTCTTCCTGTTCCACTGCTTCTTCTCTGGTTTGTTCCTTTCACTGGTTGCATTTCAGCTACAGTATACAACTCAATTCCCACATTTTCCTGTGGTATCGCTCCATTTTAAAACTGTAAAGTGAAGTGATGGAGAGCTAAACTGCTTAAAATGGACCGTATTATATGGTAAACCGATACAGGAAATAAATTAACCTGCCTCTCCAGCATAGAGCATAAATGGGTCTTAAGACCCAAGCCCTGCTTGCTCCTGAGGTGTAGCTGTTATGGTTTACATCATCTTAGCCACAGATCTTCTCGCAATGAAGAAAGACGGTGAGACTACACACCTGTGATGATGAGGCATTCGTTGTGTTCCAAAGCTTCCGTAAATAGGCGAGAGACAATGAGTTCAGGGTTGATGATAAACCTGATCTCTTCCTGGACCAATCCATGTCCTGTAACTCCACCACCAACAAAGCGGTTTGCAAAGTCCACCTGGTGGGGAAAAAAAAGGAGAAGAAAAAAAAGAAGGCTTTCTTATGTCCACACCCTCACAGCTTTCAATTTTTCACTTACTTATACTTGGTTTGATTCACAAAATGTAAGGCCATTTAATTCAAATCAACACAAACAAATCAATTAGAGTCTAAACTTTAAACTTAAAGTCATAGTCAGAAATAATGGCAATGAGCACGCAAACAGAATGTCTTCTTTTTTTCACCTCAGGATTTCTTCTTCAAGCCCCGAGTATATTTCCACAGAAGTTGGCTTTAAACACCCTTTTCTCTACAATACACAAACACATCTAACTTGTTTCAGTTAGGAGAATGGATTTAAGTAATCATGTCAATCTGAAATAAAGTTTTAACATTTTATGTAAAGAACTTTGAATTTTCTGGTACATGAAAGGTGTTATACAAATAAACCTGCCTTGCCTTAAAAAAAAAAAAAAAAAAACCTAAAAGTGCCTCATCATTTGTTATCCACTGTGGATCTTTAATACTCAAACAATCATTGCATTTCTTCTTGCTTGCAAATGGCCAAATCAGGAAATTACAGTAAATACATGAAATCCTAACACAGTTCAAACACCAAGAAATTCAATAATAATTTAACGTGTACGTGATCAGCATTCCATGTGATGTAACTTTATTCAACAAATTAGTATTGTAATAGATAATTTATCAAATCCTAAACAGAAATGCTAGGATTATTATCAGACAGAGGTAGAACTATGAGCATCAGAATGTCATTCTGCAGCACTCCTTTTATTTTAACTAAACTTGAGACAAACCCATGAAATTTGAAATGGAATTTCATGTCCACAACATGGCACCAATCTTTCCTGATCTTAACTTTTCCTCTTTTGCCACTAACACACTAATTTTTTAACCTTTCCATACTGCATTCTAACAGTTTAATAATCAGCCCAAATAAAGTCTTATGAGCCTGTTATTTTTTCTAAAAACATCAGAATTATCAATATTTCACTGAAATGACATGTACTTTTACATGACTTATAAAATCCCATGCCGACAGATTGACACAAATTCTTTTGCACATGATATATGACTGGTGATGCCTGTACTCTTTCTGTAGTAACATACAACGGGCATAACTTGTCCAATTTATTATCTACTAACAAATACAATAACTTTATCTGAAAACTTAGGTCTTTTAAAAATGTTTGAATTTGTTTAAACTCAAAGATACAATGGTAAACAAACAAAATCGGCTCTACATTTCACTTTTAAAAAATACTGTACAATAGACCCAAGTATAGCTATACTCTCTTGTTAATCACAGTCTTGAAGTTACTCATTACAGTAGCATTAATAAATTAATTTTAAAAAATCCAATCAAACACTATCAAAATTATAGCCTGTTGTTTACACTTCTGAGACCGCAGTTTCAGGTAACATTGGGTGTTATACCAGACCTTCATGTCCTGTAAGTCCGGTCCTTGTTTTTGTGGCATGGATAAAAGAACAGCCTATCCTATCACAATGCTGATACTTTAACATCCTGTCAGGGGTGAAGGCTCTGCTCAGTGGCCCACAGCTACGTCAATCTATGACAGTGAGTGGGTTCCAATGTGGTTGTGTGCATGTTTTCTAAGCAGTCACCCAATTCCACACCTTTCTCACCTCAGCCCCAGCCTTATCCTACACACTTCAATCTCACCTCCTGACAGGATGACAGCCCATTCTGCCCTTTCGGAGCTAAACACACTCCCAGTGTCCGGCCTGCTGAGTTAGCCGTCAATCCCCCTGTAGGTCCCCTTAGCCCACTGGGTCACCAGAGCAAAATAGCTCACCCTTGTCATCTTTTTCTTCATATACCCTCTTCTCTCTCATCACCCACCCAAGGGTCCTCTCCTCCACCCTTGCCACTCTGAGCTACTCATGTGTATACATAAGCTGTCAACTGAAGTTGGAAAGCGGGGGGAGAGACCCCACCAGTCACCCAGCAACACAGATGAGGTTGAGAGGATGGAGTGGATGAAACCTCATAGATATATAACCAATTACTTAAGCGGATATGTACATACAATCTAAACTATCTGCTTCTAAAATCTGCTTCTGAAAGGAAAAAGGAACAGTGATAGAGAGGTTTTTAACCTTTAAGCGTTTGTTAGCTGTAAGCAAAGCAACAAGTGTAAAACAGGCACAAACAGATGCGCATGTTTTGTTGTTTTTAACCAAAAGCAGCATTTTTAATTGAGTTTTGTTTTTGTTTTGTTTTTTACATGTAAGACCACCATAACATAGTGATTACATCCTTTCCCATTTCTAAAAAGTAGCATGTTTACTTTTGACATTCTGCAGGTTACAATGTATTCAAAACTGCTCTTGTAACTACCACTACCTCCCAGGGGACAAGCATGTAACGACAGCAACATAACGAGACGTGTTACACAGTAACCTGCAGGCTGTCGGACAACAGATTTTCATGAGCACAACTGCCAGGGATAATTAGACTAGTTTATTATTTTTTGCTGGACCACAGATGTCAGCCCTCTCAGCAGTTCCTAAATTCAGCTACCAGTTGTCTTCCACATGGATGAACTGTATCAATCTCATTTCTTCTTCTGAGCTTCTATTAGATATGTTTCACTTTGTAAATGAGTTTCTGTAAAGAAAAAGTGAGCTGCACCTGTATTATAGCCTATAGGAAAGTACAATCACAGCTAGAGAAAATAAATACAAGTCACAAATGCAAGTCATTTAATCCAGGGAATCCAGGGAACTTTACCAGTGCACTTAAAATTTTAATGCTGGAAGGCAATTGTCTTTTGTTTGTTTTTTTTATTTTTTTTATTTTTTTTATTTATTTATAGAAAAGAGGGGCTCAAGCTTGTGGCGTTAGAATTCAAATGAAATGATTATTCAGTGCATCACGGTTTTCTGCTTAATACATTTAAGCCAGATTTGAAAAAAAAACAAAACAAACTGCCAAGTAAACATTTTGTTAGTTAATAAGAATTGGTTTGTTGAGGTAAGCAGCTGGTGACATGAATTTCCAACTACGACTGCAGAAGATGAGGGCTCAATAAGATAATGTGATTTTCCAAATAATAGAAAACAACCCCAAAAAACTTCAATAAAAAAAATCCTGCTGAAAGAGACACAGAAGACAGCCGTAACTGTGTTTTTTAGAACAAGACTATTATCTACTCCTAAAGGAGTTCTGATAAAAGCTCTGTATTCGTTCATAGGTCACGTGGTTTTTGTCTGACTTATCCATTCAATATCAGCTTTACCCATCTCAACTGAATTTAGTCATATTTGTCTAATGACTATTTCCACAAACTTTTAACTTTTTGCTGATATTTTAGTGATTTTTTTCTTAACTCAAAAGGATTTGTTTTTTATCCCCAGAAGTGTCATATACATGAAGACAGTTAAACTAAGACTGAATAAAAACATTTTAATAACAGATAAACTAGTGCCCAAGGGACATTTATTAAGCAAAATTCTTACTTTGTAATTGGTTCAAAAACCATAAAGGAATTCTTACCTGCAACATGCCATAACCATCGTCCTCAATCTTCCCCTGACAGGTAATATGTAGGCGTGTCAACTGTGTCTGGGATCTTGACATAAGATGTAAATAAGATATGGCAATCAGAGTGCAAAGAATGACATGGCACATTAAAAAAAAACTTCATATGCAGGGTCTTTAAACATATCTGTAATGAACTGAACAGAACTGCTTTCAAGTCTGATCTGAAGTCAGTAGTTTTACCATATAAAGTGATGTAAAGAATACATTTGCATAAAAATGTCATAAGGCTAACCCATTCATTTACCTAAAAACCTATAAATATTTCAAAACATGGTCTTGAAGTGAGAATTGAAAGAAGTTTAGATGTTATTAAAAAATAAATAAATATATAGGTTACTTTGAGTCATTGCTGGGATTAATCACTTTTCCTATGGACTAAAAAAAAATAACTTCAGCCTCTGCTCTTTCCTAAATTTTTTTATTGAATTTTTAATTATAATTCATAAGGAGCTCTTCAGTAGTTCAATGCTGCTACTGTTTTATTTCTTAATACACTGAGAGTCCACTAAGAGAAATAAAGAGCTGATCATTACCTTTCCCAGTCTGGTGGAGAAGTAAGTGTTTGTCTTGTGAATGTAACAAGACCCTTGGGTTCTTAAAAAAATAAAACAGAAACTTTAATCAAATGACAGCACAGAGAGCATTTAAGGAAAAAGGCTAGAAAACATAATCTGGGAAACTGTCAGGGCTTACTGGTTTGAGTGACTCTCCTGAAGTAACATAGAAGTGTTTTTAATTTCTCAATTTTCCTTGGAGAAGAACCTTCAAACAACCTGAAACAAAAGCATTTTGCAAATTAAATTTACAAATAGGCTATATTTGATCCTACTATACTGCATAGCCCAGTTTCTGCAACCTCTTTAAAAGAAAACATGTAATTCAGAATAAATATATGACATTTAATAAAAACCCACAGTTTTTCAGGGTAAATAGTGACATCAATGTTTCACTTGGTTTTCATCTATAACTCACTGAACAACCATGCAACAGCAAGATGAGTGAGGTCAAGCTTTCTAACTGGCATGATGTGTCTTCCATCTACCTACAGTCTTTACAATGGCGTTGCCCGAGGCTCTGTCTCAGTTCCTTAAAGTTGCTGTTAAAACTAGGGTAGAAGAAGAAGGAGAGAGTGCTGGATGGACAGCTTAAGTCAACCCCATGCTGCTGCCCTCCTTTCATTAAAAGGGACCTCAGCTAATGACTAATTACAGTCGAGCATTCATGTTTTCTGCCATGGCTTTCAGTAACAAAGCGAAACTTGAGGAACCCACTGAAATGAAAGATTTAGTGCACTGAAAGCTCTTTTGTGATTGAAAAAGATGTTAATCTATTAATTATATTTCCTACATGACAAGTGCACTTTTTTTCCCTGATTTTAAATTCCTTACAAAGGGCTTTACCAGTGTTCTGTAAACTCCCCCAACCCAACACATCTTTTACCCTCGTGGTGCCAGTTTAATACGAAGGATGCTGGAGGACAACAAGCTCATGATAGTCTTAGTCAAACACAAGTGGATAAGGATGAAAGTTAACATTTATTCCTTGTCGCAAAACAACAGCAATTAATTCTACTCATGTTTTTAACAGAAAGGAATTAGACATCATTTGTTACAAAAATCTCTGGATGCATCATAGTATAACTTTAATTTTAACGATGAAGGATGCGAAAAACACAAAATCAGTCTTAATTTTCCTTTAATAAAAGTCATATCATGTAGTTGGTTCTTATTAATTCTAGCCTCATTTACAACATAAAGTTTATATTTTTCTGAGACTGATACCTATTATGATACCTGCCAATAAAAACCTCTTCTTACAAAGGAAACTGAGCATCTCTTAATGACTCATAAAATTAAGAAGAAAATAATTCATTTCGCAGTACTGAGCTTTTCCTGTTGACCAAACTGTTAAACAAGATCGTGATCGTTTTCTACTCAAACAGCAGAAAACACAAGCTGAAGTAGTAAGCATGCAGCTTTCTTTGCTGCCCCCTGAATTCATCCATCACTTAACAGAGGACAAACCTTGACAGTTCTGCCAAAACAGCAATCACCAGATTGCTTGCTGCTCTGCTTGCCCAAGACAGAGCACTACTGTAGCCGATAAGCAAAGTGACGGACACTCCCTCAATTACACAGAGAAAGGAGGAGGACCGGTAACGATCCAGGGCCCATTTTAGACTGCAGTGGTTGTCTTGTCTTATTTCATCTTCTCAGAAATACCACAGCTTCCCCCTCCACCCCTCTTGCTCTTTCCTGGATTTTGCTTTTGGCAGAAATGCTGATACTAACTGAATCAATGCTTACACTATTACAGCACTCATTCAGATGGCATGCTGTTGATGCCAATTTTCCAAAAATTTTAATTCAAGGGAAGAGTGTGGAAAAAATAGCATAAACACTCACTTAGATATTTGTGAAAAAAAAATACTATGCTCACCGCCAAGAGACAGAAAATGCTAGCGTATAGTGGGAAACAACAGCAATGGCCTTTGCAGATGACAAATGTAATAAAAATTAATTACTAAAGAAATATATTTATGAACGTTGACAGTCTCTCATTATTTAAATCGCAACTTAAAACTCATCTGTTTAAACTGGACAACTCGCTCTAACCCTTCTTACTATCTGTTTTGTTTGTCTTCACTGAACGTTTTTAATGTTTGTTATTTGTTTTTCTCTTTTGTTTGGCGACCTTGGGTTTAGAAAGACGACAAGAAATAAAATGTATGATTATTATCATGTTACAAAATAAGTGTATTTTCATTGTCAAGTACAGCTCAACCAACAAGTCAAGTACAGCAAACAACAATAGGTATTACACTGCACTTTACTGTCGGTAATGAGGAGGCAGCATGCCAAGGAATGGAGAAAAATTGAATTGACGTGATGTCTGGACAATGCATGAGTTATAATACGACTTTTACTGGAAATGCAGAAAAAATACAGTAATGAAGATAGTAAAGTCTGTTACCAACTTCACCAATTAACAAAATTTCAATATTCAGCCTATCTTGGCAAAAAAAAGTTAAATATTTCCAACTTTGAGGTCAAAACGAAGCTTCAGAATTTTCGAATTATAGGACTATTTTGCAAATCTTTAGTATTGTTGGAGCAACATTTCATGAATACAGTAAGCAGAAAATAAACAAAAGATACAAAACCTAATAAATTTGTGATAATATAGCTTCTGTTTGCATGTACATAAAGATTATTAAAAGACAATCTGAAAACTAAACATGTGAACACGGTAATATGGATCATTATTTAACCAATGAGATTTTGCAAAGGTCTTTTTTCAGTGATCTAAAACTATATTTCCAGATGAATGAGGTCAATACACATTTTTAAGAAAAAGCCTAAAAATTCTGAAACTTGCTAAAAGACTCCAAGGACAAGGTAAAGATGATTACCAAACGACACTCCCCGGTAGATTCACCTGCAACACACAGCTTCCCCTACCATCCACATCTGACTATACATGTGCATCAATCCCTCTTTTCAAAATAAAGGGATCCCTCACGATCATGAAAAACCAGACACCAGCAAAGAAGTGTGTACTTGAAAACACAACATCAGAACAATTTGTTTCAATTAGTCATCCCAGGCTTTCGCAACAGGCCACTGACTTCAGGTAGGTAGAAACAGAGAACACCAATTTAACCCTCCTACTTTGATCTCCCTCCCACACCTTGTAGAGGGTATTACAGAAACATGGAGAAACATTCTCTGCCCACACTCCCATCCCCAAGTCTGTCTTGTGACCGAAGCACTTACAGCACACGCTATAAAATCATAACTTTGACAAAAACTAATGAAATACTATCACTCTTATTAGCCAAAGTCAATCTGTTCATTGTGTTATCAATCACTGCATCCAGGCTGAAATAAAAATCTATATTCTAAACAAACTTTGTGGCCTATAAAAACAAAGGATCAAGCTGAGTAAAACACAGGGATTTCTCTATTAAGGGTTTCCAAGGCAGTAGTGCCCCCTGATGGAAAACAGTTTACTTTAAATGGCAGGATCAGTGAAGACGGCCTGTCCAAAACATAAATTCATTCATAAAAATCTACCACACTGAAGAAGACAATAATACTGATTGCTAAAAGTACTTATAATTTTTCAGTGTCTATGATGTCATGTCTGTGGACACAACAAACAAAACCAGAGCAGACAGCTTAAACTGGGAAACAAGATCTCCATCTTCCATTTTAAGTGACGGCTTATAAAGATTTAACAATGATTTCATCTTTTGAATAAAATGCAAAAAGAAAAGAAAAGAAAAAAAAAAAAGGACCCACAATTACCCCGTGCAAAATTATGCATTTGGTGGCTTCCTGTGTTCCTCCCAGGCTAGTGTGCATTTACCTGTAGAAGTTGATCTCAGGATAATTGCAGTACTCTGACTTGCGAGAGTTACGTCGTGGGAATGTGCAGAAGAAGGCGTTGGCCAAAAGACAGGCTATTTGCTCCTGAGACAAAGTCAGGGAGTGGTTTGTCCGTGACTTGAGTAAAGGAATCGGCTAGAACAAAACAAAAATTATAATCAGAACAAAAATATAGAAGATAAACGTAAGGCATCAGAGGAGGAAAAGAAAAGAGAATGTTTCAGACAAAAACAGAGATAGATGCTAACAATGCAGGGTGGAAAGCTGATGAGGGTAGAAATTAGTTTAGCAATTTAGCAAGGAGGGTTCCATTAGGTAAATGGGAGGTAGTAATTAAGGTCCCAGTTTTTCTTGCTCTCCTTCAGGTTCACTTAGGCAGACATGCGGGGCCCATCCATCTTCACTGATTAGGGCTAAAGAGCCTCTCAAGGCTGCCCAGTTGGCAGATCAATACAAACTCTAATGACACACACATAAACATTAGCCTTCACACTTAATACACAAAAAAAAAAAAAAAAAAAATGCATACATGCAACACTTTTCGAAGGTGAACTATGTCCCAGATTTGTCATTTCGTTCAACTTGACCCTGGATGATATTCTAAACCAGTTCCTTTTCATTTTTCTATAAGCTAGCAAAGAGGTTTTCCTGCCCTTCCCAGTGTGGGAGTTAAATTCAGTTAATTAAATTTATCTGAAAACACTGGGATGGATAATGTGATTACAAAAATACAAATCTTGTAATTGTTGTGCTGCCATAACTGATGACAGAGGATGAAAACAATGACAAATGGAGATGACATTTAGAATATCTGTAACATGGACCAGCTCCATTTAATGTGAGTAACAGAGAGTCTTCTTTGGAGTATAATGGGACTCATGTCAAACCTGGTTCTCCAAAATCGACTGCTCCAGATGAGAAATGCTGGGTGTGGGATTTTAACATTCCCATCCTGTCCAGGCTTAAAGCACCAAATTTAAAAAGTAAGTGGAGTTTCCTTGGCTGCACAAGCATAACACGTGAAATGGATGTCAGGATATGACATGGACCTCACCTCCCTCAGTCCTCATTTCTAATGAAGCAGTTCTTGATATGGATAGAGGGCCCTCATTATCTTCCAGTTGTGCCTAATGAGTTGATCCAGAGCAGCATCTACCATCTAATCTACTGCCTAGCCTCTCCACCAATGCCATATACTTTACAATATTTCTGTGTACATTCCCAGGTCAGATGTTTGTGTGTGTGTGTGTTAAATTGGATATACAAAATATTATCTGCACAATAACGGTGCAGCAGCCAAATCAGTTGTAAAATATTGGATATTGGCCGAAAATATATCTTGCATTCCTACTTATAATAATTTTACCTTAACTCTTAAAACTTTTTTAGCCCAAGCTTGCAGGGTGGCAAAACGCGTGGCCCTGTGTTTCAGTAGCTTCCAGTCTCTAGCAGGCATCAATCCTTGTGGTAGGTCTGGACATCCAAATCATTTCCTTTCAGGTGTGAGTTGTCTTCTAGACCTTTAGTTAAAGTGGTTGCACCTTCCATATTACTTATACTTGATTTTATTTTTTACAAACTGATGCTCTTGGAATGAAGGAGCAGATTAAAGATGCCTCTAAGAGACATTTCAGACAAAAAGAGTCAATAACAAACTTAAACTTTTTCTTTTTTTGGGACAGAGGAGCTCAGTGACAGCAGCAGTACTCATGGTTAAAGTGGCTCTATTCTGCACATGTAAGTCTAATTTATTTTAAAATGCAAGTACAGAAAGGCAAGAAATAATCAAGCATTTTCCTCAAACCCCTTCATTTTCTGTTGATCCTCTCAGATCAGTCAGAAACAAGCAAACGATGAAGCTCCACCCTAGCCTGCAGGCTGCTTCTGATTGGTCGACTTCTAGGAGTAGTTATAGTGAGCAGTGACGTGTGAGTGTGGCTTTCTTCTTGTGAACGTGCACAACCTAGAGAAGATGACCAATCACTGAGTCCCTTTCCCAGGACATCAATAAAATTTCATATAGAGAAAAAAAACTCTAAACCAATAATTTCGATCGCCATGGAAACTGAACATAGAGAGTGCTTGAAAGCTCAAACAGGTGCGTTTAGGTGATAAAATAAAAAAATAAAAAAACAAGTAGTGCAGTAGTCTGATGAGTATTAAACACTATAACACTGTAGAAAGCTCAGAAGATTGAAAACAGCAGACTAGAGCCCCTTTAAGTTAAAAGGTTTTAGCAAACTCACAAAAAAGAAAATAAGCAGTGCTAGAAAAAACTATGAAAACATACCATTGTGCAGTGGCGAGGAGCGCTGAGCGCCAAGTTGACCATCTCAGGCAGTATTTGCTCAAAGAGGTGTTGTACCTCACAATGCTCAAGATACTGAAAAAAAAGAGGGAAAACACAAAAGCTAAGGTTTTTCATTAATGGCTTATCTATGAGACGCTGACAGCCTACTGTCAAAGTAACAAATTGTAATTGAGTTCCAACACTACTGATATTACTAACCAATGTGTAAAAAGGCGTCCCTTTATTTAGTTTAAAGAGAAAATGAAACACACTGGACTTACTTTGTCTGCACAATATCTGACATCAAATCTTTAGTATTTGCAATAGTATGTTAAAAACATGTCATGTAAATTCCTTTATAACCTGAATTATGCATAATTCTAGATAACAGATCTGAGCAAGTGCCTGCTATTTAATGAAAAGGATTAAATGATCTAATAACAGTTTGATTAAGGATTTGTGGCATAACCGAATACTAGTAACCAATATCTACACAATGACCTCCCACACAACCAATCACATGTTATTGTGACGTTAGAAAAACTATATTGTTGCAATAACGCGATTCCTCATATAAAAAAAAAAATAAAAAGACAAAAGAAAGAAAAAGGGATGCTGCCAAATAGCTCACTTCACAGAACCCATTTCAGGGGGAAACCACCATCAATCTGGAAAGGCGCCCGCCATGACCGAGGTAGCCATACTTCAGGCTGTAGCTTACCTCAGCATCCATCTGCAATTCCCCTCTAAAATAAACATCCAGTTATTCCATCATACACCCAGATTTACAACGCAATCATTTATGAGTGTATTGGCTTCGAATGTCACTGTCATGAATCACTTGGCTTATTCTATCAAGGTAAGCAGGGTAGCTTGTGCTGATTAAATGGACCTTCTGGAGCAAATGCAAATAACCAATTGTGGGGAGAGTGGCAGGTTGGTTTGATTTTCAACGGGGAGTCTTCCTCAGCTGATTTGGTCAGGGGCATTTATACGGCTGCAGAGCAGGTCGGACTAAATGCTGTCAGAAGTAATGAGCTGGCAGACATCATAAAGTGCTCCTGAGGGACTAATAGATGGTAGCTGGTGATGCAGCAGGGATGAGGGCATAGAGATGATGCCCCTGTTTTTTCACCGCTACAGCAGCTGGTCACACACAGTTACACTGCAAACTCAAACTAAACATTTCACATCAATAAATATGACAAACAGAAGCCCATCAGGACAATTTATATCTCGCATTGGACAGGAAAATGGTCTATTATTAATTCATATTCCATTTAGTCTGGATAAAAGTAGGTTTAATTTTCTGGCACCTCTAACTCCAAATTCTTCCTTTCAGAGTTTAATATAGAGGTCATCCAAGCTTTTTTTCCCCACAAAGTATTTCCTGTCAAACTTATGTTTTATTACCATTTTCATATCATGGCAAGAGAGACATCAGGAAGTGAGAGCATTAGAATGTGTGTTTTACTACTGCTGAATATGCATGTGCTTGTGGAGCAGCAGCTCTACTTATTCTTGGACTGCCATCCCACTCAGCCCTCAGACATTCATCAGAAAGTGACACAGTGACAGTTTCATTCGCTGGAGAGACACTAAGACCATTTAAGGCCAAGCTCCAATTTGTTTGAGTCTTTTTTTTTTTCTCCACTCGACATTTGCACAGAGGCAATGTACCTTCCTCACAATTACCCTTGGGCAGCAAAATGTCACTCAAGATTCAATTACATGGTCTTAACTGGAGTACAGAATTTACAATTCACACTCAACTAAAACAATGTTTTGTTTTGTTTTTTCATATAAGTATTCTGATATGAAAAAAAAAAAATCCACCTTAGTCAGCTTTATTTCTCAACATTAAAAGCAAAATTTTGGTTCCACACCACATTATCCTACAAAGACCTTTTAGTTATGTCATTTCTATACTTTAGATCACTTTTGGCCTGTAGCCTCTCTGCAAGGAACATACAACCACCAGTTAAGAGCATATTGATTACTTCCAGTTGCTGTCTCCTCCCTCTATGCAGTTCTCTGACTGTATGGCTGAGTTACACAAACATTAAAGGCTCACTCAGCAGAACTAGGACTTCCTCTGGAAATCCAGCAATCAAACATCTTCTACATCTTGTGTGGTCGTGGATGGAGTGGTGAACATGCCTGTCTGGGCTTTAGAATTCTAATATATCTATATCCTGCTTATGGAGTCATTTACAAGGAAACAAGTTTAAAATCTAAGATTGTATTAACCTCAGTTAATATTCATCAACATCTTTGTCACAGACCAGTTGAAATGGCAGATCATGAGAATGTTCACTACATTAAGCTCACCACAAAAGATAAATGACTTTGTCTGCTGCAGAATGACAGCTGTTAATCATTTCTGCTCAGATGTTGCTCATAATGCTCATTTATCCTGCAGATGTGCAAGGCCTGTACACGCTGGGAATAATCAGTATCGATTGAATATAGTTACATTTTACAAATAAGTACTATAAGCCTCATGTTCACATGAAAGGATTAGATACTATAATTTACCAATGTTCATTTGACATCGCATATGCAGGCATTTAGTTGTAAAAATAATAACAGACTGGTGGTTCAAAATGGCAAACGCCCATTTAACAGTGTAACATGTGTTTGTCACTAAACAACACAAATAGCATTCAGCAATATAACCAGATCTAATGCAAAAGCTAACTCAGACAGAAAAACTTGCCTCCTTTTTTCATGGTGCTGAAACATGGTGAAAGCCGTTTGTTTACAACTGCTCCCATGTTTTACCACAGTGTTTACCAGTGCTTGAGAACTTACTTATAGAGGTGGCTCATAAAGCTGCAAGTTACCAAAGTTCAATGGACATAATGGGTTGTTGTGAAAGCACAAAAAGGAAACAACATACAGTTAAATCAGAAATCCTCAAACAAGATACTGTAATTCATCACATCCTATATAAGTTATCTGCAAAATCTGAAGCAGATTTCAGAGAAATAAATATAAAATACAGAGATTCCGAGAGTTATTTGTTAGATTTAACAACCAAGATTAAATTTAGAGAGATAGTCTATATCTGTGGTGTACTTTCTACATGGATACATCTTAATTGCCATTGGTTCACATATTGACAGCATTCTGCTATATAAAACGCCTCATCAGGAAAGAAAAAAAACAAAAAAACACAACAGATTCAACAACTTACATAAAGCAAAAATGGGAAAAAGAAATGCATACTGCAATTACAGAGGACATGTGGACGGGGGCTTGGGAGATTCCGTTTTCATCCACCAACTCCAACACGTGGAGGATTTTTTGTTGGAAAACACTTATTCGCTTTTTTATTACACCTAAACAAAAATCTAAGTTTAGTATGGGCTCTGCACACTGTTGGAGGGAATGTGGCGAAACAGCAGCGGACCACGGGCATATATTTTGGTTATGTCCAGTTATTCAACCCTTCTGGGCAGAGGTGACAAATGTAATCTCCAAAGTGCTAGGTTATAACGTCAGCTGCTCTTTCACACTACTATATCTTGGATGTAGTCCAGATGAGCTGACTACAGATGATATGTATCTCCTCAAAATCCTGTCTACATCAGCAAAGAAGGCTATCACAAAATGCTGGCTAAAGAAACAGCCTCCCACAATGAGACTCTTTATTTCCATCGTTGAAAACATTAAAGTTATGGAACTCATGACTTATACTTTGCACCTTCAACAAGACCTAGGAACAAGACGCTGGAGAAAATGTCTGAACTATGACAGTACCTAAAACAAAAAAAAAAGGGTTAATCTTATGTGAACATTTTTTTTGTACGTGCCAATTATTGTATTAGATACCCCCTGACCTCTTTAGTGTTTTGTTTTTCATAAATGAAAATGTTTACAAATAAAAAGTTACCAAAAAAAAAAAAGGAAAGAAAAAAAACCCCAAACAAATAAAAGAAAGAAACAGGAGCAGACCCATTTGCTCAGACTGGTGGCCAAAAATTGCGAGTTATTAACAAAATGTAAACCTGGAAGAGCTACTGTCTTCCTGGCTTTACTCTCCATCCTTGCAGATTTAATGGAAGCTTTTAATTAAATTGGATGAAGCTATAAAAACCTTCAACTGCTATTGATCTACAGAGCTCCCTGCCTTACTCTGAGAAATTATTCTGCAGAAAAGGACAAAAAATATTTTAATGGTCTGAATCTAGCTGAGTAATCTACCTGATGAGGGGGGATGAACATTAGGCTCCAATATCCTCTATCACAGGTATCATATTCATTTATTTGTAAGGCAACATTACAATTAATCATTTTGTTTAAATCACTAGAAAGGACATACTTAACCAGAAAGAATTTATTGAAAAGAGTTTAAGTGTTACTTAGAAATCCTAAATTCTGCAAACAGTTGAGAAAGTAAAATTTCCTGATGGTGAACAATTGTCCCGCATGGGAAGAAATTTATCTAACAACAGGGATGCAATTAAGGTCCCTGACTGTCTGAACACAGGATAAGAAGTGCTAAAAGGAAGACGGAAAGAGACAGAAATAATGTGAGACATTCCCCTGGTTCACCTGCAACAGCTGTTTCTGTTATGCTCTGTGCTCATCTGTCCTAACTGTATAGTGCTCCTGTGAGACTCTCAGGTACCATGAGGGGATGATGCACAGCAGTGAGCTTGCCTCCAAATGAAGAAAAGCAGGGAATTATAGTATTAATCAGTTTTATCTTCTATCTTTATTCAGAAATCCCTAAAATTAAAAAAAATTGTGAGGTTTTTATTAATGCAAGTACTATCTCAAATCTCTTGACTCATACAAATAAATAAAATGTTTGCAATTTTATGTAAGGATGTTTTCTATCTAAAGCATGGCACATGGTGAATTCTTTGTAATAAGTCAGTGTTGAGCACAAAATACCAGTACTATAATATTAGCAATAGTATTCAAAGACATAACTTTAATGCTCCTGCTTTATCAACATATATCCACACAAATCAGGTAACAATCAATTTCTGAGTATCTTACCTCTGTACAAAGAAGATTCAGGGCAGTGAAGTCCCATTTCTTTGCATGGGCAGTGTTATACCTCAGTATTGCATCCTGAAAAGTAAAGTGTGGAGTTTAAAAGCTAAATAATATGGAATCTGTGTTGAATGAAAACAAAATTTAATGTAAAAAAAATATTAGCCAGACATTTACAGATTAGAGTTTTCTACATCACCTAAAAATTAAATGTTGTAAACCCTGCCACCACGTGGCTGTTTATGGAATAAGTTTTGCATGGGGATAACAGCTAAAAAGCTCATATTAATGTTGGAAAAAAAACTAAGCTTTGAAAAAAAATAAAACAAACTTAAAACAAAACCTTTGGTATTGAATCACAGGTACTGAAAAAATGTACTGCTTCCAATAAATGTTCAACTAAAAAATAAAATACAGATATTAAGAAAATGCATTTAATTTAAAAAAGCAAAATTATTTTGTCCACAGGTTTTTTGTTTTTTTTTTATGGAGACAGTTTTCTTTCAGTGTTGTGATTCTTAGTTTCAACTCTGTGTCACTGTTCTGGCATGGACGGGCTTGTTTGAGGAACAAGGCTTAGGTAAGCTCCTCTTCGTTTTGCCCCTCTCTCTACGACTTATGGTCTCAAGAGTTATAACAACACATCCACTGGGACTCTGCATACTTCCAGTTCAGGTGCTGCTGGTATATCTCCATTTTGCTGTGTAACTGGACCAAGTTAATAAGTATGTTCAGTTTTAAACAATATGTTGGTTTGGCATAAGCGTGCTGTAGAAAACTGAGTTCAGCCAGTGTGTGACCGGATCTGTAAGCATATCAGTGGTATGTGCTTGTGAATTGCCCAGCTCATAAATATTTAACCTCACACCGCATTACAGCAGAATTTTTTTCCCCATGTACAGCAGCAATAGCTCTGGCCTTTAACTCAATAGGGACCAAAATTAATCTCAAAACCAGAGATTTAATTATAGGTTAGAATGCTAAAACGCAGTGGCTAAATTTAGCTTTCTCCAGCACATCTCTGCAAAACCAATTTACTGTATTAAACTATTAAAACTAAACCTGGTTGAACTTAGTCTAGTTATACTGCAAAAAAGAGACATACTTGGGGTGTAAGTGTAAGTGGCTGCAGCAATTGTCTGGATGACGGTGGTGTTGTAACCTGGCCCCTCAAACCCACTCTATGTTATTGAATGAAGAATATCAAGGGCAGGGGGTGGGGGAGGGGGTGGGGTTTTCATCACCATACATAAACAATGCAAACACATAATTAATCTCAGTATGAACATGTTTGATTTTAAACTGAGTTATTCTCTAAGTATCATGCTTTATTGCAACTTTGTTTAATGTCAGCTTCTCTTCGCTACTCGTGATTCTAAGGCGATAACTTTGTTTTAAGTCCAAGTTTAAATTTTTTCAAAGCCAAATTTTCTCTTCAGTATCAGTGAGCTGCCAGTGTTTTAGCCCCATAGTTGTGTCTATGTGAAAATGTTAAACTGGATGAAAAATTCAGATTTCAATGTCTGGTTTCTCTCTTTGAACACAAAACTGAATACGTAGCCCTGGCGAAATACAAAACTCAAAAGAACATAAAAAGAGGGAGATTTCCGGTTGAACATAAAAAAAAAACCCTTTGTCTGGAAAGATAAATAGGAAAGTTATTTTAATAGGTTTAGACAAGCAAAGCCATTTTACCCTCACATCCAGGCTACTTTTGAACCCTCTTTGTAAGGCAGACTGGATCAGGTCCCATCGACTTTGGACGCCACCTCCATCCTTCATAACATTAGAAAAACAGCAAGCATTTTATTATTATGGTTTGCCAAGGTTTACATTAGTAAAGTGTAATGGCATGCTTTTGTATGACATGTGGTGTGGCTGAAATGCAAGCCTACTGTTAGTATACCTCTGCCTCCATAGGAAACAGGTTCTTCTCAGAGCAAGGCATCTTCACTGACACATCATCCCATGCATCTTTGAACTTGGTCGGGTATGGGACAGGGATTTCTTCTTCTCTGAGGAGATCCGTCTGCAACAGAAAATTACAAAGGCAAAAGAAAAAATTTGTTGTTTTTACAGTAGTGGAGATCAAACAAATTTTTTATTACCCTATTATCCAATTCAAAAAATTTGTCTATATCTCTAAATTCTTCTGAAATGTTTTGTAGTTCGGCATACATGTATATGTGTGTGCAACTCACTCAAGAAATGCATGTTACAGTGTCAAACAGATTGTTGCATACGCCTCAATTTACTGGTTTAGGACAAGGAAAGTGAATATTAAAATCCAGCATCAAGAATTTAGATGTGAAAATTGACCCCAGCCTAAAACTCAACTCCTAAATCAACACTGTGTTTACGTTTTGTTTCTTTCAGCTGATGTGACTAAAAAAGCAAGGCCCTTTTGTGTACATGCTACCTAAATATGGTAATCCAAGCTTGTAGTACCTCATGTCTGGATTATTGTAACTCTGCTTTATTTGAATTAACTATGCTTCCATTTTGTGCATACAGCTGGTACAAAATTCTGCTGCGCAACTTTTAGCTGGTCAAAGCAAACGAGAGCAAATAACTCCTGTTTTAACGTCCCTTCATTAATCTCTTAATGGTCTTGCCCCCCCCTTTTTTTTTATCTGAATGACTTCATCCTTATGTGCTGTCACATGCTCTTAGATGAGCTGCCCCAAAAATATTTCATAAATCGAGAGACAGAGCCCTTTGATTTTCATCTCCTAAGCCAAGGAATAATAGAGCACAGGTTAGAAAGACTCCTCCTTGGCTTTCAGACAAGTGTAAGCTGTCATCCTTGTCTTAATCTTTTGCACTTTATATGTAATTGTGTTATTTTACATTTCTTAGCTTCTCTGTAGTAATTTATATGTCTTTTGTTGTTCTATATTATCTGTATTTGCATTTTAATACTTGTTCTGCATTTGTGCTATTTTTAGGCTTTTTTCTGACTGTTATTGTACAATACTTTGGTCAGCTGTTAAGTTCCTTTTAAAGTGCCTTAGAAATTGTATAGTATGGTAAGACAACCAAACAGATAAAATCCTCCTTTTAAATATTATTTTACTAAAATACAGTATTAATTGCACTTTTAAAATCATTCTTGTGATTTAGTGATGAAGAGAGACTAGTCTGGGTGGCAGAGACAAGTTGGTGGTAAGCGCTTGTTGTAGCCACACAGCAACACTGACAATGTTCCTGTGGAACTAGTAATGGAGGACAGTCTGATAAGACCTTTAGTGACAAGAGGCCCTCAGGGGATCACAGAGGATGGCTTCACTTGACACACTCCCATCTCCCTTTATCTCATTCACGCTATCTCTATCTAAAGAGCTTTTTACATCTCCTGGTGTCCAATTAAAATGCCAACTGTATATCCAGTGCACATTTGCATGCACATTTTTGTTAAAACGGGAGTCTATTTTTAACCACATACAAAGCTCCACAAAACAAAAAGTGGTCGCTGACTCACCCTGACAGTGACAGTGTGATTGGGCGTTGCTTTTAGGTGAGACAGAGGGGGCGCACACTGGGGTAATCTGTTGAGTTCTTCCACGGATACCCCTAGCCATCTTCTTTCAGTGTTATGCAATGCCAGTGAAACACTGAACGGAACAAATGCACAGCAGTTAAAGAACATTGCAAGTATTATAGAGCAAATACACAAAAGCAATATCACTCTCAGAAAAATGTATAAAAGAGAGGTAAAATGTTTACAAGTACCTCTGCAAAACTGCATCCGACTGACTTTCAATTAAGTTGGGGCCCATGTTAGATGATCCACTGCACTCCACTATGTCGGGATTTTCAGTGACTAGGGCAACTGGTGGGACTTTTTCTTTGGCTGAACTTCCAGACTCAGAGTCTTTGACAAGCTCCTGAGACTCCATTAACTGGGCTTTTGCAAAACCACCATCTTCTGCACAAGCACTTTCATCATCCTTCTCAGCAAAGTTGTTCGTCGCCATGGTTTTACAGACTGGACTGTCAGGGCTCAGCATCTCCACATCACTTGGTGTACTTGCAACCTTCCTGGGACTATTACTAAGACAAAGTGTAAGTTTTGAATTGGTGTTATGTGCAGTGACATAGGTTGTTTTAACTGGATGGTGACCAGGCGAGCTGGGCCTCTTTTGCCCATTAGAGCCTTGTGTTTGAGGCAAGTTACTTCTGCCACCTACAAGAACAGACTTTTCCACTTCACCTGGAGACCCACAGTCTGGTGAATTTTGAGAGGCTGGACCATCGTGTGTGTTCTCTGTCAGTACACAGTCTCTTGCATGGTCGGACATTTGTGGTGCACTAAAGAGATCATTTTCCTTTTCCATTTGTTGAACAATGTTCTTTGCATCTTCAGGACTGACCTCAACAGTGAAACTGCAACACAAAAGAGAGCAGATCAAATCAAATCAAAGTTTATTTGTATCGCACCTTTCATACAAGAAGCAGCTCAAAGGGCTTTACATATGTTAAAACAAGTAAAACAAATAGACACATCATCATTCACACACATCATTTTAATCGACAATAATAATAAAAGTAAAAGAATAAACATAAGAGATAACATCTCTTTAATGATAACAATTCAGCTATTCTGTTAGCAGAATAGCCAAAACAAATTTATTCCTATTATCTCATATGAGCATATTTGACTGATTAAGACGGCATCCATAATAAGAATGTCATTAAGAAAAAATATACAAGGCTCAATCGTGTGTCTACCTTTGGTCCAAAATTGGAACTCAATTAATTTGCACATTACCTTGTCTGAGAGTCCATCACTTCATCCATCTCTGGTAGGTCATAAATGATTCATCCAATGCAACTGTTTAAAAAATATACAATAATACACTGAGGAGTTGGCAGAGGAATTTCATACACAAAACAAGAGAGTATCAACACTGTTTTTCAAAGGACGATCTGTGAAACTTAAGCCAACAAACACGGCGAAACACTTCTTCTAAGTTTAGTTTTAATATAGCATACCAAATACTGTCATGAAGTTCACCCAACCACCATTTTAAAAATAAAAAAATGTTTAAGACGAAGAGACACGTTTTCCACATTATGTAGGTTAATGCAGTGTAGAGAATAAGTAGTTTCTTTCCTGTACAAATCAGTTTCAGTTTAATCGAAAAGAGCTGCGTGCAATAGGTTTGACCAAGCTACAACGAGCTAGCTAAATAAGCAGCCTGATATGTATTGTTTTAATATTATCTTCAAGGTACAAGTAGCTCATTAAGTATTTGTAGTACTGTGTGTATATATGAAGGAGTTGGCTGTTTCAGTGCCTAGACGTCAATGAATCTCACAGAGCACTTTTCATATAAGTGGGCTAAGATTTTACTGGCTTCAAAATGTAAATGTTAGCTTTTATTTGCAATGTGTGCAGCGCGAACGGAATACACCCTGATCAAGCTAGCGATGCAGCCACGATTAAACAACGAAAGACGTTTTCACTTACAAGCATGTCCCTTTTTCAGTCATGTGTCAGACGGCAATGCGTTACAAAGCTATTTTTATTTTTCTATATACACAAACCGTACCACCCAAAATGTTGTCGTTATGATTACTAGTGGACTTTCACTTCTTTATTGCGGCACCTTGTCAGCGGAGGAACTGAGACCAATCAAATCCTGTTTTCTTCCGGAAATGGGCGGGCTCTTAGTTTGGTATCCTAGCAACCTAGTCAAAAAGCAATTTACCGTCGTGAAGTACTTCGGGGTTTATTTTTTTATTTAAAACCCCCGAACTAGTTTAGTTCATTATAGCTCACGGTTTAGGCGGAGGATTTTGTAACTCTTCACTACTCTACCAGTCAAACGTTTGGACACACTTTCTCATTAAATCGAATGGCAAAGTGTGTCCAAACTATTGACATAACATTTAAAGCAGATTTTTTTAAAAATGTTTTCAGTCCAATTTCCTAAAAGACCAAGATCTGATACGTGTAATGTGTAGATGCTTGGATTAAAATGGGTAAACAGAAAATAGATGATCATTACAAGATGTTTCAAGTTTATATTAAGAAACACAGTGATTTTTCTCCCTTTATTTCTTATGCATTATTCAATTAAATTTCAGTTATTCAGTTACAAATTTATAGAAACTGTTACAGAAAATAAAATATACATAAAAATAAGTTCATGCTGATGTACAAAACTTTTGTTAATGTACCTTGTGCTCGTGCAACTAAAATAGAATGGTAAATTTTACTCAATGTTTTTAATTCAGTGCAAAGAAAGTCTAAGTATAGTTTTAACAGAACATAACATTGTCATTAAATTCACAACAAAAATCAGATTGTTCATAAAAAAAAATGTATACAAATGTATTCATTACATAATTTTTACTTGATCATAAAAGAAATCATTTAAATGTGTTCAAGGCAAACAGTAGAAGTAGTTCTGGCAGTAAAATAAGAAACCAAAGTTTGGCATATTTTTGAGAGACAACTGTGTGCAAGACTAGATACTGCTGCAGGAAGGAAGAGTTTCTCTGCCCCCATCTTAGGAGAAAGGCTTTACAATCTTCATTGAGATGTAATTCTGTTGATAGAAAGAAAAGATTTCTTAGTTGCTGAGTTGAAATATCTTTATAAGCTAATTGCTTTGACAACAACAGCAAATTAAACTTAAAACCGTTTTAAATTTCATTTGCTATGCTCACAGTTTTGATGAACTAAACTTTCTTATAGACATTTTAGATCAAATAAAAATAATAAGAAGTCTTACAGGTAAGGAGTAGAACAAGATCCCCAAAAACAGGAACACCAGTAGAAGAAGAATCACTCCAATAAAAATCCACCTGAATCTGCGCCACACTATGAATTTCATAGTCTTGCAAGGATTTGTAAACCAGAAGAATGATGTGTCAGGTCGGCTGTTGAACACAATCAGCAATGAATGCATCATTAAAAGTCATAAAAAAAATTCTTATTTTTTTGCTTTTGTTTAATTTTTTTAAAGTAATATTCTTACTTGGGTGAGTCCAGTTTAGGATTCATGTTGGGCTCATCTCTGCCTTTACCAGCAGGTCTTTCCTCCATCTCCTTCTCTTCCACTATTTCTAGTGTCATCTCTACTTTCCCCTGTAAAGCAACAAAAACATTTGTAATAGTATTTAAGGAAAAAGATATAATGAGAACTATGCTTTCAGGACATCCACAAACATACACCCAGGGCTTGTTTTCCATCCTGTTCAATTGCACATGGCCACCAGCCTCGCACAGACTTCTGGGAGAACAGTGAGTTGGCCAGTGGTTTCTTCGAGGAAACAGATCCCATCATCCCTGGCAGCATTTTCAAGCTGCACTTTTCTGGGGTCTTGGCAGGGGGGACCAGATTGAGTAGATCCAGTTCAACAGATCCTATAACAGAAATATTACTAGAAGATAAATATTTTTGAATGCATTACCATATCCTGTCTTTTAAGGCTTTCTCATCGCCTGACTATGGCGTATGTTAGACCACACTGAACACCACTTTACCTAAGTAGTCATCCAGTGAGAATTTGTCATTGTCCCATATCTGGATTATCAGTTTAGGAGGAATCCTGAATTCCGTTTTGTCTAGATTCCAAAAATGCTCCTGCAAGATGATAGAAATCATGATTATTACCCCAGAGCACATCATCACAAAGAAAAACAACAAAAACAACAACAAAAACTCTTGCTTCAACAGCCATCAGTTAATGTTTTGTTCCTGATCCTTGACCTCACTCACTTTCCTTGAGACAACACACAACTGTTCAGCAGGCAGGTATTCAAACCCAAAGATGAACCTCCAGTTGAAATTTCCATCTCCATCCAGGGACCTATAGTGGACATCAGTCTTCTGCTTGTCCTCCTCCATTCCTGGCATCCAACTTAAAATTCCAATTATGCAAAAGGTTTGTTTTATTAGCAAGTACAGAAGTCATTGTTAAATAATAAGGCAAGTTTCTGTCATGTACCCTTTAACATAGATGTCACTCATGTTTTCTCCAGTGATGCTTGTCTCATCCAGAATGACATCGGTTGTGTTCCAAATGATGGCCCGCAAGAAATACCTGTAGCAAAGGTATCATTAACTTTTTTCACCCGATACATTTCAGAAGGCTTTTAGAACATTAATTTGTGACTAGTTTCTTACTTCTTGGCTTTGCGTGGAGTGATATCACACGGGGGCCCAGGCAAACCATGCCTCTTGGGGAAAATGTCTACCCACATCTGAATTCGCCCCTGCATTTGTGGAAAAGGATAATGTTTATAAACAACGTTATTCACATGTTACTGATATTTTACCTTTAAATAAAAGTAGAATCAGTGTTTTTC
Organism: Telmatherina bonti; assembly: GCF_933228915.1. Lineage (NCBI taxonomy): Eukaryota > Metazoa > Chordata > Actinopteri > Atheriniformes > Telmatherinidae > Telmatherina > Telmatherina bonti. The sequence continues at coordinate 27,034,169 of NC_136629.1, read as the reverse complement.
TTTATTTTGTTTAACCTGAGACAGATTTGGTTGGTGGGAGCTGTAGAGCGTTCTGGTTTCCACATGTTCTGGTACCAAGCCCTGGTGCCTGAGTACATGCAGGGCCAGCCTTTCTCTGGCTGGGCCTAAATGTGGGTGGATCAAAGTGTTTGCCTCTGTAAAACACAGCAGATCTCAATTGTCACAGGAAAAGGGGTTAATATTCTACTGAAGTGAAAAATCAACTGAGATCATATCCAGCAGTAGCAAGACAAAATCTAAATCAGGAAACATGAGATGAATGAGAATCAAATATATAGTAGTACCAAAATCTTGTAGGTTATATAGTTTTCCTGAGAAAGTCAGTGAGCAGCCATCTCCCTCTATGTGTGGAGGAGGGTCACCCTGCACTTTGGCCACATTCTGGAGGATCTGAGAAGGCTTCAGCTGATCTCTCCACTGATTTATCCCTGACCTGCAAGAAAATGGAACCAATGGAGGCTATACATCAAAGTCTGGACACAATTTTTCAATTTGATTAAACAGGAAAGTGTGTCCAAACTTTTGACTCGTAGCGTGCATGCACACATACTTACACAGAGTAAGTCTGGGGGAGGCCACAGCTTGACCTGAAACGAGACAGGAGTCTGTTCTCCAAATCGATGACTGTCTCACCCACTTTTTCATCTCTGCTCAGTAAGTCATAGTCATACACAGCAATCTTCAGATCCTTGTCTTGAGGCAGAAAGCAGGACAGCTCAAACATCCTGGGAATTAACCAAGGAGACATCATGAAATATCTCTGATGCTTCATATTCTTATAGATTTTTATATATATATATATATATATATATATATATATATATATATATATATATATATATATATATATATATATATATATAAAAAGAACAAATAAAAATCCATTTGTCACCTTCCAAACTCTGGATTTAGGGTGTTTGGTCTGTAGTTATCTCGATCATCCAATGTCTTCCTCCCAAGTGCAACCTTAATGTATGGATCACACTGAAATGATCAGGAAGAGCAATTAAGTGAAAGAATTTTCATTTCAAAACTGGCCTCTTGTAAGTCACATTTGGAAGGGAGTTTATTATCAGCAAACCAGTGAGACTGACTACTTGCAGCTTTATATGAAACATACCATTCCATTAGTATCTTTAGGCTGCAGGTCAATGCACCGCACCACATGTATTCTGACCAGGCACTCCTGTGGTCCACTCTCAGGAAGTTCTCTGAACTGGCGAGGTGGAGCTGGCACCTCTGGGTCATCAGAGAGTGGATAAATCTTGAATGAGCCCTAAACAACCAAAAAAAAATGTTTAAAGAGGTCATCTTCTTAAAACCAGCTATGGAAATCTCTGGGATGTAACTAAGAAAACTGTCAAACTCTTCCATCAACAACACAAAATATCAGGAAAAAATTGATGCAACTCTGAATAGATAATATTGCATAGGCTTATCAAAATGTGGATAACAATGGAGATTTAAATTGTTACTAAAGTTGATAAATAAGATGCTACAATGTTTTTTTTTTCTTATTATTATTTCTTATGTGTAGGATATATGTATTCTGTATATCAAATTTTTAATATTCTAATATCGATATGAAACACATTACTGTACAAGATTTTATTCATTATTCTGGACATTTGTTAATAAGTAATTGAAATATTAATTATTTTGTAATATTTTCAAATTGTTTATTAATTAACCAATTATGTGATTAATTTGTCACAAATAAAACTAAATACAATTTACTAACTGATCATCATAATCTCAAATATTGTAATTATTGATGACAATGGTGAAACAAGCTACAGTCAATATAGAGTACTCTTTGAACCCATATTCCAAGAGCTAAACTCTGTACCTCTTGTATTTGGTAAACTGTTCATTAAATTCAAGTGAAATCCTTCTCCACCAGAGGGCAAACTGAGGCTAGGAAAGTAGTCAGGCATCCACAGCGGCAGCTGCTGTTTCAACAGCCGAATGTCTGAATGAGTTACAGTCACACTTATTCACCTTAAACTCTCCCACCACTGAGGGATCGTCCTCCTCATCTTCTGTCTTTCCTCGCTGAAGCTTAAAAGTGCTGCAGAAATCAGTTAGACCGTGAAATTCTTGGACCTCCTCCAGTTCAGAGTTGTAAACCTAAAAGCAGAGAAATTATATAATTTAGTTTGTAAAACACAAATAAAGACTGATAAATTCAGCTCTCATTGTCCTGCGGTCTGTGCATCATGTCACCTGTAAGGTATCGTATCCCTTTTTTAGGTAAGGCCCACATTTTTCTTGGTCTCCAATAGACGCATAGAACTTACTCCACCAGTCTACTGCCTCCTCCTCCTACACAACATGATGGTGAAGTTAGTCATCCAAGGGATGATGCATATTAGTAGACTGTGAAAGGAAAAATTCTCACCTTTTCTGCTTCAAGCTGCAAAGTGGAGGGCAAACAAAGACTCATTAGCAATTTTTTTAAAACTTGAAAATAAATAAAAGCACTCTTGAAATTATTTTTTCTTATCACCTCAGTCTTTATGATGGTTCTGTCATCAATGTCTATGACAACATCTTCCTGGGCAGAAGCTATCATTGCAACTGTTAAATTAATGGAGAATGACAGTAAATCTTGACTGTATATAGTTGAGAATGTATAAACCTTTGAGTGACAACGCAGGTGCTGTGGATACCTCTGGCAGACATGCAAACGTCACTGTTAACACGAAACGGGTCACAGCGAAACTTCTCCAGACAGTCGATGGTGCACTGGCCCACCACAGGTTTTCTGCCAAAAGGTCTGTGGTCGATTACCTTCAGCACGATGGGAGGAGTGTACATTTCCTCTTTTGGAAGAAGCTAGGTAGACAGATGCGGGACAATTATGCAACAAAGAAATTAAGAAAGAAAAATCGGAGAAAATTATCATTGAAAAATCAGTTTGATGTGCAAAAAAAATTTCATCTTTCAGGTGTAAATATGTATATTTAGTCCTGGCCCACCTTCATTTGAGATTTTTCCACCACTGAGACCTCTCTTTCCCTGCCATTTATTTTTTATCATCATTAATAACAAATTTATAAAACAGTTTGAGGTTCATACCACTTTGAGGAGCAGCACAGATCCAGGGAAGTTTGGATTCTTTTTGAAGTTTTTGATCACAGCAGTTTGAACAATCTCACCACCACATTCCACTATCAGACTTGGGGAGGTCACTGTGGCCAACTGGAAAGTCTTCATGTTCCTCAAGCCCCAAGTCAAGATCTGAAGTTAGATCAGATAATTAATATATCTGAAGAACACTACCATGGGCAGGTTAAGAGGCCAGCCTGGTAACCATGAGTGAAGCAAAGAGTTAACAAAGTTGTTATGGGTAAGAAACACAAGCATATTTTGGTCTTGGGTTGGGTTGGTCATGTTTCAGCATGTTAAGAGAAAAGAAAGTTTGAAGGGCTGGCAGATGAGCTGAATGACCTCATAGCGTACCTCAATCGCAGTTAGTTGCACTACCGGCCTGATTCCCTGAGGAACCATGTATAGTTTCTCCCCTCGTCGAGGAGGCACCAGAGGCATATCACCATCATTAATCTGTAGACCAAAAGTAACCAACACTATTCAGCTTCATAAAGTTAAAATCCATTATATTGCATCACATTTTAGTGATTACTTTATTTGTACCTTATCTTTTAGTAGGAGCTCAGCAGCCATCAGCACCTCCCCGGCACTGCGACCCTTTTTGGTGACTGGGTACCACAGCAGTTTTGTACTGACAGCCACTCTGGGGTTTAGCTTTACCACAGGAGGACATGTGCAGCGACCCATGGGTTCATCTTTACCCTAAATAAGAGAATGATGCCACAGACTTGATGACCATCGATCCGCCATGGCTTCTGATTACCATATTTTCCTTTCATTCAGTTTTTGCATTATCATGTACTTCTATCAGAAAATTGGTTGAATAAATGCATAACATACCACTTGATCACTGTCATACAGCTCTAAGACAACATCAGGTGGGTTGCAGGCAATAGTCTGAGACTCTCCATAGATTTCAATATCCTCAAAAATGAGAGTCTGGTCCCATGTGGGGTTCAGTGTGGTTCTCATGACTTCTGTGGTTTTACTCATGTGCAGAAATGACACGTGGACATAGGGATCTGCAGGAAACCAGGGCATCAGTGCCTCATTTAGTTCGGTTCAATCATGCATCACAAATCGCTTCAGTTAATTCACTTCATGCTCCTTGGATTTAGCCAGCTTGTGGTGAGATTGTTTTACCTGAGAAGCTGTCTTTGTCCATTGCACAGAGATTTCTCGCTTGATAAATGTACACTCTCAGGTGGTACATACAAGAACCTGAAGGGAGAAGATTTTTCATCAACATGGAAAACTGAATCTAAAATAGCATGCACACGCACGGGTATTTACAGACTTGATGATATCCATGTTATCTTTCCTTATGCTTAATCAGGAAGTGTTTAAAGAGCCTTTCATTTGTATCAGTATCCAGGAATGAATTTTATCTGACCCAGCGACTTACGGTTAAAGTGGCAGGAAACAGTGGGTGTGTTGGCACCAAATAGTTTGGCTGCATCCGTTTTACTGGCCTTCTCATCAACATCAACTCCCTGTTGGAAAATCACAAGCCAAAGAACTAAAATGCACATTTTTTTGAGAAATCTGAGCAAACTTTGAAGCTGAAATAAACTTCCTGGGTAATTTCTCAACCACTGACAGGAACAGGCACATATCAGAAAATAAAGAGAGGATGTGAGTCAGAAGGCATAAAGAAGCTCATGTTGCTATGACGATTCCTTTGTTTGGCACATATTTAGCAATATCAGTTAGAACAGTTTAGCAACACCCACTAAAGCTCCCTCCAGTCTGAAGATGGCAGAGGACCCAATGCAGTCCGATGGGACCATCTTCCGTCTCCAGCGACGGCGGCGGAATGTGTCGGAGGAGCGCTCCTTTCTGTGAAACTTCCAGCCAATCAGGGAAGCGTATTCCCATCCTTCCCCTGGTTCTCTTCTCTAAAAAAGAAAAAAAAATAATAAGAACTAAAGAGAAAACTTGTGCTCATGTTTTCTTTCTTATGAATCTCTTTCTCACCTCAACGGCAGTCACTTTGTCAGATATCCTTCTCCTTGGTCTTATGAGTCTCTTCCTGCGGTGGACATGGTACATCTTCTCTGCTGCGACCCATGATTTGGGTTTATCATCAGGGGGGATTATGACACCATATTCCCAACCTATTGTGAAAAGACAAACAGACATAGTTAGACTAAAGTTAGGATAGATCAAGAAAAAAGAGGAATTTCCTATGAGGGAGAGAATTTTATTTGTATGTTCACATTACCCCTCTCGTCTACAGCTCTGTTGCTGTCAAAGCTCCAGTCATCCTCCCAGGTCCATCCAGGAGGACATTCAAACTCTCCTGGACTTGGAGCTTTTTCTCCATTCTACACAACACACATTGGTGCTCATAGGTGAGTTAGAAAACAAGTGGTAAGTGGGTTCTGCATCTTTTAAACTGAAAATCTAAAAGTTCATCATTGAGAATGATCATATTGCTATGAGAAATAATGAATCAGCAAGCTGACAGATTTTTTTTTTTAAAAATGCTTAAAAATTATGGGAAGAGGTGCTATTGATCAATGACTAATCTCTATTATTTATAAAGGTATATTAGGAAGAGCAGTCTGATGAATATGTGGGGCTGTTGCTCAGGTTGAGCACTCAGTCTGAAGTCATAAACCCTAGAAGAACTCTTAAGGAAAGCTATATATCATAGCATAAACAAATCTGGTCACCTTCCTAAAGGTCACAAAATAGACAAAAGACAACCACAAACTGATTCACCAGTTGTATGCAATGAAGACCAGAGGATGCCAATGATATGAGAAGGCTTCGTCCTCTTATCAATCTAGTGTTTCACTAGTCTTCCAAAAAGACATATATGTGGGATTTTCAGTGTGATTGAGACGACTTAATCTTACTACGTCTGTGAAGGGCTCTGCTGCAGACTTCCACTCCCCACCAGGAAACCGTGTTTCAATCTGAAAAACTTCATCAGTGAACTCGGTGTGGCCTGCATCTGCTTCTGTCAACAGACTGAATAATGCAACAGTAAGTTAATGAGCAACTCTGTGACTCAGACACAAGCTATGCAAAGCTACGATAAACAGATTGTGGCAGCTCAGGAAGAAATGTATCACAAAGATTATTTACATGAGCCGTGATGGGAGAATTTATGCACTTCAGAGGGAGACAAAGGGAGGGAAGGAGACTTCCTTAAACCAAAAAACTGGCTGGTGCACAAATTCCAAACTGGCTGGTGCATGAATTCCTATCCATATCCTGTAATTGTGGTCATTCTAAGGTTTTGTGCTGAGCTTTGTACCATTAGCTGTTTATGTTCACATATAGAATAAAACCTCACTAGTTGTACCAACAATAACAAATTGCTGTTTATCTACAATTACACCTTTTTTTCTTTTACAAAAATTAAAAGGTTACAGGTGCAACAAAAGTAGAGAAGTCTGGAGAGATTTTGGAGAGTGTGTGTGAGAGACGCTGCAATGTAACCTCATCTCAAATGGATAGCTATGTTCAATAAAGTTGCGTGGTAGGATCATAGATTGTATATTCAGGATGCATTGGTACTCTTTTTGTTACCTTTGCCAAGTCAGTGGCGTTGATAATGTCTGCCTGTCTGTCTGTTAGCAACATAATTCAAAATGTAATCACCAGATTTTTATTACATTTTTATGAAAAATGAAAAATGGAATAAGAAACACATGATTAGATTTTCTAGGGTATCCAAATCACCACATAGATTCAGGGATTTTTTAAAATAATTTTTTAGTGGCAATAAGGATAATTTTGCTTCTTATTTTAAAACAAATGCCCACAATCACTGGGAAAAAAAATTCCAATGCCTTGACAAAAGTCAAAGTGCTTCTAGTTTTGAAACTGACATCAGTGACATTTTGCCTAATTTATATTTAGAACTTGCTACTGAAATATAATAAACAATAAAGTAATACATATCAACACTTCTGTGACATTTTCAGGTTTATTGCTTATTATCTTTCACTGGAATAAATTAAGCACAGCGTTTATGGCTTCTTCATGTACTTTCCCGGGAAAAACAGCTTGTTGAGTATTACCCCTAAACAGATGCTTAGTATGAACAGAATTCAACGTTGTATCCAGCTGTAGAGCAATAACAGGATGCCTGCACTTGACACTGTGTAAACACAGAATCTGAAAAAGTCTGTGTGATTGCATTCAGTTGTGGTTGATTAAAAAAAAAGTTTTTAAACTTACCATCGCTCGGGGTCAACAAACCAGTCTCCCTCCCATTCCCATCCACGTGGAGGCAGAAAGCGCTCTTGCTTCAGTTTCACCTTTCCAGTCACATCAGAAAACTTGTGGCGACCAACCAGACCGGTTGTTCCCCACTTCCCAAACACCTGAGCCTGGTTCTCATACTGCAGTGCAAAAACAAGTGTGTGGTTATGCGGGCTATCTTTACAGTCAAAAAGGTGTATATAATTTTTTTCAGTGTTTTGAGTCACAGCTGTACCATTTCAGCATACACACTGAAGTTTCCCTCTGAGAAGCTGTTAAACTTCTTCTCATGAGCAGATAGACCAAGCCACATGTTGACCCGCAGCTGAACGGGGATCTTCACACCTTTGTTTTTGTCCATAGGGTACTGACAAAGCAAGAAATATTTGAAATGAAATATAAGAATATATGACAGATTGGTGTGTAAATTTGTATATTTTTAAAGGTGCATGTATTGTATTAGAGGAATCCCGTTATTGTAGGCTGATTGTTCTGTACCTGCATGAAGATGGTCTGGGTTTTTCCGCAGTATTTCCCACAGGCCTGTTCACTAAAGGTGGAGAACATGATCTGGTTGGCTGGAACACGAGCATAAGCCACCCTCTTCTCTCCTCTCAACATCCAAATAATCACATCTGGCATACTGTTCTGGGGCTGATGGAGACATTTAAAATACATGATAGAGGCTTAATCGTGTCTTTTTTTTAAATGAAATTCTAATTAATTTGGTGTAATAGCATCATGAACCTCTTCTGCAAGCTGTTTTATTCGTTCCAACCACTCTTCAACGTCACCGACAGTAGACTTGACATCCGTGGCCTCTTGTTTCAGGCGAATGGCCACTTGTTTGATACTGGCCGCAGCAGCGTCACGTAGACTTTTTATCTGAAGATCCAGAGCTGTAATATTTGGCTGACCTTCCGGAGCGGGAAGCTGTAAACTAAAGCAACAGAATTAAACCAAAACAGCCACCCCGTAAATGTGTCAGAACTGACAGCACAAACGTGCAGTTAATAACTGCTGATAAGACACACTTCAGCATCGCTCCACAGGCCCACAGTTCTAGTGCAGGATTGGACTGGTCTTATGTTACCTGTCCAGGTCCTCAATCATGTGGTTGATGAGTTTGAGCCAGATCTCTGCCAGATGTGTCTCAGGCACCTTGGCCAAGATGGCTGTCTTTAAAGAAGTAAGGTGGGACTCCTAGAAATGAATCCCAAGTAAAAATAAAAAAGGAGTCCAACCTAAGCAGCAACACAACATTTAGATGCACATTGTGTTGATGTGCCACAGTGACTTATGGAAAAGTGTCTCACCAATCGGTCGGCAATGAATAGGAGAACATTGACAGCGTCCAGGCGGTGTCCGATGTCCTCCCAGTATGACGTGAGGATCACCACAGGCTTGGTGTCAGCCCAGGGTAGGTAATAGTAGTGATTACCTGTGGAGATTGGTACTAATTATAGTACTTATACTAGATATTGTGTGTTTTGTCATACTGGGACAGCAGTGTTTTCTACGCCGTTAGAGAGGTTTTCTGGTTGTTTCGTACCATCAAACACAGCAAAGCTGTACTGGGTTGTGGACGCCAGGGGTTTGCAGGTAGAATCCAGCTTATTACCATAATTACCAATGCTGACCTCAAACTGGACTGGTTCACCTGGCTCTTGGAGCATGCATGCGCTGTGGAAAACAGCGCACAGAGAGTACCTCCTCCTCCGCTGGAATCTCTGAACCAAATTAAAAAAGATGTGGGAGTGTTAGAAGTTAAAGCAAGAATGTTGTTTCACTTGTTAAAACTCTTTATTAAAATGTTTAGTTTTTTCTTTATGATGCTTTTTTTAATCTTGTGAAATAAGTTGTTTGTTGTAGGAAAGTTCATTTAAATCCAAATGCATAACACAAAAAATTGTAAAGAGAATATCATTATATCATCATTATCTAGAAACTCTCTAGAAAGTTGGAGTAATTACAGGCTGACATCATTTAGTTTTTACCTGTGCTACCAGGATGTCATCACTGGAGATGTCCTCCACATTTTTATCAGCTTTCCCATCCAACTGAGTGGACAGTTCCACAAGAACCCTCCCCCTGTAGGCAACTCCTTCTCCCTAGGACAGGATATATTGCAGAAGACCTCATTTACATAAAATATTAATAAAAAAAAAAAAACAAGATAAAGTTTTTATGTTTATGCAGTGTTCAACACTCAGAAATGAACTCAGTCAGACATACATTTCCACTGTTGAGTTCATCAAATGGGTCCGGCAGGCCAGTGAACTCTCTTGGACTTCCATACAGATTGACATAGCAAGGCCCGAAAGCTGGGAGAAAACCAACCTCTGATGGAGCAGTGCTTACTGCAACACACAGTTATTCTGTTTATGACCCACCTTGCTTATGAAATAAAAGGTAAAGATGAATAAAAAAGATGGGGTTTTAAATAGTCATGAGTTCAAATATCCACTCTGTCATCTGAGTCTCATAACAAAAAGTTAAGAAAAAAATACCTATATTGGCCAAAAGGGCAAACCATATGAACTTCTCCTATTTTTTTCTGTTGGCATAAAAGTTTCAGGGCCATGAAGTAATTTTCTATTTACATTTAGGGAAACAAAACAGAAAGCCTGAAGTTGTTATGGTGATATAATGTTGCTAGACTTTAAACCACAAGACAATGGTATATGTCCTATTAGGTCAGGAGGAAGAGCAGTTGTCCTTCAACTGGAAAAGTTGGGGGATCGATTCCAGGCTTCCCCTAACTGGCCGAAGTGTCCTAGGGCAAGACACTGAACCCCAAGCTGCCCCCCAATGTGCCTATCAGGGTATGAGTGTGTGTATGAAAGGGTGAATGTGACAAGTAGTGTAAAGCGCTCTGAGTGGTCTGCATGCCTAGAAAAGCGCTATAGAAGTACAAGTCCATTTACCATTTACAATCTGCTTCTGTGCTAATATCGACAATTCAATCTGTCCTGACATTACAATGTAATCAGACAAGTTTAAAAAGTTATACTTTTTAACAGTCATATATTTATTGCAAAATGTGAAAAATACAGAAATGACCATTTTATACGTACATTCAGCGACTGTGTTGGGAGAATCAGCTTGTGTGTCTGTTTCAAATTAAATAAACAGTCATATATTAAACACTACATTGCAAATTATAGTTTTAAAGCAGTTCATAAGAATAAATGGACAATTTCATTATTACCTTCAATCTCCCCACCAGAATAAGACATTTTGCTTAGGTTCAAATATGTAGTTCCTATGGCATCATCCTTGGTTAGACGGTCCCTGCCAAATGAAAACAGGCCTGTCAAATACAGTCTGTGATATTGGCATATGGGAGGATGCCTTTGAGTGAGTATCAGAGCTTACCAGTCATACATGGTCAACTTGATGTGTTCGCACATGGATGGAAACTATAAAGGCAGAGATAATTTGCGCTGTGGTCTTTTTAATTAAAGTTAATGTGTTATTTTATTATATGCATTTTTCTTACTTTGACTTGGAGGTTGAGGACTTGATTCCACTCTGGATTTGCATTTTTCTCTATTATCCTGGTGCATAGCTAAAAATAACAGATGGAATGATTGAAATGAACGGTATTAAAAGAGAAGATAAAACATTTCTTTTCATCTTTTTATCAAACATACAATACCTTCTTTCCAGCAAAGCTGACTTCCAGATATGGATCAACCAAGTTCTTTTTATCTCCCTCGCCTCCAAAAATTTGCTTTACAGTCTGAACAAAGGCATCATCCACTGCAACACAGAGTTCCTTTTAAACACGAGGTTGCGTTTGAATGAATTCGACTGCATATTACTGTAACATGTGCAGGAATCTATGAAGGTATTCATCACTTACTTTGAGGCATGTCCTCTGCACGATACACTTTAAGACTCAGAGTGGCCCATCGCATTGTGACACCAGCTGGCACCAAAAGATTACTCTCAATGTTATCCAATTCTTCACGTAACTCTCTTTTCTCAGTCTGCCCCAAAAGTAAAATGAGACTTTTTCAAAAGGAATGTTTCAAAAATGCTCTGAGGCCCAGAAACAATTCATCCCCTTGGCGCTAATTCCTGAATTTACTGAGGTGAGATGCCTAAACTTCATTTATTTTGAGGATGAAGTAGTTATCTACCCATCCATGGACCCTTTTAAAACCATACAAAACCAAATGACCATACTTGTACTCATTTACTCCTTGATTCTTGGAGGAAAGTGGACATCAGAGCAATCCCAAGAGGCAGATATATGGACCAAGAGGAGTTGGACCTACAAGATTGGACTTGCAATGAGAATGTTTGCTTTGTTTGTACTCTGCCCTTGATTCTTGAGCTTTGCTTAGCCGTGTCATTTCTGTGTCATGGCTTTACTGTGAAAGACATACTTCTTATGTCTAAGCTGTTCCCACATTATGTCCTTCAAACTGAATCAAATGACTTCATCCTGCTCTTTTGAATAACAATCTTTTCTTGTATGCATGACCTGATTGGAAGGAATAAAACTTATTTCTGTTGTGCTCAATGACAACAAAGTTCTGTTTATATGAAATCCAGTTATAATTTGATGCTCTGTAGCTTTTTATTTAGCAGAATTCGCTCTCCAGACCTAAATTAGAAAGGAAGAAAGTACTCGTACCGGTGGCTCATCTCCAGTGCCAACAATGATTATGCTGACTTTAAGGTATCCCCTGGCCCCCATGTTGGAGTTATCAAGTTCACTCAGGAGGAGCCACTTCCTCACTATGGCATGACCTGGAGAAAGGATAAAAAATTGTTGAAAACAAAATATAAATACATTCTACATTAAGACAACTTAGATTATGACAAACTACATTACACTTTGAAAAACTGACCAGGTTCATCGTAGATGTAGCCAACATCCAGCTAGGTATCAAAACATAAATTCAAACATGTCAACTAATGATGATAATAATAAAAGGTACAATTACATTAACTAAACAAATAAATTACACATATTTAACAGGTTTGCTCAAATGGACATACCTTAAACTCTCCAATCAGACTGTCTGATCTGAGGGAGAAGGAGTCAAAAACCTTCGAAAGAAGAGACAAGACTAAGTGACAGAAAAAAGAACACTGTTGGCATTATAATGCAAAGTGATCGATACTCACTCGAAGGCTAATGCTTTCATCAAACAGCTCTGAAGGGAGCATGTTAACATTGTAGTAAAACATCTGAGTGACAAAAAAAAGACAAAGTGACTAATTTATCCATGGTCAACAAATGTACATTAAGTTCGATGTCTTAGGCACTTTTAAGCTGAGATTCTTACTTTTTAGAAAAAGTTGAGAAAGAGAAATGCTTATGAGAGGAGTTAAGTGCAAGAGAGAGATGAAAATACTGGCTTTGACTTCCAAAGAAGGCAACTGCCAAGCTGAAATATCACCTCTGCTGATAGAGAGAGAAATACTTCCTTCAGGAGATTGTAGGAATAGTATGGGGGTAAAAAAAAAAAAAAAAAAAAAAGACAAAAGCATAGAGAAAGGGAAAAAATGGAAAAAGTGATAGATTTCACACATGATGAGCATGTTAATCTTGATAAACTCATTACCTCATCAAAGAATGGGTTGTTCCCTCTCCTAATCCTAGTTCTGTGGGTTTGTCCGCAAACATGCACTTTCACCACTGGCTTGATGTTGTTGCCAGGCAGTTGTCGACCTTCAATAACCCGAATACGGATCTGGGCATTACAAGCATTAATGAGACATTTGACCAGTCAGTATATGTGTACACACACAGACACACACATTTTCATGAAAATATTCACACAAATGGAGGATGAAGAAAAATAAATGAGGAAAATATATCTCTACAGACTGGCTTTAACAATCTGCTTCCTAACCAAGTGAATGAAAATGTTTACTTGACGCGGGCCAGAATAACTGAGTTGTTGCAAATATCTGACTGACACGATGTATAAATATTATGATTCACTACTCCGTGGCACAGCCTTGGGTGCTGACAAAGCCTGTTATCACTCATGGTATAAACAGTCACAGTTCCCTCCTTAATTAGTGCTTGTGGTGTTTCAGGAAGAGTAATCAGAACTTGAAACAATACCTGGAAATCTTGAGGCTTATTGGCCAGAGCTCTGTGCCTCTTTCGGCTGAGACAGAATGGTTTTTGGCTTGGTTTCCGAGGTTGGTTTGGCAAAGTGGGGCCTCCTGGACTTCCAGCCAGACCTCCTTCCTCCATGTTTTCATCCCCCTCATCACCTTCCTCACTGCCTCCTATAGTTGACCAGAAAGAACCTGCGTTGTGGTGATATCTTAACAGTAAAGAGCAATAATCTGTCTAATTTTTTAATGAGGAATAAAATATTAGACACAACTATTCATCTTTTGATTGCCCTCCTTTTGACCTGGAGAGCACCAGAGGAGGACAGGAAGCAGTTTGCTGACTACTAGAATGGAGAGGGCATTTTCTTATGGTTTGCTATAGTGTTCTTACCAGGAACCACTTGAGTCAAATCACCACCAGACTGATCATTAAGGTTTGCTGTGGTGCTGGCAGGTGTCTCATACCCAATGAGCAAATTAATGGTTGCCTGCAAAATAATGCAAAATATGTGTATATTTAAATACATAATAATTAAGTTACTACTTATATTCTACATGTCTAATACCAAACAAAGGCTCAACAAAACATTTAATTCCTTATCCAGATTTAAAAAGTACAAAAGGTATTGTAAAAGTATTATATATACAGAACCAGTCAAAAGTTTAGACACATTTCCATCAAATCCAATGGGAAAGTGTGTCCTAACTTTTGGCTGGTAGTTTATAAATGCACAGAGTTTGTGAAGGATCAGGCTGTTAACTTAATGTGTTTACCCCAACAGGTTGCTGCTTTTCATTGAGCAAAGGCACATTCTTGAATGGAAGGGACTTCACCTGACCACTGGCCAAGTCTTTCAATGAGATTTTGGCAGTACCAATAAGCCTGAAAAGCAATCACATGACATTTTTATTTGGCAAATATCGCTAAATATTATGAGAGAAATGGTGTCTCCAGCTGATCTCCACAATTAATGATCAACATTTGCCATACGAGGAAACTGGAAGAAGGATTAGAAAAGGCTGTCAACCACCTACAGCTCTTTCGGTACGGTGATGAATACACTTCCTAAATTCAATACTCTTATAAACAGTAACTGTCAGTTTGTTTAAGCTCCCAGTTAGTGTTAGGGAAGCAGACACCCTCCCCACCTTTAAGACTAGGCTGAAGACTTATCTTTTTGATAAGTCCTATAGCTAGGGATGGTTAGCATCCCTTAGTTATGCTGCTATAGGTTTAGACTGCTGAGGGACATTTCCTGATACACTGAGCTTCTTTCTTTTTCTCTTTATCTCTTTCTTTTACCCCCCCCCATAACAGTGTTGCATCATTAACATGTATGTCTCCTGTCTCAGCAGGTCTCCCTGGCCGGGAGTAGCAGTTCCTGTTGTCTGTTGTCTTTCTGTCCTCTTCCCCCCACACAGCAGAGGCAGATGGCTGCCTGTCCTGAGCCGGGTTCTGCCGGAGGTTTCCTTCCTGTTAAAAGGGAGTTTTTTCCTTCCCACTGTTGCCAGTGTGCTTGCTCAGGATGGGAGATTGAGTTGGACTCAACTCAATCTGTTGGTTTCCTTATATAGGCTGTTATGAATTGGCCTTCATTATGTTTTCCCCTCTGTTTGTAAAGCGTCTTGAGATGGCATTGCCGTGATTTGACGCTATATAAATAAAGTTGAATTGAATTGAATTGTTTAGAAAGCAGAAGTTTTGAAACCTTGGTTAATAATCATAAAGTATTGCACCATAATGGGCTTTTTCTAAAGTCATACCAGTGATTTCATGTACCAACTGTCATAAATGGTGGTGGTAGAGGTGTGGAGCCAAATGCAGGAGACGGGAGCCAGAGACGCAGAAGAGGTTTTAATCTAGGAACTGAAAGGCAGAGGGCACAGGAGGCTAACTGAACTTACGCAATGATCCAGCAAATGGAACAGAGACCATATATATATATATATATATATATATATATATATATATATATATATATATATATATATATATGGTCTCTATATATATATGTGTATATACACATACATATATACACATGTATATATACACAAACATATATATATATATATATATATATATATATATATATATATATACACACACACACAAACAAAAATGAGACTCAGGTGAAATGCATCAGCTCATTGGATCCAGGTAAAATCTGTGAATGCGAAAGCAAAACAGGAAACCAGGCATGAGGGAACAAAACAGGGAAAACCACAACATAAAACAGGAAACTACAACTAAAGAGAACAAGAAACATCACATCCTGACACCAATAGTCAATTCCCAGTTTTGGCAAAAGTAGCAGGATTTCTGAGTGCATGACACAGTATGGTTTGCTGTGCCAGCTGCTTGGGAAAGGAAAAAAACCCTGAAAAACCTTAACAATAAACGAACCACAGGCATGTACCACAAGCTCTGTGACTGGTTTATGAGGAAGGAGAAAAGGCCATCTCAAATAAGCAACACGAGAACTGGCTCAGTCCTACCACAGTTGACTTCAGCAGGATTGTTTTCTTGCCTTAATAGTACTTTTTCACTGCAAACGTGTAAATTTTCAACTCATGTTTGTAGAATAAAACAACTAAAAATAGTTTTCTCTAAGAATTTTCCAGTCAGCACTGCTTGATTGATTGAGCCTTTAAATACCCCTTTTTTTTTTTTTTAACTCTGAGCCACATTCCTTTTCCTGATTTTCCTGGTTTTTAGATTTGGATCAGAGTTGGCAATCAGGGTTTGCCTAAACTTCCAAACCTGTTTCCAGAATCGCACTCCGTATGAATTTCATTACTGGCTGAAGTGCAGTAATACACATAGGCCAATAACAAACCAGCGCAGTTCTATTATTCACCTCTCTCATGCGTAGCTAAGTGATTATGGAAAATCTTTCAAGTGCATGTGGGACT
The DNA here is from genome assembly GCF_933228915.1 of Telmatherina bonti. Classification (NCBI taxonomy): domain Eukaryota; kingdom Metazoa; phylum Chordata; class Actinopteri; order Atheriniformes; family Telmatherinidae; genus Telmatherina; species Telmatherina bonti. The sequence continues at coordinate 27,017,807 of NC_136629.1, read as the reverse complement.
GAGTCAAACCCTCCTCCTCTTTCACCCCCACCTCCTTATACCACGCTGAAAAAACTGTATTGTGACTCAGTGGAAATGTTATTACTTGGTCAATCCTCTGACCTCCACTTCAGGATCAAATTCAGTAAAGCAGGAAATTAAGCAGAGCAATAACTAATATTGTATATCGATGTCTGGATTTGAGAAGGGGAGTGTTATAATAGAGTGGCTTGTATTTCCATTTAAGGCAAAATTCCTGAAACAGCTGCAGCACTTTTTATGATAGAAACAAAGCACTTCTCTTCTTACGCAGCAAGTCTTAACTTGGTAACAGTTTATGCTGAAGAGATCAGTTTCAACATGCAAGTGCTGTCATTGAGAAACGACTGTGATAATTATTTTCATCTACACAATCTGCATGAATAGAAGTTGGGATTTGGATACTATTAGTGCAGCTGGAAGTGAAACAAGCACTTTCACAGATTATAATCTCTCATCTAAGGAGATTAAAGGTAGATGAGATTTTTCTCCACCCGCTATACTTTGGGTTTTTGTTTACTTTATGCTTTTTTTTTTTCCTCCACAAAGATAACATTAGGATGAAATTATCACTTTTGTATAGCTATGCTATTGTAGCTTTTGTATATATACTATGGTAACACTGGGACACAATACTAACTAATACTAGTTGTACTAGGACATGGGTCAGGTATGAAATAATTTCACAAAATGTATCGTTTAACTGTGTTTCTATCATTTTTTAACAAATTACTCAACACTACTTAGTTACACAATTGCAATATGGCATTGGCAAATATAACAATATTTCATACACATACTTATCTTTTCCAATTGTTTCATAGTCTTTTACAACCACGTCAATGAATGAAGATGCATCCAAAGGAGAGCCTTTCAGATCAAATTCAAGGACCTGCAATCCAGACGAGCTCATTTAATCAGCGGATTCATCATTTCATACATTTAATTCAGCATCGTTTCTTACTTCATTCCAAACGGGATTCAACTCATTGTCAACTGCTTTGGTTTTCTTCTTTTCACCTGTAAGCATAAAATACATTTGTTGATGGTATTATTAAACTTGTGCTTTAAAAATAACAACAACAAAAAGCCTAACTATTTTTTTATTTTTTTTTTTAAAGTTCTGTGGGAACGCTGGGTTACTCTGACCTTATAAGGATGTAGTAGTTTTGTGAATCATTACCAAAAAATTAAGTCCTTTTCAAACCTCAAATTTATTTAAAACAATGCTGACAGTTTAATAGCAAAAGGAAAAAGCATACATCAACAAATCTAAGAGAGAAAAATAGGCTTTAAGAACAGTTTACTGAGGGATAATAATTCAAGAGAAAAACAATACCAATGAGATTCCTCACCTCTAAAGACAATAGCTGCTATTGGATCTGGATTTCCCAGTTTCTTTTTGGGGATCCCACTGGCGGACTGAACAATGACCCGCAACATATTAGAAGGAAAAGAAAATCCAGATTTATTCAGAGAATCACATCATAGTCCGCAGGGAGAGGGAGCCTCTGAGGAAACTGAGATGTGAGGAGGAGAGGAATACTGGAGGGCAGTCTTATTGGTGAGGTCACACAAAACACGCAATGAGCATTGGGGAGGCGGGAGGCGGGGGATTTAGGGCATAAATTACCTGCAAACCACACCCCGTGTTTCAATTTATAATTGCCCTATATCTGTTGACTAATTTTGCTTTACTTTAGAGCGAAGCCATATAAATCAGCCAGAAGTCAGATCTTTTTCTTGTACAACAGCGCCCCCCAAGTGATCACCTAATGTACTGCGTTGTTCAAGTTACATGTTTGCCCCCATTTAATTTGTAGTTTGATCATTTGATCAATTGATCATAAAGCCGTCACTGCAACTAGATCATTATTATCGTTATAAAGACAAATGCTGTTGGGTGGAAATTCTGTTTTGTTTTGTTTTGTTGTTGTTTTTCTTCTTTAAGCCAACGGACAGGCGAATAAAACGCAGGCAGCTCTTCGTCAGAGTTTGAAAGCTGCCGCCAGAGGAACAGCCCCCTCCAGAGGTAACTACGTTAGCTGTTTTGTTTTGTTTTGTTAAATGAATACATAAAACTAAAAAAGAAAAGAACAGACAAGAAAGAAAATAAAATTGAAAATGAAAACTTAAAAAAAAGAATAATTAAATAGGAAATTGCTATTTTTATTTGAAAACATCCGTTTTAGCTTTTTAGCTTGCCTTTTTTATATAAATGCTACCTAGCTAGCTTAAATAACCTTGACTACAGACAAAATTATTTTAAATGTAAATATATATAACAAGAAGGGGTTAGGTTTCTTATGCTGAAAGGTTAATGTCCAATTGAAGTGTTTTAAAATGTAGTATTAATTTAAATCAGTTCACTTTGTAGATGCAAGCTAAAGAAAAGAGATAGAATTAAAAGGTCACATTTTAAATGTAAGCTAATATTTGTTGTTGGCTTACTAGCCTTTTACGTCTCTTTATTGGATGTTCCGGCACAAATAAACAAGCTGTCGTGGAAAATAATCTGTTTTCACTTTTTTTTTTTTTTTTTTTCTTGAAATAGAGGAGCATTTTGACTCTTTTTTTCAGAATTAATGGGATAAAGCTAACTTTAACTATAAGCAAAAATTAACGTTTTAAGCCTTTTTCTAATGACGTGTCTGTTACCAGAATACCAACTGGGAGCTGCTTCCAGGAGTTTGTATAAATAAATTTAAAAAAAAAAAAGTACTCTGCATTATTGAGGCCTTTTCTTGTCAAAATGTTAAATGAAATTTAAGTTTGGCTAAATTATTATCATGAACTAATAGATTTTCCGAGACAAAACAAAAGCTATATTTGTAGTTGTTTTTTTTGTTTGTTTTTGTTTGGTTTTTTTTTAGAAAAAGTATAAAATTAACGGTTAATGCTGCAGTAATTAAAATATATTCAAATTCAGAAAACTTTATTTATCTCTAAGGGGCAATTCCATTTACAGACATGGGTTGCAGCCATACAGTCTATGGCTGCAGCAAAGGAAAGAACATTATCTACACACATTCAGTCAATGTGCAGTATACAACATCATGAGCGGATCCATCCATAAAGTGCCACAGTTTTACCATCAGTAACAAAGTGACAAGTGCAATGGCAGAAATAAGTAGATAAAAATAAATAAATATTGCTTTGTAACAATCACATGAAGGGGTACTTTCTGCACTGATCTTTGAACTGGTTTTCCTTTTTCAGTGCAGAACTTCTACTCACAATAGAGAATAGAGAGTAACATTTGTACTTTTACTTAAAGCTGGGGTAGGTAATGTTGGGGAGTTTTGCTCCTTGCGTGATCTAATGCTTTTTTCTTATCTCTGCCAAGGAGGTAATGGTTTTCTGGCGTTTATCTGTTTGTGTTCAAGATAACTCAAAAAGTTATGGGTGGATTTTAATTAAATTTTCACAGTTGTTGGAAATGTGAAAAGGAAGAACAGGTTTAATTTTGGTTGTGATCCGGATCACTGTTTGGATCCAGGAGTTTTTTAAATGAGATTTGTGCTCTCCGAGTGCTTTTCTAGTCCGCAGCTTTTTCTCTGTCTCAGTTGTTCAGCGGGAGGAGGCAAAAAAAAACGAGCCGGGTTGGGGAAATCCTTCCTGCATTTTCTCAGCCATGATTGGTCAGAGTTTTTACAGATTTACAGTAAACTGAGGGGTCTAACTATATTTCTTATTGTTCATGATTACAAAATGTATAGACTACTATCAGGGCAAGGAACCACTTCACCTAGAGTAAAAAAAAATGTCTGAGCAAGATTACCTACCCTAGCTTTAACTGAAGGATGTGAAACTTCATGCTCCTTTACAAATACTGTCATTGCAGGGTTGTGGTCATATATCATTACATGGCCTCAAAAGAAATCTACTTGATGATTTTTAAATAGCAATTCAAATTAAGCTTTATTGTAATTATTGCAAACAAGAAAATATAATTTGTGATTTCATCTGAACTGTTTGAAAAACAACATCAAATGCAGTCCTGGCACTGGGAGGCTATGAACGGAATCGATTTTCATTCCAAGTGTTTATGTTTGAAGTTGTATATTTTGTCATGCTGTATCCTTGTTGTGCATCAACGTGGGATTCTTTGCTGTGACAGAAATGGCAGCCTCTAAATTTAAGCATTCACTGAAGAAAAAGCTCAACTCAGAGCTCGGTGTGATCATCAGCAATCTGAGGAAAGAGAACGCCTATCTGAAGAAGACTCTAGCTGAGCTGTCCCGTCATCATGCAGATCATAACAAGCTTGTAGAGGTACCGTACTGACTTCAAGGTGTTTGGTTTATTGCAAAAATTCATCAAGCTTATTATTACTGGAACGTAAAGTAGCTAGCAGTTAGGTTGCTAACGAGACCTATGTTTACTCTCAGTTGTTTGGTTTTTTTTTGTTTGTTTTGATTTTTGCTCTTCTTTTCAGAACAGTATTTTACTGTAGCTTCATTTTATTGCAACTACTTTTTGTTTCATGTTTATTTGCAGAGAGTTCTCTCTCTTGAAACCATGAGGCTTCAAAGTTGTCAGCAGTTAACGGCAACAGATGAAAAAGCTGCTTTATCATCAGATGAGCTTTGCCCAAATGAAGGAAATTGCACGGACAGAGTGGCTATTGGGAGAAGGAATAGCACATCCATTTACACCAAAGATATTGAAGAAATAAAGAACAAGCTTGCAACCATCTCAACGAAGTGTCAGTATCTCGAGAGCAAAGTTGCAGAGAAGCAGGTATTTATTATTGGTGACTATGGTGCTGGAGGGAATTAAAACAAACGATTTCATCTGTCTTTTCCAGCCACTGACCATCTTCTTATAATTATTACACTCACAGGCTTTCTGTGAAATTACTTTGACAGTTATTAAAAACTTAGTAGCTCCGGTAATGATATCACTGTTACATATTAACATCATCAAAAAATAATCAAACCATGTTTCCCATCCTGTTTTCCACAAGATGGCACTAGTTGCTTTTGAATCAGCTTCGCTTATATATATATATGTATATATAGCCACAAGAAAAGATTTGAACAGATAGTTCTGCTACCCAGTGGTCTCTTTTGTTGTTGCATCTGAGACTGTGTTCATATCTGTTTTTTGTTTTGTTTTTTTTAAACGAATGACACTTATATTTTTTTCTACTGTCTTATCGGAGACATCTGACAAACCAGCTTCCATCAGTGATGAAGCAGTCTCAGAGCTTCGAAGTCAACTGGCTGATGTAAGCACTTTTATGTTTACAGCTGCTTATTTTTTATTTTGCTTGTTTGCATTTATTTCCATGCCAAGATACGACTGAATAAGGTCTCCATGTCGTGCTGAGGGTTTTTTACTTTTCAGCCATCCCTGTGGCACAGATTTCTGTCTTCCTCTCTCTTATTCTTTATTCTTTCAAGGCCTTGAAGAAGAACAAGCAGTGGCTGGAATATGACCAGCAGAGAGAGGCCTATGTAAGGGCAGTTGTGGCCAGAATATTAGAGCTGGAGAAGAGGCTGAGAGAAGCCAGTCAGACCCGCTCACAACAGCACAATGAGCACCATTCAGATGGTGAGCCAAAGGGACAGTGGGTAGTGGACATTCACCACTGGGGTAACAAGGGGCAACAGACTGCCGCAAAGTTTTTTTAAGATGCCAAGATTGTACTGTAGTACCTTGTTGTTGCAGAAAGCATAGCAGTTTACAACATTTTCAAAACAATTAGTAATGTAGAACAAGTTTTATGTGTCACAACAACCACCAATCAGCTTTAGATACCCTCTTTATTCAGTCCATGGTTGGTTTAGGGGGCCTGGAACGTATCACAGGGTCATTGAATCAAACCATATCGTAAACACTCGGACTTTACCAGGGCTTATAATTGGGAAGATAAAGATTAACTCATAACATATTGCATCTCATTGTCATTTATTTAACAAAAACTGAGACAATCCAGAAACAGTGTTTGAAAAACTGAATTTACTTCATGGTTCAGTGGCATACAGAAGCACCTTTATCAGCAGTAAGTTTTTTTTTTTTTTTTTTTTTTTTTTTTTTTAATGGCATTGTCAGACTTACATCATTGTGGAGAAATTGCAGCCCACTCTTCTTTTCAGTGTTGCTTTGCTCCTCTGAGGTTTGTAGCCACTTATTTGTGCACAGCTCTTGTAAGGTCTGGAGATAACTAGTTCATATTAACTTATTTATACTTTTTTTGTAACCAGTCCATGTGGATTTACTGATGTGTTTCAGCCAAGCTTTAGAAGTAAGATTGTTGGCTTCACATTTGATTCGACAGTACTTTGGTCAAGCGGCAACCTCCAGTGGTTAAAAGTGAAGCCTATGTGGAAGTGCATAAAACTGCAGTTCCCCCTTTATCCGCTAGGGGCTGGCTGCAAAACAGAGCAAATCCCCATAGACTCCCATGTTAAAAAGGCCAACTTCACTGCAGAAATAAACATACAGCCTGGTTCAAAAATCCATTTTCGGTTTAATAGGTCAGGTTTACCTTAATGACAACTGTGGGGGGAGTGCATTTTTTTTCTACCTCGCCCGTTTTAAAGTAATTTAATCTGGAAGTTCAGCAAATTTAGGGGCGTGTCCTTTTGATTGACAGGTACCAATCTCTGGCTTCAAGTAAGAAGAACGTAGAACAACCGCAAATTTTTAGCCGGTTAATGACGTGACTTAGCTATAGCCCGCTTACCTCCGTTAGCTGGGTAGCTCCTTATCCTTATCTTGGGGTTAGCTCGGTTAGCTTTTAGCTACAGAAAGCTCGGAGTTTGCTAAATGTCTATCATCCCACATGACGCTCACGGGTGCCCTCTCAGCTCCACCTCTTTGCCCATATATGTATTTTCCGGGCGAGACGATGCGCATGACGCTGCCAACATGGCGCCGGTAGGAACCGCACACCAAGCTTCAATTCAGCTCTTCAGAAACGTATGGGTGACGTCAAGGAGACGCCGTCCATCTCTTTATATACAGTCTATGACTTTGGTGTATAAAGATGAGTTCATGGTCGACTCAGTGATTGCAAGGTCCCCAGATCCTGTAGCTGATAAACAAATCATCCCCCTTCTATCACTGCCTGACAGCTGTTATAAAATGTGGGGTGTGTTTGGTTTTTGTCAACCCTGGCACTTGTGCATTTTTTATAACATGTTTTTATTTCACAAAAGGAAATCCTAAAAAATACTAAAAAACTTACTTTCTACAAAAGTAAATATACACACACATAAATGATCAGAAGAAAAAAAGGGCAAAAAAACATTAGTAAGAATACCATCAATGCAAAATAGAGATCTAACCATAAACATAATAAAATATTGTGCATTTGTGCGTTTTGTCTAAAGGAGCTTCTTCTTGTAGTTTTGCAGTCTGAAATGTCAGAGTTAGTTTTTTATTTATTCATTCATGCATTTATTTTTTACTGTTTCTCTGAGTATTGCACAGTCTGAAATGAACTTAGTGGGATGTCTCCGTAGAGAAAATTGACAAATGTCTAAAATTATTTCAACTTGAGGAATGAACTTTCTCCTTTTAGTATGACAGCCTTTTGTCTCTACTGCAATATTTCTGCTACATCATTTACGTTTTACATGTGCATTTATGTTCTGTGATCCTATTTTCACCCTTTTGATCCCTTTTTATGTACAATTTTTGTTTTCCTTCCTTATTCCTCTCAACGCCCCCAGGGGGAAATGTAGTATATCTAAATTGGAAATGCATCGAATTTCAAATTCCCTGGAAATCATCTTCATGTATTTGCTTATTACAGATGTGAGACTAAGCCAGATGCAGAAGCACTATAAGGAACTTCTTAAGAAAGCTAAACTGCAAAAGGAGGTCTTTCAGGAACAGGCTGAAGTTACTCATCAGAGACTGATAATTGCCCAAAACCGGTATGTCTATCTGTGGGGGTTGGAGGTAAAACAAGAAAAGAAAAGAAAAAAGTACTATATGTTTTAGTTTAAAGTAGGTGAAAAGCTGTGATAAATTGATGTGTAGGTGCAGGGTAAAGGAAAGGGAAGTGGAAGAGCTCAAGCAGGAGCTGCAGAGTGAAAGAATGAGCAAAGAAAGTGCACAAGAAGAGCATCCTAACTCGCTGGATGAAGAGCAGCCGCTGAGGGATGAGACAAAAGAACTCAGGGTGAATGAAGAGAAGCGAAGGTCAGCTAGCTCTGAGATGCAGGTACATCTTCAGTAAACCTTCTTACACCGTTTTATGAATAAGAAAAAGGTGTTCCCTTTACTTTAATAAACAGGGATAAGTACTCTTTAATAAGATGACATAAAAAATACTCTCTTCTCAGGCAACTCTCATTCAGAGATATATGTTAAATCTTCACCATGCAGACCAGGAAAAGATTGATGACCTGCAGAGACGGGTATGTCATATCATTCACCCTCTTAGTTTGGTGAGGTTGCTTTTGAATCAGAAAGATTTTACAAAAGGAAAAAGATGCACAGTATTGGCATTGTGCGTCTCTTAGTATTGTCCTCTTTGAGATTCCAATCATGCCGCCTCCTACACAACTTAGCCTCTTTGGTGTCCTTCCAAAAAATGTCCTCAAAAGAGTCTTGATAATTGAAAAATAAGTTGCGCATAATTAGTAAATATTTCATTGCAGTGGTAGTTTTTTTTTTTTTTTAAATTTCTAGATCCAGATTTCTTCACAAGATCTTGAGGATGAAAGGCAGAACTGTTCGTATTTAAAGAAGCAATTGATCAGAATTCTGAAGGTGCCATCAAAAGCAAAACAGTCCAAGGTTGGCACGATTTCAATTTTTTCAATTCCATTCATTTCAGCTTTATTTGTATAGCGCCACTTCACAACAATGTTGTCACAGGGCACTTTACATACACATCATTTCAAGTCAATTCATACATAGCCTAACCAACTAGCATAACCAACTAATTGCATCGAATTGTGACTTTGATCCAATCTCCCATCCTGAGCATGCACGAGGCGGCAGTGGGAAGGAAAAAACTCCCTTTTAACAGGAAGAAAACCTCCGACAGAACCCGGCTCAGGGAGGGCAGCCATCTGCCTCGACTGGTTGGGGTGGAGATGACAGGAAAGAAAGATCAACATGTACAACTGCACTTATTCAGGAAGTCCTGAAGAAAAAGGGAGAATTAAGTTAAAGAAGGCAATATTGGCATATATTTATATATTAATACATTTTAGAAATAGAGCGAGGTACTTCTCAGTGCATCAGGTAACATCCCCATTGCCAGTAACGGATGGCTAGACTACCCATAACTTTAACAGGAATGAGCATAACCTGGAGAGTTGGGTCCTGTACATGCAGACTCCAACTCAGGAGATGCTCATATCCTAAGTATAAGAATCTTGGAAAAGGAAGGTTTTCAGCTCGATCTTAAAGGTGTGGAGGGAGTCAGCCTCCCGAACCCACAGTGGAAGCTGGTTCCATAAGAGAGGAGCCTGATAGCTAAAGGCCCTTCCTCCCATAGTACTCTTTGAGACTCTGGGAACCACCAGTAAACCTGTAGTCTGAGAGCGCAGTGCTCTATTTGGAATATATGGAACTATAAGATCTTTTATGTACAATGGAGCTTGGTCATGGAGAGCTTTATATGTGAGGAGAAGAATTTTAAACTTTATCCTGGATTGAACAGGGAGCCAGTGTAGAGAGGCTAAAACTGGTGAAATATGATCTCTCCTGCTAGTCCTCATCAGAACCCTCGCTGCAGCATTTTGGATCAACTGGAGACTTTTCCGTGCATATTTTGTACAGCCCATAAATATGAAATTGCAGTAATCCAGTCTGGAAGTAATAAAGGCATGGACTAATTTTTCTGCATCTTTCTGAGACAAGATGCCCCTAATTTTTTGCAATGTTACGCAGGTGGAAGAAGGCAGTTCTAGAAACCTGTTTTAAATGTGAGCTAAAGGACAAATCCTGGTCAAATCCAAATAGACCAATGAAGAATTATAGTTATGTCTTTTATTAAACTTAAAGCTGCATGAACACATCCTGTAACCTGGTTTATTAATAATCACTGCTCTTAGCCCAATTTTTATGCAGCTAAAAGCTGATTGTATCAAGTTGCATCATGATAAACCAAAGTTATGATCCAAAGTAGAATAAAATGTGTCTTACATTCAAGGGAAACTGCACTGAGATTGGTGATCCGGTCTCACCCCCTCACTGTTCACCCAAAATGTAAAATTTTGAAATGAATTAGTGCAGCTTTAAGTTGTGTTTAAAAAAGTCAAATAGGTGTAAATCTTTTTTATAATCATAAATATGAGAGTTGAGTGATGCTATTTCTATTTTTTAATACAAAAAAACGGCAGGAAAGTGAAGAGCTGCACATCCCCTCCCAACCCTCCAGAGACAGCCTGGCATCCTCTGCTCACAGCAGCATGCTGAATGAAAGCCTGCTGGAGTGTCCCAGCTGCCAGGCTGAGTATTCAGCCAGTCAGTACCGAGAGCTGCTGTGCCACCTGGAAAACTGTCAGGAGTGAGCTGTTCCTTTTTAAAACCTTCACAGTTCTGTATCTTAATATGGATCAATTTTCTTATTCATAATCTGTAACAAAAAAAAAAGGTTCAAGTTAATAAACTCAGCTGTTGAATTGTTGAGGGTGTTTGTCTTTAGTATTTTCAGTGAACCTCCAAAACACGTGACACACCCAGCCGAAAATTCTTACTGCTCCTCAGTCCTGCTTTTGAGAAACAATAACATTTTTAAAAGAAAATATTTGTATGAATAAAATATGCTCAGCTGAATTTGATCAAGTTTAACTGAACAGAGTTTGAGTTGTTAATGTATGCAACTATTAAAATGGAGAATATAGGATACATTGCTGCTTCTTCCAGCTCAGCCAAGCAGAGCAAATGCAGCTCGGCTTGTAGCCAGCTGCATTTCAGCCTTTTGAACAGAGCAATTACAATTAATGGACTATAAAAACTGCAGCATCATCTTGCCATCCAAAGCCTCTCCCTCTCACATGCAGGTTTTTGTGCATCACACATTACAGAGTGAAATACTGCTGCCATAACTACATTTTAAACCACTGTTTTTAACAGCAGACTCATGGCTTTAAAGTCTTTGTGCTATTTCTTTGAACTCATTGATTAGTTTTTTGTAATTTAATTGAAAATATAAGGACTGACAAAAATTTAATGAAGTTTTGGTTACCAGTTTGATCCAGTACATGGAAATATTGCCTCAGCAAAGGAACGTACTGGCAGTGGATGAGATAAGAGGTAGCAAAATACTGCTGATGAGAGTTGTGTGGTATCAGGATGGGGTGAAAATGGGCAGAAGGTAGGTTGTAAAAACACCTGGAGGGTGTTATCAGAACAGGAGTTTACAATAAAAGGATCAAACCGATGGGGCTGTACCTGGCATGAAGATGACCGGACAATAATAGAGAAGGAGATCAGTTTGACTAGAAAGAGGAAACTATAAAACAACGCAGGATTAAAACCTCTTTTTCATGCATCAAATCATTCAATTTTAAGTTCTCAGCATGAGTGTGTTCGCAGAAAAAATATCTTATTAAAAGGAAAAGCTGATAGTTAACGGGGTTCATGAGAGATTAAAAGTCATAAAGTCCATCTCCACCTTTACAAAGTGGCTATAAATTCAACCAGTACATCCTCATATAGAACTACAACCACAGGACAGTTCATTAACAGTAAACTGAATATTTCATTATATTGGCAAACTTTTTAATTGTGTGATGAACTTAAATCAATTAACAATGAAAATGATTTTATGATGATTTACAAAAAAGTTGCAGCTTGATATACACGTATACAAAATATGACTTTTATGTAAAATATGGATGTATACAAGCTTCTTTAGGTATGCTTGGAGTCCATGATTGTTTGTCTGGAAATGTTCAGTGTAGTTTATTGTTTTGTTTAGTATGTTTTTATAGTTTCATTTGTATGTATTGTACTGTACTTATGTACTGTTTTGCTTTGTATCTGTCCAGGCTCCATCTCTAAGCTTCAAATAGATTCAATGTGTGACTTGGTTCACACAAGTATATAATTCACATTGGGTCTAGTGTGTAGATCACACTGCATGTTAACACAAGTAAGGGTGGGAATAAAGCTTATGCACAACTTCAGTGAGGAAGATCTGCATTATGAAATTAATTCAGTTCAGATAACCAGAAGGGACCACAGTAGTGAAAAAGAGGACTTGTGGGGGCTACAACACAGTAGAGAATCAACGTTCAATGATGTTCAGCGACACAGCAGCAGACAGGAGCATAAAGAACATGCTGTAATAATTGACTTCCTATCAGGTGTTGCAAAGCAAACACCATGAACAGGGCTTGTCCCCGCCCCTTCAATCCATCTTCTCCCATCCTCTTTGTTCACTTCACGGTTTATCACTCCATCATTACTCAGGAATGGATACCTTTTGCTTCAGTCTTTTTTTTTTCTAATTCTTCTTCAGCACATAAGATAATGGATTCCCACAGTCTCCGCCTAAAAAACTTGACTTATTTTACTTTCTTCTCTGAACTGGAGCACTCAGATCATGTTAGCAGGACTGTTCTGGAGACCCTGGTTATCACAACTGTCTTCCTGGTCTCAGTGGCGGCCAATGTAGGAGCCGCAATCCTGGTAACCTGTGAACGCAGACTGCTGGCCAACAAGACCATCCTGACCCTCAACCTTTTTGTGGCTGATCTGCTGTTTGTCAGCATGATCCCCCTTATTGTGGCTGTGCGTTGGACTGTGTCCTGGACTCTGGGGTACACGGTCTGTCACACAGTGCTGTACGTTATCTGCATGAGTGGTTGTGTCGCCATCACCACCCTGGCCACAATCAGTGTGGAGAGGGTGCAAGCTATTCTACGACTGCAAACTGTGCCAACTCTTAACCCCAGGATGTTGACTGCTACCCTCATCTTCATCTGGGCCTTTTCAGCACTTACTTGTCTACCCCTCAGCCTGTTCTTCACTGTGATGGAAGTGAATTTCCCTAAACAGGTATGAACGAACTAACAAATGAAAAACAAAGTCCTCTCCATTAACTGACATGTTACTGTATCATTGTGGTTTCTGCATAGGAACGTTTACGTATCTGTACTCTCAAGTGGCCTGACGCAACTGCAGAGATTGTGTGGAATGTAGCCTTCACCGCGCTGTCCTTCCTTCTGCCAGGAGTCATGATTGTGGTCAGTTACGGCAAAATATTACAGGTGAGTTTATTGCAGGGAGGGAAGAGAAAGACTGTTTAGGAACATTGCTTGTTTGGTCATGTAATTATTTTATCCAGCATTTCAATAAGATTTGTCATGTTTAAAATAAATAGCTATCACACTGCAAAAACTCAGCCTTAAAAAACAAGAAAAAAATGTACGAAAATTAGGTAAATGTTGCTTAAAATAAGATACATAACAAGAAAATTAGGCTTGTCAAGACTTCCCAAAACAAGTAAAAATACTCTTAAAACAAGCGGAATTCTCTGGCATAAAAACTAAGAATTATCTTACCTTTAAAAAAAAAAAAGCATATGTGTACTCAATTTAAGATTTAGATTTGAGTTTTTGCAGTGCAGCAGTTATGAAACAGCTGTTTTATTACATAATAACTTCATATACTTAGTACCTATTTCTTCTCATTTTATCAGTCAATTTAAATTTGCAGTTTTACAATGGTGCATTATAAAATGCATTCAGTTTACAACAGAACTGAGTTTCTGGATTTTATTTTAACTACATTATTTCTAAGTTGATACGTTGAGTATTTTTTTCTTCAAAACTAAGAACTTTGCAGCAAAATGGGGATTACCTATCAGGATGTCTGCATCATTGGCCACGTGGAAAATTATTTTTAAAGGATTTTAATAAACCCATTACTGTGGAAGGAACCAAAAAACTTACAGGTGGATTTATGGGTATTTATAAAAGAAGAAACACAGATTCAACATTAATCAGGAGACTAATCAGGATGCAACAGTATGTTGTAAATTTGATCAGAACTGCTAAATACTTAGCAGTGAATGCTCAGTTTGATGACATGAAGCCGTACAAGTGCAAAAGTTGAAAGAGAGATGGCATTTACAGGTGGCACTACAGATGCTTGTGAGTAAATAAAAACTAGGAATTTAACTGCTTCACAAGTTTTGTTTTGTTTTGTTTACAGATAAAAGATGAGTTTTCAGCCTGGTAATGATCCAAAATATGTATTTCTTTAATTAGGTGACTTTTTAAATTATACTAGACAGCTATGTTTTTGCATGTTGTGTACATTATTATTATTCATTCATCAATTAACATCAACTAAACTGACATTTATCCTTGTGTCCTCTGTGGTTATAATTCATTTCTCCTGGTACAGAAACATGTTTTACCCACTTTTGAAGATGTGGATAACTCATGTGGGTACACAGCTTTTCCACTATCGTCAACATTATTTCCCGTGATCCATCATATTGACAATAAATGTGTTACAGACAGCATAAAATGATGCTGAGAAGTCAGACATTGATTTTAGCTCTAAAAACACTTTATTGATTTTTGTAAAATGTTGTAGACAAACATAAAGGCTGATAAGTGTGTAAATCAATATGCAGATGCATTATATAATGTCTCAAAGTACAAATTGACAGCTTTATATATTAATAGTTTATTTGTGTGACAGATTGCTAAACATTATAGACGGAGGCTCCGACCCAGAGACGTTCAGCTTCCTGTTGGAGATTCTCCTGACTACCACGTCTCACGGCAGGACATTAAACTCTTCCGCACAATGCTCGTCCTCGTGCTCTCCTTCTTAATCATGTGGAGCCCTGTTTTTATTATCACCTTCATCATATTGGCGAAAAACATCCTGGGACACATCCACGTTTCCTCTACAATGTTTTTCTGGGTGGTGACGTTCACTTTGTCTAATTCAGCACTTAACCCCATTCTCTACTCAGTGTGCCAGTTCAAGAGCAGCTGGCACAAACTCTGTTGTCCCTCTATTGCAGCTCCACTGAAAAAAAGACATTGTGCCAGTGGTTGCACACCAAGGATACATCCATTATCATGATCGTCTCTTTAGATTTAGCGTTTTTGTACTAAAAACTTATACTATGGTGATTTAAAATTATTATTACCGATAACTGAAATGTTATGTAATGACTGCTATGCTTTTTACATGTT
Source organism: Telmatherina bonti (assembly GCF_933228915.1). Lineage (NCBI taxonomy): Eukaryota > Metazoa > Chordata > Actinopteri > Atheriniformes > Telmatherinidae > Telmatherina > Telmatherina bonti. The sequence goes on along the minus strand of NC_136629.1, from coordinate 27,002,646 downwards.
CCTCAGAAATTCACAACAAATAAATAATTGAAGTGGCCGCTGAAGTGCTGATGAAGTTTTAATTGTAATTGGAAAAGTTTTTTCAAGAATACTATTGTAGTCAATTCATCTTCAAACAGAGATATTTTAATTGTATTTCTTGTAACCAGGTTTGTATCATGTAACATGACGATGGACTTTGAAAAAATAAACTCAGTAAACTCAGATTATTTGCTTTCATTTTAGTTGCGACACATCAAATAGATGATCCTGCAGCCATACTAGAAAACTGTCACAAACTCTTTAAATAAGGAGGATAAAGACAGTTTTGATGAATTCTGTGCTTTACTGTTACAAAGCATCTACAACCTCCAAAATTAGCTTCACTTGCTTAGATAATGCCAAATTTTGATTTTTAATATGGAACGAGTTATAACTTTGTTGTTTAAGCAGTAATGTGTTACATAATAAATCTGTTAATATCACAGATTAATCTCTTAATGTTCATTTTACAGCCCTAATAAAAATCCCTGATTTATTTGCTAAATGTGTGCTTTGTAGCAGCCTATACCTACAGTTTGGAACAAGCTGCTATAAAGTTTCTGAGATGTCTCGGAAAACTTGAACACAGCTATTATCAGATGGTTCTGTTGCTGTTGCGTCGTCTTCCTGAAATTATACATTTCAACAGTTTGCTGACAAGTGACCATCAGCAGATTTCTTCCTGATTTTAGATTTTGCCACCTCTACTCTGTAACATCTTGTAGTCTCAGGAATGACCTTGTCGCTCCTGGGTCCCAAAGAATAATTTCACGGTCATGTATAAGCATTACAACTTCAGGTTTTGTGTCATGTGCAAACAAAAACCTCAAAATTGAATGGTCTTTTTTCATTTATGTGAGTGCTATCTTCTTTATTTATTACTTCATTTAGTCCTGCTTGATTATTCGCTTGCTGTTAAGACTCTGTCTACAACGGTAGGTGGGCAACTCCGGTCCTCAAAGGCTGCAGTCCTACAGGTGTTAGGTGTTTCCCTGCTGCAACACACCGGAAACACATCAGACCTAATTGGTCTGTACTGGAGTTGCCCACCCTTGGTCTACAATCACTTGCCCATTGACCAATTTTTTCACAAATAATAATAAGATTACTTTTTTACCGAAAACATCGCTTGCAAACATCTAAGCAGAGCAAAGGAACACGTTAAATGAAGAGATTCTATCTTGTGTTTTTATTTTGGAATGACCTTAAAAAAACAAGTTTACATGTTTCTGTTTCTACATTACAAAGACACCTCAGAAGCAAAACTACTATAAAATCATGATTTCGTTGAATGATCTCCACACTGATTTGTTCTACAGTCAATTAGCAGACACTTTTAACCAAAGTGACATCTGAGAGGGAGGACAACGCAGCAAAAATTCAAACAGGAGGATGGATCATAATTAAGGCACCCGTCTTCTAATTTACTTTTTAAAACTATGGAGAAACAGGGACAATTTATCGTGTCTCCTCAAGAAAAAAAAAAAGAAACTAAAAGCCCTCCTTAACCACGCCCCCTTTGGGCAGTACAGCTATCATTGGTGTCCTTGACAGGGCACCCCCTTTTGCTCCGCCTCTAAAAATTCACTAAGGCTTCAGCTGACCCCTGACCTGTCATGCAGAAAGATTGGTCTGTTTCACCTCAGATGGGGCAGACATACACTCACACACATACTAAAGCAAACAGCTCTGTGTTTGTTCATGCCTGTGCAGACAGAAGCAGAGCACTCAAACAAATGAGCCTAGTCTCACTTAGGGCTCATATGTATCCTCCAAAACAAAAGCCTTCTTATCAAAGAAACTATTCTCTTTTTGTTTTCCATTTTAGTATTTTATACTATCTGTTTATTCAGATATTTGATCATTTTTACTTGATTTCTCCAAGAAAGCTCATAAAGAAAGAATCCTATATATGGGTTTGTCATCCACTATCTAGGTTTGCACATTTATCTTTAGTTTTCAGTAACATAAACTATCAATTTCCCTGTTGCCTATTATACAGTATACTTTATAAACACACATTAAACAAAAATCCTTTTTGAAGATCAGTTGATAACAGCTTATTTTAAGGTTAATTTTGCTATTATCAGGTAACTTTTGCTCTGATTAAGTAACCTTTTTGGATTGGTATAACAAACCATAGCTTCCAAAAAACGTATTCATTGTGCATTTACCTAAACAAAGTTCCCTTAAGAGCTCAAATTTCTTTTAACTCTAAAGATGCATCAAATTTCAGCCTTTTATAACAAATAGGATCACATGTCATAGATTTAAACACATGCCAAACACTACATACAAGCAATTTTTCATCTCTGCTCAACTTCTGCGAAAAACACAAAGATGATCATCACCTCACCAGACAGCTACACAAACTCAAATAAACATGCATACGATTCCTATAGCATGCTTTAAGACTCTCTCTTCATTTTATTCATGTTAATGTTTATTTACTCTCTTTTCTGCTTCTGGAATGACCTTGTCCAAGGTCATTGCTTTTCTGTTTTTTCCACTAACTCTTCCACATTTAAAGCCAACTTTCACAAAGTAACTAATAACTCATTACTCATTTCTGCAGTCTTGGGCCCAGTGTCCAAACTGGTAACATTTATCTTCTTTGCTAACTCTTCCTTGTCCTCTTTCCTTCCTCTGCCTACTATCTCTTGCTCCCTGCATCACGTCTGGTAGGGGAGTGGGGGTAGGACGACATGCTTTGTCATATATCCCCTGATCTCTGGTTGCATCACTGAATTCGCTTTTCTGTCTCTTTCTCTACAGGCCCCATTCCATCTGCTTCTTTGCATTATCATTACATTTCATCTCAATGTCTGCTAACTTCTCACTACTTTCCACATTTAATTTTCCATCAAACTTCAGTTTCTTTCTCCACTTCTGTAACTTCTCTGCATTCCAGGGTCTATATAAAACATATATTTTGCTTTCTCGTCCAATAGTTCTGAGTTGCATTAACTCGTGGTCAAAACCAGAACTCTGGTTCCTCAAACCAGCCCAAATAGTCCCAGACTACTTATTCACTTAAGAGATGGGACTGTAATACAGTAATAAATTAACTTATTAATTAATTACAGGAAAAAACACCTTATTTTGAATTTACTTTGCCAAAGCAGTCAATTTTATATTTACAGAGAGGATGGGAAAGGAAATTCAGGAAAACACCGGAATTTTTCTGGTGTCTTAATCCAGATATTTCTGCTCTCAGAATATTTAGGTCAAACTGTAATTGCTCTAACTCAACTAACAATATGATGGAACATACTCCTTTTAAATAACAAGTGGACAGATTTGCAAAGACCATGTTCCCTAGCTCAAGGTAAGAGCTGATGTAAAGGTCCATGTCTACAGAGAAATTTGGAAATTTTCTTAATGGGATCTGGACTCAACCATTGCTGGTCTTCTTCAGGCAACAACCAGCCATCTGAAAGGGGCATCCGTGCATCTGCAGTTGAACGATATAGAACGTGACAGACAGAGACACAACAGCGCACAAAGTGCAGGTTTGATAACTTCTGCTGTCAACATCCAGCTACATCTTCAAAAAGTCTCTCCATAATGTATAATATTGTGTTCAAGTTCATGTGTTCATCCAAAATGGATTTGTGTGCTCAGAATATTCCAAATTCAATTTTTGCACAAGATATACAATAATTCAAGTATCAACAAACTGAAGAAGCACATTAGTAAGGCCCCACTTAAATATATTTGCATATTATTTGCAGTAAACTAACCCCAAAAATTCCATTGAAAGAGTGAGACAGAACCCTCACTGTGGTTTATATTGCTGTTCTATCCTTGTGATGAATGGTGACATTTATAGAGCACATACACAACCCATCATCTTGAAGCCCAACAATAATATCCAGTGTTCTGCATTTTGTCAAAGAAATGCCTGCAATAAAATACTTTTGTCACTTTACAACTTCTTCAAGCTTTCTTTTTATTTTCCATATTTTCCCACAGAAGAAGCAGCTGCGTTCTTTTACCCAGACCCTCTTTTTCAGAAAACCAAAGCACAAACCATATCTACTAAAGCATGAGCCTGCTCTTATATGCCCTGCTTTTACATCTATACAGGCAAAATTGCATTATCATAGTAAACTTGCACGGGATATCAAATGGTGTAATCACATTGAAGACCAAGAGACTGGAGGTCCAGAGCATTTGTTTAGAGACCTTTTTAAAAGGCCTTGCACAGCACATGCCTCTTCCCAGAATAATCTGACGCATGCAGACATGCCTGGAACAATGAGCAAACATATTAATCTTATAACTCAAGGGCGATCTAGGGAATTACAGGAGGGAAAAGATGATTACCACATTGGGCTCCCAGAGGACCCATATATGTGCACACATCTGGTACAGAAGAAGACAACACTGCAGAAAGTGTGATGGAAATGTTTTGGAGCAATTGGGGGGGGGGGGGGGTGCTAATTCCACTGAGACAAAACAGATGTCTGAATGACAGAAAGGTTTCCCCCAAACTCTTCCGTCACGAGTCAGGAATACTTTGCATCCCTTTGTTACTATGGAAACCGCACAGGGAGTTTGTAATAGAGCCAAATTATGCTTGTCTCTGATGATACATGCTTTTTAATGATATTACATTGCGGTTATTTCCATTACCAGCCTACCATCAGTCTTTGAAAGGCTTTCCACCCGCTTCCCCCCATAGACCCGTGTGCGTCTGCGCCATAACAGCAATCCGCTGCTTCATGTCAAGGTTTTTTTTTTTTTATTATTATTATTTTCATGACCATCGGCTGGGAATCTTGAAGCGCTTCACACTGAGCGAGTGGCGTTTGCTGAAGTCGTAGGCGTGGTTTTTTCTTTTTTTTCTTTTTTTTTTTGGATGAAGATGCTCCGTCTGCTCCCGCTGGGATTCCCACCTGCCCTCACACCGCGTTTGTCACAGCGCCAGCTGGCGTTTTCCTCAGCTCCACACACTACAGCACATACTTCATTTGTTAGTTTTCATTTTCATAGTGGATAAAGACATTTTTGTCAGGGGTGTTGTGTAATTGCGGGGCTCTGAGGGACGCCCGGTTTGATCACATCCGAGCGACGCACGGCGCGCAGCGCTTGGTGGAGAGATAAACAAGAAGCGGACGGCGCGTCGCCTGGTCGCCTGGCCTCCAGGCAGCAGCAGCGGGGAAGAAACCGCAGCAGAGGCTCTGCTTCATGTGCACGGCTCCTCGAAGCGTAGGTCGTGCCCGCAACGATTTTCAGGGATGGAAAATCCACGGAAAACCCACGAAAGATCCCACTGGCTTGGTGTACTTGTGGTGGCGTTTGTTTTCCTTCTAGTGGACAGCAAGAGAGCCAGGCAGCCTCGCTGTCCCTTGTCATGTACATGTACCAAAGATAACGCGCTGTGCGAAAGCGCAGGATCGATCCCTCGGAGCTTTCCCCCCGATGTCATATCACTGTAAGTCCCGTTTTTGTTTTTTTTTGTTTTTTGTTTTATATCAAACATAAACCAATTGTTTTCTATTAGTGATGTACATGCAGAGCTTTCTGTTCTGCTGGAGACGTGGATTTTAATGCTGCTGCATATCCAAGGAACATGCTGCAATAACTGTTCGCATGACAGTCTGCTGAAAAGCTGAACAGTGTGTGTTTGTGTTTGTCATGGTTTTTTTTTCCCTCTCAGATCATTTGTCAAGTCGGAATTCACCGAAATCCCCAAGGAGAGCTTCATCCACACGCCTGCCCTGCATCTCCTGTGAGAAACGTCTTCAAAGCTTTTTGTTTCTTTTTTTTTTTAAGATGCTGTCGGTCCCCCAGTGAGCTGATCAACGCCATGTTTAATGTTCAAGACATTTTCATTCCAATCATGCAACACATAATGCTAACTGGGACAAATCATTTTGTAAAGTGTATCTTACTAAATGGTTGTAAATTGTCTGTCATTCATGTCAGGGTAAGTTGAAGTTGCCTATTAGTGCATGTGTCAATCAGATGTTGCTTTAGATTCAGATGGATTGTTGGAGACACCCTCATTTTTTTCATGAGGGAATCCTGTATTTTACTGTCTCATGGGTGCTGTTCCTCAAAAGTAACATGTAAGACAGCAACAATCCTCACATAGCACTGGTCCTTATCTTGGAAATATTGGGTTAACGCTAGGAATAAATGTTTTCTCTCAGTTTATCAGTGATCATGCAGTGAAATATTAACTTGAAGATCCTCTGCAGTCTCTTCACAGCCAACAACCTGGAATCTATAAACGAGGATGCCTTTCTTGGTCTTCCTCATCTAGAGTATCTGTGAGTTGATACAGTTTTGTCATAGAAGCCTTTTCCAGTGACAAAGAGTGTTTCCCTTCTAAAGCATTTACTTTCTCATTTTTTCCCCTCCCAGATTCATAGAAAACAACCAAATCCAGTCGATATCACCGCATGCTTTCCGAGGACTAAAAACCTTAGTGCACCTGTGAGTACATATGGTTCCTTTGCAACAAAGCAAGAGATCCTTTTAATCAAAAACAGCTTGAGCTATATGATGTAATCCATCTTCAGGAGGAAGCGAGCACTGCTGCAAAGAAATGCCATGGAGACATTAGCAACACTGTGCAGCTGTTAATATGATTACCAAGCTATTCATGTTGATGTCACCGTTCTGATTTCAATATTTTATTGCGGACTGAGCAAAATAAGTCTGTAAAAAGTCTTACATTCCATATCGGTGACAGAAGAATGCTAGTAAACAGCTAACTTTTATTGGCCAGGTCTACTTTTCTTTTTTTATGTTGCAGAAAAGCCATAAAATGGCTGAGGAAGCAGCTCTAAAAATAGCTTCATGTTTCCTCAAACTCAAAATAAGCAACCTTCCTGGCTTTGCAGTGTGGCAATAATGTGCCCACGCTCTTTAGCAGATATCTGATTATGGGACATACCACACCGTATAGCCATATGAGAATTGGTATGAAGAAGGAAGCGGTTGGTGCATTTTGAATCAATATTGAAACTTAAACGTTGAACAAAATATTTCTTTCTCATTTATTAGGAGTCTGGCCAACAACAATCTGGAGACCCTGCCCAAAGATTTGTTCAAGGGTCTTGAGGCCTTGACAAAAGTGTGAGTAGGTTTTTTCTCCCCCCTAACACAGGAAATTATTACATACATTTACTGTGCTTGATCTGTAATACAGTGATCAATGAGCTTTCTGTTCACTCTTCTAAATTTAGTGCACTGTATCATTTATTCCACTTCTGCCCGGGTCTGACAAATGAGTAGGCAGCTGGTGCTTTTAAAGGCATTAAAATTACATGCAGCAGGGAAAAAGGAAGACCATTTGCAATCTATCATCTGATGAAGATGTCCAGTTCTCTCTTCCAGCTTCTCTTAATGTCAGTGAAAGCAAGGAGTGAAGCTGTGATGTCCATTGAGGACAGGAGCACCTGCCTCGTTGACACTTTTGAGAGTTATAATCATTAATGAGTGGAAAAGTGTTTTTTTAAAGCTTTTGGCCTTTGCTGTTTCTCCTTATAGAGACTTACGTGGAAACCAGTTTGCTTGTGACTGTAAGCTGAAATGGTTGGTGGAGTGGATATACAGCACCAATGCCACCATGGATCATATTTACTGTAAAAGCCCAGCTTCACAGATGGACAAGAAGATTAATGACCTGGTGCCACAGTCCTTTGACTGCATCACCACAGGTTTTGTACAAAACACATCAGTGTTTTTACCGACTTTCCCCCAGTAATCGGCTTCCCTGAGCTTTTTAATGTTACAGTGAGTGTTTTATTTTTTGTTTTTCCCACAGAGTTTGCCTCCTACCAGTCTCTAAAGTTTGAATCCATATCGGTGGAAGCATTTTCCTTCGGGACTGATCAGTATGTTGTGTTTGCCCAGCCCTTCATTGGGAAATGCAGCTTTCTAGAATGGGATCATGTTGAGACAGTCTTCAGGAACTTTGACGACATTGACAGTAAGTAGCGTTCAGTATGTAACTGTGTATAAGCCACAGGAGTTTTAGAAGAAAGCTAAAGACCAATAGAGGAACCTCTATGAAGACACATATTAACTGTTCCATCTCTTCACCAGGTACATCAACGGTGATCTGCAAACCCCTCGTAATTGATAACCAGCTCTTCATCATTGTGGCTCAGCTGTTCGGAGGTTCACACATCTACAAGCGTGACATCTCCGCCAACAAATTCATCAAGCTCCAAGGCATCGACATCCTGAGAATCCGCAAACCAAATGATGTTGAGACTTTCCGCATTGACGGAGAATCTTTCTTCGTCATAGCAGATAGCTCCAAGGCTGGTTCCACCACCATCTACAAATGGAACGGTAATGGCTTCTACTCCCATCAGTCCCTTCATCCCTGGTACCGTGATACCGATGTGGAGTACCTGGAGATCTCCTCCAAACCTCACCTGATCCTGTCCAGCAGCTCCCAGAGGCCTGTCATTTACCAGTGGAACAAAATCACCAAGCTGTTTGAGAGACGCACCGACATCCCAGAAATGGAGGACGTTTACGCAGTGAAGCACTTCCAAGTCAAATCTGACCTTTTTATTTGCCTGACGCGCTTTATTGGTGACTCCAAAGTGATGCGCTGGGATGGGGCACTCTTCAGAGAGCTGCAGACCATGCCCTCTCGGGGCTCCATGGTGTTCCAGCCTTTTGCTGTAGGCAGCTGGCAATATGCCATTCTGGGCAGCGATTACTCCTTTACCCAGGTGTACCGCTGGGATGCCAAGAAGGGCGAGTTTGTTCATTTCCAGGAGCTAAACATCCAGGCGCCTAGAGCCTTCTCGCCAGTTTCAATAGACAACCGTCAGTTCCTGCTAGCCTCCAGTTTCAAAGGGAAAACTCAGATCTATGAGCACCTGGTCATTGATTTGAGCAACTGAGGGACTGTTTTACTTCTTTGTTTATTGATTGGTTAGTTATTCTAGTGACTATGAAGTCTGAAGGCCATTTCAGATGCAGTGCTGAACACCTCAGAGTGTTTATCCCGACTTGAGAAAGGTAGGCATCGCTCCCATTCATTTTTAAAATGTTTTTGTTAAAATCATGCACGGTAAATCTAAACATAACAGCATATATGTCAAACAAATGTTTGTCAGAGATGCACGCATCTCAGGTTAGGATAAGACCCAAAATCTTAATATCTAAATGCATGTAGGGCCCAAATAGTCTGTCAGTAATTTATATTTAACATCAGGCAGTCTTTTTTTTTTTTTTTTTTTTAGGGATAGGGGGAGAGGGGTATTAATCATTTTACATCATTTAACAATGTTTTTATCTTTGTAACCTCATATTTATCTACAGATAGAAATATTAAAATGAAACTTTTTAACCTGTTAACATGTTTAACTGAACAAATCTGCCAAAATGAAATGTTTACACTTTTCTCTTTCCATTTGTATGTTACCAAATTTGTAAATGAAGATTTTGTAAGTTGAAGAGGGACCACAGATAGAGGATGATTCAAAGTAATGCCTATCATTTAAAAGAAATATATATCAAGACATATTGTGAGTCTACTTGTATATCCCTGCAGCTTACGTTTTTATTGTTAATGGTTTGTATAATGTTAAAGTATTGAGCAGGTTTTCATAACTGGGAACTATCAAAACTATTTTCAACTCCAAGATCATCACTAAGATGAAAAAGTTAGTGTTCATGAACTTTAACTTTGACTAACATGTATGCAAAATACACCAATTGTGTCATGCGTAGGACTAATGTTATTTAGAGTTAATAAAGGTTAATTCATCTGAGTTCCATTCTGTGTAACCTTACATAACAAGTCTGACATCTTGACACTAAGTCCATCGACTTCTTTGGTCTTACGGATTTCTGTGTACTTATGGTAGAAATGACAATTAAATTGAATAAATAAAAACAAATAAAATCCTTTTATTTTGTCCAACAAAGTGTACGCCTCAAATCTACAAAGCAGCACATTACAATGTAATGGAATAAATACAATAATATCCGTTGAATTAAAAACAAAATTTAACAGAAAAAAAAAAGAAAAGAAAAAAGGAGATACACAAGTACCTGCACAGTCATACTGGTAAGCAGGACTTAATCAGGCTCTTTAGAAAGTTTTCATAACAAAACTCTCAACATTTGACCTTCTCATGCATTGTCTGTCCTGTGAATAAAGGCATCCAGTCCTTTGCTTTCTAAAGTAAACTAATTAAACCCAGCAATTTTGCAAGTGAAGACTACCAAATCTAACATAAAAACAAAAAAACAAACAAACAGGTGCATACTCTCATGTTCATACACATCACCCTGGAATACTTGTGCAATTGCAGCAGGGATCCCAAAAATCACCTGTACCTACTGCTGAGAGAAAATAAAGTGAACACATTTTCAGCTTCGACTGAAGATACTACTCAAGTCTATGTGGTGCAACTTAGTATTTTTTCCATAGGCAAAAAAATATAACATAAAAGGCAAGGGAACACATCCCTTCATATTCCACAAAATAATTTAGTGATCTTTAAATAAAATTAAAAACACTTTCTATATGGTGGCTCTTATAAAAGAAAAAAAACAAAGAAGGGAGGTTTAAAAAAAAAAAAAAAAAAAATTCACAGAAAGAATAATGCTCTAAGAGACAATTATATTAGGAAAGAAATCTATCGCATGAAAAAAAGACATTATTAACAGTAAAATTCTATACAGAACTCAAAATCAATATACAATACAGTACCTCCAGATGTTATGCATACAGTACACTTTTATTTTTACATCATTTTAGTGGGGGATCCAGCCTGATCTATATACTGCCTTAACACAGGTTGAAAAGCGGTTACTTTAGCTTACAGTAAAATTTAATGGTTATTCAGCGAGGAGAGTAGATCTGAGAGTGGGCGATTAGAAAAACAGACTGAAAATATTATTGCAGGATGTTGATCTTCCGTTGCATACTGCAAGTTTTACATGACTGCGTCCGCCGATATGGAGCAGCGGGCTGATGAGAGATAGGGAGCTGGACGGAGGAAAATAAAGGACAAGGGGTTAGCTGTTTTTGCTGTCTGTCCGTCACATAGGTTAAACCTTGCAATCTCTCTCTTATCCACTACCCTGTACAGTACATTCGTGGCCAGTATTGCACATTACCAGCCGAGTCCACCCTGATTCTGTGTGGTGAGAACCTTCAGTGCTGATTTCTGTCCTGTAAGTCAACACTAATCCAGTGATGAGATGAGACTGTAACTAGACTGGGGTGCCATCTGCCGTCACAGTTTGAGCTCGTTGGCAATTTTACAGGCAATATTCTTAAAGGCGATGGACGTGCCCGATATCCTTTTGAAGCGCACGCCATTGAGTGAAAGGCGGGGCAGCTTGCACACCTCCATCTCCCACTGGACCAGATTGTCCTGGCGAGCGTCGCCGTGGACACAGAAAAGCAGGAAGCGCTCGCGCTGCTCGTAGTCACAGCTGTTGGCGTCCAGGACCTTTCTGATCTCTCTCATCATGTCGGCGGGCTCCATGGAGGAGGTGGTTTTCATGCTCCATGTGAAACGCAGCGAACGGGGCTTGGAGTCCCGACTGCCATCCTCCTTAGTTTCACCAGATGTGCTCCTATAGCAACAGAAGAGACGGAGAGAAAGAGCAGATGTTAAAGCAGGCAAAAGTTGACCACAGGAACTCATCATGGAGTCACCATTTCAAACCAGCTTCTCACCTCGGTGTTTCTGTCCTGGCACTGGCTTCTCCTTCACTAGGCACCCTGAAATAAACCAGGGACAGACTTATTTTCATGAGCTAATGTTAGCATCAGCCCCACCCACCCACTACCACCACCACCCGATCATCACTGGAAACAGAAGGGGATGTCAGGCATCATGCCAGGAAAGACTCCACAATCCCAGGAGTCAGGGCTCAGCAGACAATGAGGTGACCTTTTGAGGAACATCCGACTATAACTTACGTGAACGAAGTGCATCATCCCATCTAGTACCATACCTTTCCTTAATCCCCGCTGATGTGCAAAGAGTTGGAAAATGCTTCTAAAAGTTTGATTCTGCCTCTGTCGTTCACCTGATCTTTTCTGTACTCAGCATGAGTGCAAGGGTGAATAAGGAGAGGACAGCTGCATCTTGAAAAGCAAATATCTGGAGGCTCAGTAGAGAAAAAGCTGGCGAGCCGTGAGGTTTAGTTGTAAAGGCAGTGGACACAAGGAGAGGAGATACTCAGCATAACAAGGTGTAAGTAGGCAAGGATGTAGTGTGGTGGGCAAATAGGGATTAAGAACACACGGGCCAGGGTCAAAGTGGGCACAGAGAGGTTTAGTTTGTTTCTTTTCAATTTAATAATTTGGACAAAAGGGGAACAGGTGCAGCAAGCGTTATGTTCTCCTACCTCCGGGTTGACCTGAAAGACAGAGCTCTAGGCAGGGAGAAAAGGAGAAAAAGGCTGTGAGCGTCTAGCAGATGGGGAGCTCGAAGGTGATAAAAGGAGCTAACCGGATGAGGAGGGTCAGTCAGTCAGTCATAAGTATCCCATAATGGCTTTTTATTGTTGTGAGACAATCATGTCTAAAACACTAAACCAGATCTTTAAAACTGCTTAAATACAACTAATAAATATGTGTAATAAACAGCTTTTCACTGACCTGCGAACAAACTTTGAGGTGATCTTGCTGATGATCCCTGTTGAGGTACCCCTGCGTTGTTGTGCGAGAGCCCCTGTGTCGTGGGACAATGTGGGCGAAGCTGGGGGACCATTGTAAGTAGCACTGCGGCGGTCTCTGAGCTGAGCTCCATGAAAGGTGCTACGACTGGTGGTACCCCGGGGGAAACGGTTCTTCTCTGGGGTGCTAATACTGTGTGCAGAAGGAGAGGTGGAGGGACCACGTGGAGAAGAGCTGTAACATAAGCAAACACCATCAGAAGAGAGAAGCACGTGTGTCAAAAGATGCTGGGCATCAGCAGACTTGGTATTTATATAGTCACCACAAAATACACTTCAGGTCTTGCTTTAGAAGACCAGACCAGTTCAGATGCTGGGACATACTGCCTACCTGGCTTTAAGCTCTGTATTGTCATCAATGGGGGGCAGTGTGCTCTTTGAAGGATGCCCTGACGATGACATGGATTTAGTGTGGCGCGGTCGTGTGGAGCTCATTGCAGTTGATGGCGTGCTCCCCGACACCTCAGTTAAACTAAATATTGAGAATAGACAGCATTACTAAACCGGAGCAAAAATAAAGAAAAACATGCTTATTTGCCTATATCAAATAAAATAACTGGATATGCTCGTTTCCAAGTCCAATGGTATAAAAAAAAAAAAAAAAAAAAGACAGTTGGTGATATTTACCTGCTATCTTTGCCATTGGGAATGGCTGAATAACGATCAGTGGAGGATCGTTCACATACATATGTGTTTCTGCGAGTCATTGAACCGTTGGTCTGGTAGAAGAGAAAGACATGAAAATCCATGATATATATATATATATATGAAGCACAAGGTTATAAAGAAATTACATAAATAAAGACCACTTGGTTAACTTTCAGAGGCCAAGATCATATATCATAACTCTAGCAACTTACAGGCATGACGCTAATTTCATCTGAGGAAAGCTTGCAAGTATGTTTGCAGTAAATAACTTTTAAAACTAGTTGTTCTCAGAGAACATGGATGACAATTAGGGGGCAAAAGTGGGCAATTTCAGATTTAAACTACATAGTTTTTGTTAAAACTTAAGTCATCTGGTATTTGACAGGCCTTAAAACAAGGCACAAGGCAAATCTGCAAATTTACAAACACACATATTATTACATCGTGTCAATATCTTTTTAGTAAAAACAAAGTCAAAATGCAGAAGAAGACATGTGGTATAAGCTGTTGCTTTCCCGTGAATTAGGTAGTGCAAACAGAAGCATACAGCATAAAGTGTGCACATCTCTATGAAGGCAGAAGCTTTGGTCATTTGTGGCTGCAGAGTATAGACCATTCAGGTGTGTTTTCCTACAGTGCAAAGGACAAAATACAGCAGCAATAATCTTAGAGAATAAACTATTGTTACTCATCAGAGAGTGAAAGGCTAGAAGGTCAATTCCAAACAATTTGGCCTCTATCGGTGTACAACTGAAAGATTTGCCTGAAGTAGAAAACGCTTAAAGTTTCCTATCTTCTCAGACATGGACATTCAAGCGAACAATAACTAACCCAAACCCTCACCCCTAAAATCCAAGACAGTATAATTAAAAATGACTGAGATGAACCATGATCTATTTGGAAGAGTTGCAGAAAGAAAAGATTTTGAAAACCAGTATAGCAGCATAACTTAGGTTTGCAAATTGAGTCTGAACAAACCACAAACTTCTGTAACAATGTCCTCTGGGCCCAGTATGATGCACAGTATCATATTTTATGAAAACAAAACACAGCAGATCAACACAAACACCTCATCCCAGTTATCAAAACTGATGGGCCAGGATTGATGATTTGGGTTTGTTTGCACAGAACCTTTTCACCTTGGAATCGTTGAGTCAACTACAAACTCCTCTGTATACAAAATTACTGTAGAGTCAAATGTGTCATCTGTCTCTTTAACCCTAGAACACTAAGGTTGGGTGATTTTCAACCATGCCAATGTAAGCAAAAACACACTAATAAATCTACAACAACGGGCTAAAATGATTAGAATCAAGGTGGTGTTATTACCCATGGTCCACACTGAAATTTAACTGAAATACTTATAACCAGTGCTACCAACTTAAAAAAGATTAAGCAAAGCTGTTGAAACGTGCAATAAAATCCCTTCAAAAGATGTTAAAGACCAACAATTTCATATGGAACATGATTACATCAAGCTGCTGTTAAAGGTGATTCTGGTTACTAATACATCATGGATGTATTTAGTTTTTCAAACACGGGTTCTGCATTTGGATTAGTTTGTTAAATAAATACTGACAGTGTAATCATTCACGTGTTATCCAGCTGAGCCTGAGAGAGGTTAAGAAGAGCATATTTTTTCCCCACACATCTGTGGAGGCGGCATGATTTTGGGCGGCTGTAGCTCAGGAGGAAGAGCAGTTGTCCTTCAACTGGTAAGTTGGGGGATCGATTCCAGGCTTCCCCTGAAATGCCGAAGTGCCCTAGGGCAAGACACTGAACCCCAAACTGCCCCCCGATGTGCCTATTGGGGTATGAGTGTGTTGAGTGAGTGTGTGTGTGAATGGGTGAATGTGGCAAGTAGTGTAAAGCGCTTTGAGTGGTCTGTATGACTAGAAAAGCGCTATAGAAGTACAAGTCCATTTACCATTTACCATGATTTTCTAATATGAAGAATTTTTAAAACCACATAAAGCAACTTGGTTTCTTACAAACATCAGATGTGTTGTCTTACAACAGGACGGCGGTTTAATTGAACGTGACTTTACTGCTTCCAATTAATTCATACATTGCTTTAAATACGACAGTTCTCTCCAGTCTATGACTCTGGGTTTTGCCATTGACTTGAGCAGACTGAATTGTCACATAAGCAACCTGGCAGTGTTTAACCAATTAACAAATGGTATTAATTCACGTTTGCATATAACAAAACAGCACATGCCTTATTGAAATAGTACAATTATATATTTTTTTTACCAGTCTGATGATACTATAATACTATGCAATACTTCATAAAGAACATTTAGGTAATAACACAGGTATTTACAATATTTGTGTGTGCTTGTATTTGTCTTAGTCTTTTCTATAAAGGCAACTAGAGCAGGGGTGTCCAGTTTCAGTCCTCGAGGGAAACTGTCCTGCAGGTTTCCCATGTGTCCCTGTTCCAACGCATAAGTTGTTGGGTCCATTTGATTTGAGCCAGGTGTGCTGGAAAAGGGATACTTCAAAAGCCTGCAGGACAGCAGCCCGAGGACTGGCTGGACACATGTGAACTAGAACATACACTCTGCATTAACTTCCTTACCCCAACAGCACTTGTAGCTTTCTTCCTCTCCTGAACCCCCAGCGGTGAGGCAGGAACATCTCCTTTGGATGTGTTGAGTTCTAGCCGACGTGCTCCATCCCACTCTTCCCTGTGATCACTTTCCACACTCAAGGCCTGGCCACGCTTCGAGTACGACACTGCCGGTGGCACTGACGGACCCACTAGAGGTAAAAATATGGAGAAAAAAATTATGTGACTGTATAAGACAGTGGCTGCATCAGATAGATTCTGTATCAGACAGATTTTGGAAAGAACAAAATCAATAAGGACGAAGTCTTTGAAAAAGTAGCATCAAGCAAAGCCACTCAAAGCCAGGATTTACACATGATTCAATCTGTTAGGCCTCATACACGACAACAACACTTTAGTTCATAACAGGTACAGCTACAGGAGCAAAGGTGAGCACGTACGAAGCAAAGGTGTTCCCTCCTCATGCTTTGAGGTGCTGTTCCAAAGGGAGCTGCAGGAAAGCAGCCAGCCAGAAGATGGCGCCACAAACAATGGCTCATGACATAGTAGGAAGTTGCGACGCAACCAGTGAAGTATTCAGGTTCAGTCACTGATGTAATTTAATAAACTGACTACACAAATTAGCCAAGTTGAGCAAACATCATAGCTGTTAACATCTAACAGGAAGTGTTAGTTTTGTAAAAGCCTGATGAGTTTTATTCAGCCATCAAAGAAAACCAGTGATGCTGGCAGTGCTCTGAGTGTCTTGCTGAGAAACAACTCAGCAACTTCAAACCTGGTTTCTGATCATGCTGCCAATCGTCAGTGACTGAGAGCAACTTCCCCCTACAAAACACGCAGCCAGCAGCACTCTCAGAGCTGGGAAAGACGAGGTTACTTTACTTGGCTTCTCTACGACACCACCACCACCACCACCACCACCATCATCATCATCCCCACCATGATCACTGTAGCGTCGCTGCTTCTGATTGGCTGAGATGCTGCGCGTGACCTTGGGATGGGCAGGAGAAATGCTGGAGCTGTTGTTGATGTCGCTGGTTGGTCGCTGTCGCTGACCCAGGATACTGTTACTCAGAGGCTCGCTGCCTTCAAACTGCAAAGTGAAAGCACACAATGAGTGGTGTGGGTCAAACGGTTAAATGATGCCCAGTAAGTATAACAAACCTACCTCTGGAGCTTTTCGGCCCAGCAGCAAATAGGTGGCCATGACATCATCGTACTTCTGGCTTTGTAGAGACTCTGTGATCTCATCTTTCGGGAATCCCATAGTCACCATGAGCTCTGATGGAATATAGCAGAAAACAGGAGTGTGTAATCTGAGTCTGAGCATAATAAATACTGTATTGGCATCTGCACACCGACACTGATACACACCTATTCTAGATGTATCACTGAAGTCTGCTTCGGGCTCGATGTAAGGTTTGAGCTCATCCTCATCATGGCCCACATTCATCCAGTGGTCTTTCATGATTTGCTAACAAAGAAGCAGAGATATCACAGCTTAAATATTTAATCGTACCTCATGTCTCTTAATCATGCAGCGACATAAATGAGGAATGACACAGCAGTAAGCTCAGAAATGCACAGCTGTAATGGGATCAATTGCCATCACTGGTGGAGAAATCTTTACTATTGAACTGCCGTCTGGTTCTGACTGCAGGGGCGGTATTGACTGTGGGCAAAATGGGAGCGAAGTGACAACTTCATACTTTCTGCAATGAAGCAACAAAATTCAGCTTGAAGAAGGATGCAAAGTGCACACAGTGAATGAGAACTAATGCACTGAGAATCAGTGTTTCCAGCAAAGAATTACAGTAGACACGTCTTTAATCACAGATGCAAAATGTTTCCCCAATCTTCATCTGACAGGTCGTAAATAGTTGTCCTGTTGGTTTATAATAAAAAACAGCAGCAGTTATGTGCTTCCACATGATGCACAACAAGCTTACTGTAAATCACTGGCTCTGACTGCGTGTGCTGCTTTCGTAAAGCATTTCAGAGCAGAGAGAAAACAGCTGTGAAGATGCTGTAAATGGCAGGCAGTACCTCCAAACTGCCTCGTTTGACGGGGTTGAGCACAAGCAGCTTCTTCAGCAGGTTTTCACAGTCTGTGGACATGTAGAAGGGGATGCGGTACTTTCCTCGAAGCACCCGCTCCCTCAGCTCCTGCAAAATCAGATACAAACCAAATGAGAAAAACCACAAGGAAAAATGTTAGGAAAAAAAAGAGTTTTGTTTAATTTGGACAGAAAGGCCTGGTGTAAACACACGATTACTGTTTAAAGTTGCTGATTCTTTTGTCAGGCACATACAGAAAGACATAAGAATATATTTGTTTTACTTGATTTGTATATTTCTGATTTACATAGAATTAAACATTGATATTCCTTTAACTTTGTTGCTGCTCTGATGCAGTGAGGGAGGGGTCAACAACACAAGCAACTGCTTTCAGTTCACATTCAGTGAAACGATGAGTTGCTGATTTAACAGCATTGATTGGTGCAATAAAAAACCCACTCAGCCTTTGAACATTAATAAAAAATTACTTTCTGCATTCAATCTACTATTCCAAAAGTTCTGCATTATTAAAGACGGGGGGATTTATTTCTTCCATACCTGAAGTTAAACTACTGAGGAAAGGTAAACTTCTAATATGATTATTCAAGTACCAGCTTTTTTTGTGTTCATCCATATAAGCATGCTAATAGGACGTAAAAATGTATTTGGCACTTTTCCCCGCTACTTTAGCCTTTGCTGTCCAAGCAAATTCAGACTCAAACAGAATAATTAAATGCTCTCATTAATAAAAAATCTAGTCTGGATGCAGAGGATGGAGAGGTTACATATATCAAAAAGGAAAGAGATCAAATGTGTTACTATCCAAAAACAAAGCTTGAAAGATATTATGGTTTTAACAGTTGGATCCATCAATTAAGTTTTTCTCACAATGATATTAGGTCGTGCCATTATGTTATTTAAATGAGGAATGTTGTTGATACATGGATTTGATCACGGGGAAACAACAAAAGAGCAACAAAACAGGTATCTGGAAATATAATGTGCTATAAAACCTCTGATGAAATATGAAACATTTCCAACCCTGATAATTTTCAAATAGTATTCTGTTTTTTTTTTGTTTTTGAGACGTGAAATTTAGACAAACATTTCAATCATGTAATAATACTTTCTTGTGGAAACCAAAGATTATATAAGCTTTGTGCATTTAATAGTACTTTTAGTATTTACAGAATCATGTTTTAATTCTGTTCAATGTATTAAAGCTGAGGTAGGTCATCTTGCTCATAGACTTTTTATTTTTTTATTACTCTGGGTGAAGTGGTTCCCTGTCCTGATAGTAGTCTATACATTTTGTAATCATGAACAATAAGAAATATAGTTAGACCCCTCAGTTTACTGTAAATCTGTAAAAACCAATCAAAACGTTTGGGTGGAATTGATGTTGTTTATTTATAATATTTTTTAAATTTCTTCTGCGGCTCCCCTCCCCTCCCTCGCGCAGCGCATACCTGATAGCCACACCCTGCATATAAACAGCATGTTAGGTTAAAATTCAAAGTAGTGAAGAAGAAACTATGAAGGAAAACATAGCTGAGGAAATGCAGGAAGGATTTTCCCGACCCGACTCAGTTTACTTGCCTCCTCCCGCTAAACAGCCAAGAAAGATAAACTCGGTGGTGGTAAAAGCTGCAAACCAGAAAAGCACTCTGAGAGCGCAAACTTCCACCAAGGCCTTTAAAATATTCCTGGATCCAATCAGTGATCCGGATCACCACCAAAATCAAATCACCTCTTCCTTTTCACATTTCCAACAACTCCTGAAAATTTAATTAAAATCCATCCATAACTTTAAGTTATCTTGAACACAAACAGATAAACGCCGGTAAAAACATAATCTCCTTGGCGGAGGTAAGAAAAAAGCCTTGGATCACACAAGGAGTAAAACCAGAGGGGGAGGAGCTACAGGTGCTACTTTCACATCTTGCTAGCTTCCCAACCTTACCAACCCCAGCTTTAAGATAAAAGCATAATATTCTAAACATTAATAAAGCAGCTAAAAACGACTTGCTATGTGAAGATACAGCCATTTGCTTATGTTTGATGGTACACCGACACGGTTTCTGCTCTGTATTTGTTGTTTTTTATCATATTTGTTTTCAAATCTGGGTAGGATGCACATTTGTTTGCACAGTTTGTTTCTGTCCAAACACAAATTAAGCTTTTATCCATTACATAATCTTCTTTTAGTTATAAAGATTGCCACAAAGTAAGACAAAAAAGTACATGTAAAAGTACACGTAGGTCAGTTTTTAGGGCTCTTTGTAGCCATTTAGCATGCTCCAAGTTCAGTTGCACTTTTGGTTATTTCAGTTTGTTTTCATTTCTCAGAGACAATTGCATTTGAACTTAATGCTTAATGAGCATAGACGCTGCTTCTCCACAGAACAAATACTCACCTTTAGGTTCTGTCCATCGAAGGGCAGTGATCCGCTGACCAGCGTGTACAGGATAACTCCAAGGCTCCAGACGTCCACTTCAGGACCATCATACTTCTTTCCTTGGAAGAGCTCAGGGGCGGCGTATGGTGGGGAGCCACAGAAAGTGTCCAGTTTACTGCCAACGGTGAACTCATTGCTGAAGCCAAAGTCAGCTATCTTAATGTTCATGTCTGCATCTAGCAATAAGTTCTCTGCCTGCAGTGAAAAGAAAGACAGCAAATCAGCACGTAGCATTAGAAACACTGACTGGTTATGAAGCTTTTATTTGTGAGAATGCACAAACAGACGGATCCCAGTGAGGAGAATTCAGATCAGAAATGATCAGATACCTTACCTTTAGATCTCTGTGTACTATCCTCCTCTGGTGACAATACTGCACTGCAGACACAATCTGAAAAACACAAAATCAAGACATAAAATACCTTTTTGCTGTGCCTGGCATGATTGATCTTGATTCTTCTGATGTCATCCTGACCCTGTTGACACATCTTTACCTTGCTAAAATTTCTGGAAAACTTTAGGAAACCACCAAGTCACAGTTCATATGCCCAGATGGCTCTTAGGCCAAAGCTGTTAGCACTTGTTTTGACAGTTGACGGGGAAATTTCACTAATATATGCCATAATAAAAGCAATTGATCAAACAGAAAACGTGCTGTTCTCTGACAGAAGCTACCCAACTGCATGCACTTATAAACATGTTTACCTCTCAGGATTTTGAGCCTGTTATTCTGCACACACAGGCACACAAACTGCCCACATTGTGTCACACACTGCTCCTCTGAGTCATCCAACAACAAAACATGCTGAAAAGCACCAGGGCTTGTTTATCAAAATCTTGCATATTTTCCATGAATAAAAAAAAGAAGATGAGGTTTTCAGGCTACAGCAGAGCATGGCAGATGCCAACACTATCGCTTAGAAATTGCTTTAGAAGGCTTGTTGCTCCTGTAGCACCCACTAGGTGTCAGAGTAGCATCTGTAAGGATGCTGGCTCCATCTGACCAAGATATCTGCACTCCACCTTTCCTCTGCAGTCGGTGACGAAGCTGTATCTTGGTGCATGCAGTCTTCTTCCTGAAAACAGTAATGGAATGATGATGGAGGTGGGAGCGCTGCAATACTGATGACTCACCTGTCTGAACTTGGCCCGTGCTTCCTTCTCCTTCATTCTGCCATGAGCCACTAGATAGTCAAATACCTCTCCTGGAAAGAATAAATACATCAGTATATTCTCAATTTAAATGATCTTTGCAATCATAAGCTTGTTTTGTTTTGATGCAGTCCACCAATTGCCATCTTGTACATTTAGTTGTTTAGGATGTGGAATAGCAAGAGGATAAACAGGACAATTGAGCCATCTTAAACCCACAGGATGGATTAATGCTTTACTTACCCCCACTTGCATACTCCATCACTAAGTACAGTGTCTTGTCTGTTTCAATCACCTCAAATAATTTTACTACAAGAGAAATCAAGAGAGAAAGAAGAAGAAAAGAGTTGAAGAAGGCAATGTGTTACAAGTTGGGATGCACCAATCTACTTTTTGGGAGTTCTGATCCGATACTGATCTCTGAAATTTGAATATCTGCCGATACCGATATTCGCAGATACCAAATGTGTTTATGTGAACATTATTGTGACTATGTTATTATTGCAGTTATAACTGTGTAAGATTTCATTAGGTTGTAATAAATTACCCATCCTTTCTTAAGTTACCTCACCAATACAAATATAATAACATTACAGACCTAAGAATTTAAACAAGTTTTATTTTGATTTGGCACGTTTTACCTAAATACAACTATAAATGTGTGGTTTTGAAATAAAGATCTAGCTCTTAGAGGAACAAAAAACTTCACATTTTAACATTCAAGGCATTTATTTATTTTAAAACATGTCTGAAGCATGTCATCAAACACGTCTGTGCTGACTTAACTAGTGTGGTATCGGGTATCGGTTGTGGTATTGGTACACTTTTATCAATACCAAGTACGAGTACACACACTTGGTACTGAGCCGATACAGATACTGGTATCGGTGCATCCCTAGTTACAAGGAGGTTACAAGCTGTAAAATGTAGCTGGTTTATATTCATATTTCTAAAATAACATTATGCTAAGCAAAAAACAGATGATCCAATTAAAAACAAAAAAAAATGGCAAATAATACATGGCCATTTTTTGTCTTTAACTAATCAGGCAGAAAGTTACACGAGTTTAGCTAATTGCACAGTGCAGCTTTATGTCATTACACAAAGGGCAATATTCACCAAGTTGCAGCCTCCTGTCTGATCTTACCTATATTAGGATGATTCAGGATCTTCATTATTCTTACTTCCCTGAAGAGCTGTGGAAACACAAAGGACAATTTAAACCACCCAAAACCATCCTAAATGACCTTACAAGCAATAACCTTGAGAGCTAACACTTATATCCACAGGGAAAGTACTGTTAGAAAATGTTATCAAGCACCTATTAAAGAGTTAAACAAAAGGGAACTCAGCTGCAACAAATGTCTGAGGCATGTATACATCTGAAACTGGATTACACCAGAAGAGGACCTGAGGATCATGACCCTGCTGTGGTGCATACAGCAACATAACTGATGCAGTGACAGTGTTGCACTAAACTCTGCCCTACACAGATAAGGTACAGAATTACAACTCCGCTGAAAAGCTGCAGGCAAGCAGGCCAGCCATCCAAACAGCCACTCAGCAGCATTGTACAAAGCCAGCCACTGCAGAGCAGCAGCAGCTGCAGTTTGACCATGGCCTCATCTCACACATAAATAAAGTAGTTAAAAATGACTGATGCCTGGAGTTCAAGGGGAACAAAGTGCAGAATTTCTGCAGAATCCCTGCAGGATCCCAGCATCTTCCAGCCTGATTCCTTAAAGCAGAATGTGCAACAGCTGACAGCAGAGTTGGATGGCAGAGCAATCACAGTTACGATCTATTAAATTCTGTCTCTTCAGTCTTGGTGTGACTTTTTATGTCAGCTGAGCTCCTGCAGCCACTTAGAGGTGCTGTTGAATCATTTACATTCTGCTGATTCCCCAGTCAAGCTGTGCTGAGGCTGTTTTCCAGGGTCATATTTCAGGACTGACTTGACAGGGTTTAGCACCTACAACACTATACTGCCACCTGAGACAGAACACAGATTTGGCCGTTTTGCTGACTTTGTGAAAGCATCACTAAATTTGAGCCTTTTTACCCAAAGTCTTTTCTGAAAATGGGTCAAAAACAGCAATTATATCCACATTTCAAGTTACAGAGATTTAATTTGTATGTAGTGTGTAAAAACATGCATATACCAGGATATCCATGCAAGTTTCCTAACGGCCTTTTGTGTCTTACGTAAGCTCCAGGATAGTGTGTGTTTCTAGGTCATCTAACACAGCTATTATACCAGTGTGAGCAAGCCAAACTGTGCAGAATCTCTTGGCTACAATCTAGTTAATACAGGTGCTCTGCTTCACTAATTCTTTCTTCTGTTCTCTGCCTCTACTTGTTCGTCTGCCTTTCTTTTGCTTTCTTGCTGACACCGCTCACTTCATAAAATCAAAGCACCAGGAGTGCACAAGATGCTGCTGCAGAGATTAAAGACTCTTACGTCTATTCTTATCGTCAAACAAGTACTAACCTTTTAGCCAACGCTTGTTGGGAAAAAAATCCTGTTAAGAGGACAAACTGTCAAAAGGGCAAAAGAGCCATGATGGGGGACATTTCTTTCATGAACACCGTCTTTGTAGTTTCTTGTGATTCAATCCAAAGTTCTCTGTTTCAGCCTAGTGGAAATTGTTTTGGAACCAAATGTGGCGTCATCTTATCTGCAGCTGAAGACGCGTCAATAAAGGAGAATTTTATGTTCTTAAGTCATACGTTGACACAGTTTCTGGGGAGCTATTAATTATTTGAGACATTCTCTGGTTAAGATACTGAAAGAAAGACAGTACAACAAGGAATTCATATTAATTTTCAGACCAGCTGGTTTTAAGTTGTGTCCATCCCTATCTTCTGCAAGATTTGTTTCTTGTAAAACAAACAGTCCTTAATAACATTTGAAGCAGGTTAATCAGTCAAAGAGCATACAGTTCCCAGCCTGAGTGCTCAGACTAGCACACACCACAGGGATATTGTGAACTCAAAGTACAATCTGGCAAAGCACAGTCAACATATATCACAATTTTAGGCATAATTTGTTACAGTGTCATGGGTTGGGCTGGACAAGGTTGGTAAAAAAATAAATAAATAAAGAAGACAAAAAGATAACGTATATGTGTATAATGCAATGGATAAGCTAGCAGGTTAATAAGTAATTATTATTACATCATTCTTTTGAGTGAAGTGAAGAATCTAACTGCTGATAACAGCAAAGCAGAAAGCAAAGGGACATGAGTTTTTAATTTCCATTTCTGAGGCTAAGCTAATGCTGCATTATTTTAAATAAAAGCTGGAAAGAAGATGCTAGATATTTCTAATCTGAGGTAAAAGTGTGACATGATGCAGTGAGGACAATGAAGACACATCAGGGGCACAAAGGCCTATAGCCTTGTCAAGCCAGGGCTGATGTGTAAAAAGCTAAACATCTGGACAACACACAGGATAGATCTTTACATTTTGTGTATGTGTCTGTGTAATTTATATACTCTAAATGTAAAATTAAACAAATTACCTTGTCTCAGTTGCTCAGATCTTCATTTTAAAATGGCATTCAAAGGTCTATCCATTCTGAGGTCTATATTAGTAGTATACATTAGTATACTATCCAGTTTTGTGAACGTATGGAGTCTGTAAGGTTACAAAGCCTAAAGTCCACACCAAAGAGACTATGTTCCCCGGAAAAAACTTCTCCACATCCAACTGCTCATCTAATTTACCTGGACTTAAAAAAGATATATGGTAAAAAACCATTTGCAAGCTCTCTGGGTTGAAGATACACCAGCACACCCAAATGAACAGTACGTACACTGATCTTACTGATTTAATGAGAAAAAAACCATCTTTCAAGAAGTAAAAGAATTTAGAAAAAGGCAAGAACAAATTTTAGCCTTATAAATTAACTTAATACAGGCAGAAAAAGATGTTTTTATACTGGTGGATTCTAACTGGTGAACTCAAACAGTAAGGTGAAATTATGACAGCCTTCTTAAAATTGGCTTAAATTTTATCTTTGAACAGAGAGCTTGAGTGAGAAGGATTTCGGAGTCTTTATTTGTTTTCAATACTATTATTGGCAGAAAAATCTTTAAATTCCTTAATGACTCAGAATAACAAGCTTCTCCTGTTTGGCAAACCCTACTCCATATTCATCAGCTGCTGCTCTGGCCTGTGAGGTTCCCCCATGCTAAATAGGTCAATTAGAGTGGAAAAGAGATACTGACACAATAATCCAAAGATGTCCTGCAATGCAAATCAAACAATTGAGACAATGTGTCAGATATTCATCCTTTCCATGTTTTAACATGTCATGCATCAATCAAGACAATAATTCTTTTTAATTTCCCAAGAATGATGAACCAAAGAGTTTGTGTTTATCTTGGTTGCTTATCTCTCCCTCTGTCTCGTTCCCCTTCTGCGTCTTGTTTGCATCACTGCCCTAAAGCCCCTCACATGGGAAACACGTGTGCAGCCACTTGGAAACAAAAATTAGAACAAATCTGAGCCGGACAGTGGAAAACGACAGTAAACACAGGGCCTGTCAATGCACGCTCAATAAGGATGTAGCCACCATGGAGGCTGACAGAAGATAATGAGTTGGAGATCTTTCATCCAGTCTGTTATTAATATCAATATTATGTACAGAGACCAAGGGAAGCCCCAGCATGGCATCAAGCCACGTTTTAAAGGAGTCCTGTAGATATGGTGAGTCGGTCAATTGTGATTTTCTAGAGCAAAAGCTTCTGAAGCGAAATAACAGTCATTCAAACTAAAATGAATCATCGTCATCATTTCAGTTGATGAGCAGGAACAGTGACTGAATGAAATGATTACAGGAATAGTAGCAAAACAAAAAGTGCACCACACACAAAGACACACCGTTTCCGAAGCGCCCGGATCAGTAGTCTGTGCCAGTGACCTACTTCCAGCCACCCAGAGGCACCCAGACTCCCAAACTAGCCTTAATTACAGCAGAGTCCACAGACAGAAGGAGCAGAACAGCAGATTTCTGACAGGGGACACGAACCGAACTGGCTGGACTATTTCAGTCACAAGTTGCTCATTCAACATGGAGATTATTGATAGGATGAGTAGCCTGCAATCCCTCATCCTCATAATGGGTGCATCCATGCATGTTTTTATGTGTGCATGCAATCCCTTAAAACTACATGTCGGTAAACAACCCCGGCTGGTTGTGTACCGATATGTACCGACCAACACATGGGGAGACTGAA
Source organism: Telmatherina bonti (assembly GCF_933228915.1). Classification (NCBI taxonomy): domain Eukaryota; kingdom Metazoa; phylum Chordata; class Actinopteri; order Atheriniformes; family Telmatherinidae; genus Telmatherina; species Telmatherina bonti. The sequence continues at coordinate 26,975,803 of NC_136629.1, read as the reverse complement.
AGTGTTACTGACATTCAGACAAACTGTCCTGCCATGGCCTTTGACTGCAGTGCTGCTCAAAATAACTCCAACAAGAAGTGGCTTATCTCTTTGTCTTCGTCTCTCTGTGCTTAAGCAAACATTTGTTATTCATTAGCTACAACACAAAGGAATTGAATGGAACTACTTTGAATTCATTAAAACCGAGCAAAACACAAAATTATCATCAGAAATGTGAATCTGTGCATCAACAGCTCCAACATTTGATTCCTAGTATGATTCACCTCAAACAACAGTGCCGCCTGTCTAATCATCTTCCACTCATCTGAACAAGACCAAAGCTCCTCTAGCCCATGGGCTCGGCAGCGTTTCATTGGCTAATGCGGTGTGGCAGCCGAAGGGCAGATGTAAACAACAGCCATTATAAGAGGTTGACCTCGTGGTGGGCTTTTTTTTTTTTTTTTTTTTTTTAAATACAGTATGTTGTTTTGAGTGCTTTCTAACTACAATAAAAACCAGGAAACACAACACAATGTAACACTTAGGCATGTGGCTATAAGCCCGAAGGTTAGATTGAAATAATTTTTGTAGAAGCAGCCAGGCTTTCCTGCTTTTCAGAATTCTGCCGTATTGAGGAGGCAATAATAAGAAATTACTCTTATTTACAGATTACAAGGTGACAAGAGTGCGGGGGACGGTGGGATGAGTGAATGTTTGTTTAGCGGAAGAGGGGATTAAGAGAAGCCTATTTTAGGGTTAAAACGCCTAAAAACCATGACAACATCCCTGACCACACATGACATGTGATGCATTTCCTGTGGTGAATGTGCTTTAGAAGCTCAGCCGATCTCATTTCCTGTTTGACTGAAACAGCCACATAATCAACAAATTTAAGCCATAAAGGATCGGACCAGATGTTCATTCTAACCTTTTGAATCAGTCTGTTAAAATATCTTAAAATAAAAATAAAAAAAAAGAAAGCAGGAGACCATCAGACTGACAGAGTCTCCATCCATTTGCATCTCTAATGGAAAATAAAGTATATTTATCAGGAGAGCATGAGGATGTTTGTGTAAAGAGAATAAACTCACACAGGTACAGGAATGTGTGCATGCTTGTGAAATGTTGCCAAAAACTGTGACTTGAGCTCATTAAATGAGGTCCTGCAAGCTGAAACCTTCTGTATAACCCAAAGGATCTCCTGCGGATGTCTGCATGTGTCATGCTGCTTTTTAGTGTGAGTATGTGTGCGCACGTATGGCATCATGAATGTGGCTGAGTGCTGGCTATGTCCACAGTGCCAGATGGTGTGCCCACAGCCTCGCTCCTCTGAGACCATAAAAACAGAGATCAGTGGCATTTTGACGGGCTGTCAGTGAGTGGAGAAGATATGTAGTCAAATCAGACAATGCTCAAACAAACAGAATCCCAAATAAAAGAAAAAATAGATAACTCTAGAGCTGTATAGCATCTGAATCACTTGTGTCATTTTCTGCCAGAATACTCTGAACAGATGCAACATCAGCTTGGCAGATAACCAGATAACCTCATATTTTTGTGTACAATCTGTGAAAGGGCAGCATGTGATTATTTTGGCCTTACTAACAATATACATTTCCAACTCCAAACCCTAAGTATGAGATGCTTATGGAGCTAATTAAGTTTAGTGTGGCCTTAAGTTTGAATGCAGCTCTGCATTAGTTAATGCCCGACCCTCACTTAAAATGAGGCAGAAAAGACATTTAGCTGGTAATGAAATGGAAGGTTTTCCATCCATCCATCTGCATTTATTCCAATGCAGGACTGCAAGAGTGCTGCAAGAGTGCTGGAGCCTATCCCAGGTGCTACTAGTTTTAATAACCATTAAAGTTAGGAACCAAATGAACCAAACTGGAAAAAAAAAGAAAAAACCCTAAATGTATGCTTTGTAAAGTGACAATATCTTTAAGTCTGCTCACTGAAATTTAACTACACTGGCTTCCCTGAGGGTTTTGTAGGTGGCAAAATCTTTATTTTTTAATAATCCCTGAGTGCCCAAATTCATTTTTCTTTTAGAAGACAAGCTTGTTTAAATTCAAAGATACTCAATTTTATGAACTTTTTTTGGCTTCTAAATCTGAGTCAGAAAAATGTATGGAGAAACAGACGCACATTTTTGCCGAGACTTGGTGAAAGGAAAAAAACAAAACAAACAAACACCATGATAATATGAATCTGTTAGCTTTCAGCATGTTCAAATATGCCATCTACTCATTTTATCCAAATGGTGAGAGGTACTCAGAGACACATTAAAGCTGAACTGTCAACATTTGACCAAGAAACCCCCAAAAAACTGAGAATAAACACACAGAAACTGAAGAAAATGATGTGATATTTAACTGCCAAAAATTCTAGTAAAGCCAAACCTAATTATAACTTTGGCTTTGATTGTAAGGTTAACTAAAATTTTGAATGGAGAAATGTTTATTTGCTTAATAATAAAATTACTAATGAAGTATAATTATTTCAAAAGATATGAAAAACACATAAAACTCATATTTAGTCATTATTTTCACTGTCTAAACTTGCCCTCAGATACCATGTCACTGATGAGGGAGGGGCAGCGAGGATTTTGTATGTGGCCTGTTAAATTTTTACGTCCTCTCGTTGGTCCGCTGCTATAATAAAGGTCAGAGTGGGAACATGGCGGGAAGGCAAGCAAAGCAGCCCAAACAGCCTCAGGGGCCATAGTGGAATACGGTCTAGACTTCTAAATGAGCAAAACCCCTCAGACAAAACAGCCAGAAATAACTATGTGCGAGAAATAAGCACGAACCAAAGCAGAAGCCAGTCATGTGCAAGAGTTACCAATTAAAACTAAAGATTTCACACAGTTTTATATCTTTAAACTATAAAAGTGAAGATTGTTTTACGGAGGAATATTACTGTTTAATCAGGAACAAAAAGAACTCATTTTTTCCAGACAGACCATTTCTCTCATTACTGTGGCATAGAAACTTATATTTAATAATTGTTTTTTTCTGCATGAATTCATTTTTTCACATTTGCCTACTGAAGAGTGAGTGTCATGGATGCTCCATTTATTTTACCCTTCAATGACTGATAATATGACAGCAGGAGCAATTTCTAATGAGAAATTTACAATTAAAATACATAAATTACACAGATAAATACTCAATTAAGCACAGCTTGATCTTCTTTTTTCAACCTAATTTATTTGAGTTTTTTTTTTTTTACTTCTTGCTATGTCCATGTGCTTTAATTGTACTTGACAGAATTCTATTTGATATTTGGTTACTTACTATAAAAATTTCCTCTAATGTGGTCAATAAATTCAAACTTTTTTCCTTTTTTAATGCTTTTACTTTCTTTATTTTCTCATAGTCTTTTTTGTACTTTAGAATGGAAAAAAACTGGTTAACTCCTACTTGCACTCTCTTCCTATTGTTGCTAATTTAGCAACTTTTGTTTTTCATAATAGACTTTTATGTAGCAGCACACTGAACAAATGATAGTAAATTCTGTGAAAGCATGTACTCAGAGCAGTCCACCTGAACATGCAGATTTCCCTCAGCAACATCTCTTCTGAGCAGAGCTACAGAAATCAAATGCATGAGTGAACTAACGTGCTTCCGACTCACTAATACACAAAGCTATAAATTCATACAGGTGTAGCCTTTTGCCTGTCCAGCTTCCCAATGTAAACCCAACGAACGGAGAATTACTATCAGAAATCATGGGGGCATCATTGCACAGTACTTCACGTCACCAGCAAAAGAAACAAAGTAGAAAATTATAAGAAGCCGCTGTCTTAAATTGCTACTTTGACCACCAACGTCTCATGTGCTGCCTCTTTTAATGTCTCTTTTAGTGAATATTTATTATAATCATCTCTTCTAATGTTGCCATGTTTGCTATAGAAACTGATATTGAAAATCTGAGGTGCTGCTCTCTAGAGGATGCAATTTTCACCTATCTGAAGCACACATGGAAATAACGGTGCAAACAGAAGATAGACCATTTGTATTTATGTCTTAAAATATACTAAAATATTGTATGATTTTAAACTAGAAAGACGTATTACTGGACTCCACTCAGAGGAAAACCTGAAAGAGTTCTAATCTGATTTGGATCTATAAACATGCTTGAGACATCAAAGTTGTGTAATTTACATAAGACTTTTGGCCCTCTTTTTTATATATAAAAATAGTGTGAAAGTAGATGCACCTTTTAATATATCTGCTATACAGCTTTTTACATGAATAAAATAGGGCACACAGTGAGACAATCGATTCCATCCGAGACGAGTGCTGCACTATAAGACAAGCTTCTGCATTGCAGATGGCCTTTCTGTATACCATTACAGTAATCTATAGCACAGAGGACAACTTGTGTAACAACATATAAGCTACATTTGGACATATAAACAAATGTCTGCACTAAATCCAGACACACACAAAACGAATGTAACATATTTGAACCGGTTCACAAATGTGCATTTATGCTGTAGCTCCAACAGCAGCTTGTCTTCCATAAAAAGCTATAAGACTTCTTCTTACTGACCCTTTTACGTTTACTGCAGCTGACATATGAAAGGTCCACTGAATAATTGATTGCATGCATCCTGATTGGCCAGCAGGCTCACGTGATACATCTGCCCTGCCCTACTACACTCATGACCAGGCAGGCAGTGGGCAACACAATCCAGAGCTTATGAAACCTCTTACAACCTCGACAAGACCCACACTGGTCGCAGTCATTTTATATGCAGACTGTCACACACAAAAGGTCTCTAAATGTTCATCGGCCCACTTTGTGGACAGATTAGCAAGCACATAATGGGAACCTAAACAAAAGAGCTCACACAAGGAAATGCATCTCACCAGATTAGATGCAACTGAGAGCTTAAAATTCTCACTGCGTCCCAGCTTGATTGGCTGAAGGACCGCAGTCAGATCTCATTAAGATCCAAGACAATTAAACATGTGTTTTCCTTGTGCAGGACAATGCCAGTACTATAAAACAGCTTGAAATGTCTGATCAGGCTAAAAACCTGCTAGTCTTAAAAACCCATAAGTCCAAGAATAGTTAACTGCCCTCACATTAGCCGTCTACAATTATACTCCACTTGATCAGATGACAGAGTTCACTTTTGCAGACAAAGACAGTTAAGAAATTTTCAGAAGTCAACTACAGTTATCATTTTGCCATTAAAATCCTTCCAGAAGTAACATCTGCTCATTCTTTGAGGGTTAGCGATAGCATTAAAAAGAAAAAATGAAAGCTTAAGAGGCAACGTAAGCACTCACACCTTTGGCACAGCTTTGGTCTATGTAGCATTCCATTGCAACCTCTTTCCTGTGGGGTTGAAAACCAGATAATGAGCCATTGATTTGAGTTAGTTGTGTTAAACTAGGGTTACCTGTAACACGTCCATGGCAGTGGGCCCCGAGGACGGGGATTAAGAGACACTGCCTTACACCATAATAAATACAGCACCTCTGATTTAGTAAAAGCCACCATAAGCTGTTTGGAGTCATGAATGAGTGAAATGAGACAGTATAGGAATGCTTTTCTGAAGAATGTAGGTAATTTATGGTTTAAAATGACTACTTCCTGTTGCCAGTGGGTGGGGCTATGGTGCCAAAAACATCTGGGCATGCAGATGTGCTCAGCGTGGAGCTGAACTGAAACATGTTTAGTGTGGTGGAGATAGGATGTTGTGCCTGATGATGAACAGCTAAAGGCTTAGTCATTCAGGAAAGTTTTTAAAGACTTTTAATGACACATACCTCTAGACTATTTGGTCGGTAAACTGTAGAGTCTAGAGTGTACCGACCAATTCTGAGATCAGTGCAATAAAATCTTTAGGATTTTGTTCAAAAGCAATGCAAATATGCAAATAAAAGGGCAAAAATGACCTCACATATTGCCTTTTTTTCCCAAAATGGCTGACTTCATGTTGTATGTAGCAAGAGACTCTTTTGTAGATGCTGACATGTGACTGTGAGCTGAATTTCATCCGTGTCACTCAATGTGGTGGGCGGGTCAAATCGATTTAAATATTCTAAGTGCGCTATTGAGCCACCTGTAACTTATCCAGCATATTTTTATGTGAGTCTGTCATCATGCCTGTCAGGTTTGGTGGAGATCAATGGTACTATGGGCAAGCAACATGGACTTCCTGTGTTAGACCAATATTTGCCCTGGTTACATTTGGCAAAGGAGCTTGAGTTTTGTACTGTGGCATCATTAAAGACATGTTATAAAGCACTTTCACATTTCTGTGCTTCCTGACTGAAAAGCAAGACTTGCTGGAGTAAAGAAAATAAATTCTTGTTTTAAGTGGGAGGGTCTTATGACTGGAGCAGAAGTGGTCAAATATTCCTGTTCAGGGCAGGACCCTCATTGATCACTGTAAATTTTAATCTAATCGGATGAAATTTGAGGGATTCATTTTGTTTTAAGTCACAGCGTCTTGTGCACTCATGGACATGCCTATCAGTTTATAGCAACACTTTATATAAAAAAAAAAAAAAAAAAAAAAAAAGATCAACTTGTTTTCTGCACTCTGAAAAAATTTGGAACTTGGTTGTGTCCCAAAGGTCAGAAAAATAGATCATTCAGCAAAAAAAAAAAAAAAAAAAAAAAAAAAAAAAAAAAAAATTCCAGTCATCAGGGGGCGGGGCTAAATGGTAATCTAATTCTCAAATTGTAAATGTTCTTACGATAAGATTTGCATTTGCATTGAAATTTGGTCTAAATAGTGTGTTTTATGTCTGTGTAATTAGTTTTGTTTTCATTGCAAAAAAACAAAAAAAAAAAAAAACATTGAGGCTGAACAACAACTCATTTCAGAAAATTTTGGAAGATTCTCAATTATACATGCCGACAAATTCTTATGACAGTACAATGAAATCTGTAGGAGTTTTCTCAAATATGACATGAGTAAATAACTAAAATGGCCAACTTCCTGTTGGTTTACACCACTGCAGCAAGATGTTTTTGTTCACCCTGACATTAGGAATATGTGTAATATGTATGTAAAATAATAAACGCTTGCATTTCAACAGGCCTTTTACCTGCCTACGGTGCTCAGGCCTAAAGGCCTAAAATATCAATTCTCTAGGTGTACTGGTTACAGACAATAGTTGCTCAATATTATTAATCTTTTACAAAAGACAAAGAGAAAACAGCAGCTATGCTTCAGATAAAAACACAATGATGAAAAGTATCCTTGTCAGCTGCACACAATATTTATTTTTAGACTCGCAGTAGGTGATGCTGGCTCGTACTGGAGCTGTAGCTACTTTCTTTCCATATGGTCTAATCTGCCACGGGGATTATACAGTATGTGTATAGATCTGTGTAAATGCATTTAATCAGCAGAAAGATCAGGACTGGGATTCCACAATCAGGAAATGGTCCAAACTTTTCATTCTAATTGGTAATGACTTCTAGAAAAGGCTAAGTGACAACCAGCCGCTCCTCACCACAAACTAATGGAGTCAAGAGTTAAAAGGGATGAGGTTGGGAGGGGGTATTTTCAACAAACCTTGTGGTCTCTTCTGGCTAAATCTGATTACATTATGTTAAACAGCACATCCTGAGCTCAAAGAGCAACGAAACAGTACAGCTGTAAACCAAGAATGACTAATGGAAAAGACCAGAACAATGTAACCAAGATTTTAGTTACCAGGAGGCCATAAAACACCAACTCACCTTCTGCAGACTGGTCGGATTCAGCTGCGTCTTGTCTATAATCTTTACCGCCACCTGAAGAGAGAAAAGACACATAAAGAAAGAGAGGGGAGGGAGAAAGAATAGGAGATAGACAGAGAGGGAAATAAAATAAAAAGAGAGAGAGAGATGTTAAAAACTGTTTTGTATTTTTGGCTGCATAAAGAGATCATTTTTAAATCTCAGCATTGCTCCACATCAAGAAAGAAAACAGAATTTTTTTGTGCATGAATATACAGGAAAATAAAGAGCACACAGATGAACTGGTTTGGGTAAAGTGTACCTGTGCAGCAGTCTGGTAGCTGCTGGTATACATGACGGTGCAGTTCAGCAATCGACTGCTGGCAGCAGCCTGATCCACTTATCTCAATTATCAGCCCAAAGTGCACACTGAAACAGACATGCTCTCCTCACTTTTTGAAAGCTCAGCAGCTTTCAAAAAGTGAAAAAAAAAAAAAAAAAAAAAAAAAAAAAAACACTAGCTGAGCTTTGCTGCAGTCACCAATAAGTCCACACCATTATGCTGATAAGTGATTGACAGTGCACTTTTACAACATAATGCAGTTACAGTGAAATGCATGTGAAATACATGCGGCCGGCTGCACCAGCTGTTATCGTTATTGTTATTTTTAGACAGACTTAAGAGTATCTGGGTTATTGTGAAGGACAGTTTTTTTTTTTTTTTTTTTTTTTTGAGTCTGACCACAAGCAATTACAGTAAAATCTGCTGTGGGGAAAGTAATAGTTTGTTGATAGTTAATGGTTCAAACCACTGGAAACTAAAGGTCTTACAATTGGCATTTAAATGTGTAAACATTTGTTCTCTATTACACTCTACGTCTTTTGTACCTTGAACTGATAATCAACAATAGAAAAGAGCTTCATGCACAGATATTGGCAAAAGAATTTGTAGGAAAATGGTAAGATTTTAATATCAGGAGTTATCAGGTTGATCAATTGACTGAGTTCATATCCATTTAAGTGCACTTTGGGCACATTTTTGACAGGTAATCAATTTGAAATGCAAAAGAGAGAACACACAACCAAGATGAGCTTTTTGAAATTGATCTACAACACTTGACGGCAGAATTCTTGGCCCAGATAAACATTATTTGAGTTGCTGGTTGTATTGGAAATGCTAGGGTTATGTCAACAGATGATACGGTATGCGGATACGGATCCCCAGAATATGAAGCAGAATATGATCTGGTGTACCCCATAAATGTTTCTGTGCATGCAAACTAAAGAAATAATTTTTAAAAATTAAAACGAGTGTGAAAATGTTAAATGTAAAGCACATTTAATATTTAAGACAAATCAAAGCTCTTTACACCAAACATTAAAAGCAAAGAAGACATTAAGTAAAAAATAAAAAAAAAAACAGCGGCAAATAGCAAAAATGATCAATCAAATTTGAATAAATACCAGTCAAGTTAAAAGTTACGATGTGGATTTCATTTATTGGCACATGAGAACAGAAATCTTTTTAACCTAGATTTAAAAATGTATATATTTTGTGTATGAATTTTTTCCCCAATTGTTTTCAGCTGGTAAAACAGCTGATTGACAGCTGGTGTTTAGTCTGGACTGCGACATGGACTAGTTGACCTGAGTCCTTGGATGTAAAAGTTATGCTTAGTTTACATTCACTGAACATACATTATGTATTCTGGGCCACAAGAGTTCTATTAAACATTTAAGAAAATATCTTTGGCAAAGCTTCTTATTCTCAAGAAACACTTTTTACAGTTTGTTAGAAACCAGGATTCAAGTGTTTTTGGGAGAGTATATCAATTTCTATTTAATTAAATATTTGAGTTGTGTCAACAGGCATTGTAGCACCTATTCACATCTTTTCATATCTGTTTTAGCCTTATCCCTCATCTGAGGCATTGTAATACTATTTAACTTTTTTTTTTTTTGCCATTGTGCATTTTTAACTGAAAGAGGAGAAGCTGCCTTTGCTGATTAATGACACCATCATGTCTATAATTACAATTTATTATGACAGCATTAGTTTGACTCAGGCCTTATGAGAGCTTAATAAGTATGCTTCACTGGATGCAGACTCTGGATCTAATCCCAAGCACCCTGTTAAGGGGAAAACCAGAGAGAGCAAATGCTGAGTCACTGTGGGGAGAATGCAGGTTATTCATCCTAAGCAGGGTTTCCCCTAGTCCTACAAAGGAAGTTTTAATTTCATCCAAAGCCAGAAGCTACCCTCCATAACGACACCAATGGTGAAAGGAAGACGGCCCAGCGCTGAGGGAAGAAAGCTAACACTGCAGAAACGTTCGCACAGTGAAGCAACGCAAAGTGTGCAGGTGGTGTCTATTTGCAGCCCGTCTTAGGTGGGCAGGTGCACCGAAAGACTCGCTCCTTTCTTTTCACCCTCTTGTCGTGAACAAATGTACGTGTCTGCCAGTTAATACATCCAGATGAGGGGATGCCTTCATCTATAAATGACATGCTCTAATCTCAACTTTTCTGTTTATACATGACAGTCATTACATTTCTCCAATATGAAACCGAGCAAACGCTTTTCTTTTTGTTTTATTCGACAGTCATGTGGATGGTATGATATCATACAGTTAGTGCGCATGTGGGTGCGTGAGTGAGATCACTCTAATAGATTTGAGGGTGAATAATTCAAGTCCACAGTGACAGAAGGGCAATGTGCATCACTGTTAATTATTCAGCGCTTTCGTAACACAGGGGCCATATGCTCCTCGCTGTGCGCGGCTGTTGTGATTGTGTGTGCAAATGAAATGGGAATATTCGGACAGATGATGTGGAAGGGGAAAGTTAGTCATTGCAACACTTGTGTGCTGAAGTGCTTCACATGCTCCTCTCCACTTTGATTTCCCTCTAAGCTTTTTTTTTTCCCCACAAGCACAGAGCCATGATCCCTGGCACCAAATAATAGATTAGAATTACATAGCACTTTTTAAAGCAACCAATGCGTGCCAGCAGCCTCTTCGACCACCACCGAAACATCCATACACCGGGGAAAGAGGATGATGAAGTATCTTGCCCAGGGACACAACGGATTGACTGAGGGAGCAGGATTCAAACCGCCAACCTTCCAGTCACTAGACAGCCTGTTCTACCTCCTAAACTGCTGCCCCCACAAAGGGAATTATTTCACTGCCATGCAGTGCGCTTCAAATATTATGCAAATAATGAACCGACAACAGACATTTCTACAAGAACTAAACTGACAACATGACAAACAATATTTTGTCCTGCTCTGGACCAGTACAGTGGCAGGTAATGAAGAGAGAGACCACAGCGTTTCATTGGTCTCAAAGTATTAGCATTTGACGGTGCAAAGCCAAACAAGTTACAACGTTCCTCCGGTGACTTCACTTCCTGAACAAATAAAAACCTGTTAATTACTTCAGAAATAAGCTACCTAACTGTTATGGAGAGTAGAGTAGTTTTACTAAGGTAGCATCCATCCCATCAAATGTTCAACTCACCTCATATAAAGTACCATGTAGGATTTCCTAGTCTAAAAAAAAGCCTCATCCTCTTCACCTTAAAGTAGAAAAAGGAGGGGGGTTGCAGAAAATGTTTAGAAAACAATGGTGGAGTTTATGGTGATAGTCAAATAAGTAGAAAGGCATCAGGACAACAGGAAGGCGTGATGTTTAAATTTCATATTGGGGTCATGATGATACATGAAATGCTCTCCGTCACATGCAAATCAAAGCTGACTGAACACTGCATGCATACAGCTCTGGTACTTTTAGAGAAGTGAAGTTTTTAAACTGTAGCTCACACATTATAACTGTATGTTCACGTCTGCAAAGTTTTTCTCAGTAAACAACAAAAAAATGCTTCTAAAACGCAAAGTCGTGACCCAAAGAGGCACAACTGTTGGTTATCAATTCAGTTTCAGTCTATTGACCTATTATCATACAGTGTCAGTCAAAAGTTTGGATCCAGCAAGCTTTAAAGACTAAATTTTACTCAGTCTAGCAAAATGGACACACATTTCCATTGTTTGAAATAAACTAAACATCCAAAGAGTCTGAAGAATGGAACGTAATCTTCAGGTTAACTCATTTTATTTACAGAAGGTCAAATCACAACTTAAGGTATCAAAGGGCACTTTACAGAGCAAAGATAACAGCAGAGCATCACAGAGACTTCAGAAAACCATGATTGGGACAGGAAGGGCACGTTTGTAATGCTGATATCACATTGTTTGTTTGTTTTTCATTAAATCTGAATAAATACAGCAATTGAAGGAGACCGAAGATACAAAATTGTGTAACTTGAAGGTCCAGTGTGTACGATAAAGTGATATCTAGAGGGATGAATTGCAGATTTACCCCTGCTTCTGCTCCTCCTGCCCCTCCTCCTGTAGAAATGTTTAGAAGTATGGCTGGAGTACAAACTGAATAGAAGTTTCTAGAACAGGTCTTTAGCAAATTGTCTGCTCTCGGCTCCTGCAGTAACATAATCATACAAATCAGATACAGGAGGAGCAACTTTGGATATGAACTGCTGATTTTAAGGTTTGAAAATTTCCTATGACAGCACTGAAAGAAAAGTCATGATGAATATTACATTTATTTGTTTTGGGTTTTTTTTTTGTTTGTTTGGTTTTTTTTTTTTTTTAAATCAACGGATCACCCCTGTGTTACACAACCAAAGTTTCTATTAAAAACACTATGGTTTTAATCACAAAATAATTATCCTGTGGCTGAATCGGCACAAGTTCCTGCACTGTAGATTTGTCTACATGCCATTTGTTGTTTCCCAGCACTGTGAAAAAAAATATGATGCCAATCATCTATAGTAATGGTGAAGGATCAGTGCAAGTAACCAGCTGATATTACCTCCATTGCTAACAATTCTTTGTCCAACAAGGGTTAACCGAATTATTCTCTCCTAAAACAGCATATTTACTAAAGCAACAAAACTAATCATGGGTAAAACCAAAGCTTTGGTGAACCAATATAAATTTGTTACGTTAGAATGAGCAATTAATATAAACAGGCAACATGGATCATTTTCCATGGATACTATGGTCCAGAAAAGACCAAATAGTTTGATAATCACAATACTGTCATATTTTCCTGTTGATAAGGTCGAGGCAACTGTTTCCATCACTGGAGCTGAGCATTAAGGCACTCATGCATTTGTGTCTTGTGTGTTCAACCTTCCTCAGCAGACAGAGGACATTCTGTCACCTGAAAGTCTTCCCTACTCTTACTCACCTCTTTTTTTCCTCCACAGAATTCCTTCAGGTTTTCCTGCACAGTTAAACCATTACTTGTTATAGCCACTTGGAAAATCTGTTGCCAGGAAACCTGCTGGACCCATGCTATGATAGCATCAGATTTTGTGGTTTATGTTCTTTCCACCTCCTCTCTCTCCGACTCTGCTCCATGTCTTTGCATTCTGATGAGCCAGCAAAAGCTTCCAGACACACACAGTGCCTGACCTTTTCCACCAGCACTGGGCACAACACACTCAATCCGCCCGTTTAACATTGAAGGACCCAGAATGGATTGCACTGCTGCTGCTTAAACCTGATAGAGCATGTGTGCTCCCAATATTCTGACATGACCCAGTACTTTATAAAACATGGAAGATTAAAGGAAGGAAGTGGCTAAAACACTGACATGAGAGGAGCTGTGAAGCAGATCAGTCATCGGTGAGACCCGTGGGTCCTAATAAACAGGAGCTTTAATTACTAACACACTAAAGCAAGATGTGTGTCACCCTGACAGATCATCAGTGTTTGACTCTGTGTGTGTGTGTTAGAGATCTTGACGTGACCTGAATGAGCAAACCAACATGGTCAAACACTTTACAGTCAAGTCGTACATTGTCATGACAGTCTAAACAGAACAGCGAAGTCTGTTTAGCTTGGTGTAAAACAGATTTTTTTGTATACAGTCTATGATACAAACAACCTGCTTACAGTCTTAATCACAAAGATGCTTTTCTAGGTTTTCCAAAGGTTTAGGAATTTACAGCTGTTTAGAGGTCTGGCTGAAATCTGAAACCTGCAGGAAATTGTTTCCTCCATCCTGCTGCTTTACCTGATCTTTACTGCAGCTGTGCTGAATGTTATTCGATCAGGTAAATAGCTGGCATCTGACTAATTGGATTGGATGTCGTTTTGTACGGTAAAGCTTTATCCAGTCAGTTTTGATGCATTTTGTCTGATTCTGAGCAGACAGTAGAACACTGTACAACTCAGAATTTATCTGGCAGCTTCTGTACATCAGCGCTGACTGGTGACACAGTGCCATTGGCAGCTGTCCACGCTCATGTCATCAAGCTGCCTCCAACTCGTTGACAGATATTGTATGTTTTGGATCCTGATCTATTAATAGCTTTCCCCATGCATTTTTCCACCCTCTCATGCATTACTTACATCTTAACCTGATTTCATCTGTCCGAAAAAGGTGCAGTTCCAGAAAAACTCTGGTGTTTTGTTGCTTCTTAATGTTTTTGTTTAATAAGTTTTAATTGGCAATACTTAATCTTTCCTGTATACTGAGCTTTATAAAATGTTTGCACCTTGTGGCAAACCGTCCGCCTTTGCTCTTGTGAAGGTTCTTCACATGACAGAGAGTGCATTCACACCAGGATAAGACTATTAGACTCACACTGCACTGCTAAAACAAATCGGACCTTTTAAAAGATGTGTTTCATTCTCCAACAGAGCCAACATATAAATGCAGCTGCATCAGATTTCTATCAGAACTTTGACCACATTCTTCCACGTTGCCCCTGTGAGTAATTTTTCCTATGCAGAGCCATCTCATCCCACACCAGAAGTTTTGATTGTGTTTACACACAGTGCAGGTAAAGATGTGCGCTGAATCCACAATGCACTTTTTTAAATTTGGTCCACTTGAAACGGACCGTGTCCTGCGTTTGCAGGCAGACCAAAACCACTTCTTTGGTCTAAATCAGAATTCGTTTCGTGCATCCAAATTTTCCCAAATGAAGCGGACTTTCCAAGCAAACAGACTAATTCAAATCAAAACGGCTGATGTGAATGTGGCCTGAATGTGGTGAACAAGCTGTTGTTTTCTGGAGACATCCAGGCCTTTTTAATGTTAGGGTGTATTCACATCAGGATAGTCCGCGAGACTCTGTCCGACTGGGGACTCTGCTCAGTTGTACGTAGGTGTGTTAGTGCAGACCAAGATTTCGTTCAATCTGCATGAGCCAAAGCTTTACAATAATATATCCCCATTCTCACCAAAGATGGCGCTGCGCTAGTATGTAGCAAAAGAAAGGAAAAGCCCCACGTGAAGAAGAAAACTGTTTCCTCCACTTGCTAACTAAACATGGAGCAAGAAATTATCGCCGTTTTGGGGTTTTTCTCTTGCTTTATGCAAGTATACTACAGAAATACACTGCAACAATGGACGCAGTATGAACAACAGACGAGGCAGAGGACTCTTAACATGATTGCTATGTATTTACCCACAATGCAATACTATGCCAAATGCAGGAAGTGACTTCCATTTGTAGGCGGACTGAGTCCACTTCTTTAATCCAAATCAGAATTTGTTTGGCACATTCACATTTCCCCCAACAAAAAAGACTTTCCGAGCAAACAGACTAGGATTCGAATCAAAAAGACTGCTGTGAATGTGCCCTTACTGACCTCCTCACTGTGTTGCTTTTTCTTCTCACAATAAACCAAACTGTTGATGGGATTATTAATCCATTTTTCTGAACCTTAAGAGGGGGGGTTTCTTGCACTGACATAGCAACAGCTTCTCAATATAAATGAATATGTCAAATTTTACAGCCTTAACTAGTGTACAACTTCTGAGTCAACTATATTTAAGCCCCTGAAAAATATTACCAGACCGAGAAGTATGTTAGTTTGGCCTGTGAGAAGTTATATAAACCAATAATAGAGGAAATAGTCATTTACAGCTTTAACTATCATAATAAACGGATCAGTCATGCTAACAAGGCAGGCTTGTAAGACGCATTACAAAAACCAGAAATGCTATGATTTCTACAGTAGACATGAAAACTCTTCTCACCTCTCTTCCAGTCAGGACGTGTCGGGCCAGCTTCACTTTGGCAAAGTTCCCCTTTCCAATGGTCTTTAGAAGGCGGTAATTGCCAATATGAGGGTGCTCGTCTGTGGAGGTGAAAGAGTTGCGACATCGCGGCAGGCTGTGACGACTTGCAGACTTTGTTGGGGGAGCTGGGGGCTCAACAAAGCCATCCACTGACGAGTGCTGCGGGGAAACCACAAATAAAGAGATCTGCAACATCCCATATCCCTGCTATTGATTTACATTAAAAAACAGCTAAAATTCACCAAACAATAGAGGCCAAACACTTCCTTTTTTCACACAGCTGGCACATTTAAGCTATAAAGCACCAGGCTAAAGTGGAGATGTGTTTAAACCAAAACTTTGCAGAAACAAACCCAAAAGTGAGTCAATTTGTATGGATGGTGCATGAATGTCTGCAGCTGCAACCAAAAGCTGCAGCACTGAAACTTTATATTACAGTGTCTAGGTAATAGCAACAGCGAAAACATGATTATCAAAAAGCAAAAGGGAATAAAGATTATTTTCTGTTGTCACTCATCTTTTTTGCGTAGCTTGTTTCCGTTTTGTTCACAGATCTTCATTATAAAACCTAAAGCTTCTGCTTCTTGAGACAGTCTCAAAGATGTGGACACTCAAGTATATGTGGGATCATCAGCCCACCATCAAAGCCATTTTACTTTTTTTTCCCACCACACATTGAGGTGTTTGAATTCAGAATTGACCACCGGTTTCAACATGAACCCAACGTGACATGCGTCCCTATTCTCAACATAGACCGAGATGGTTCTGCAAAAAATCTTTCCAAACTTTACAGCTTGTGAAACTAATTATTGTGGCGAGAACACATGAAATGCTTAATCCAGTCATGGACTTGCCACAGCCAGGTCCATAACTGGTCTCTTTGCTGCACACTGGAAACATACAACACCTCTGCAGAGAGTGGGATCCTTTTCCCTGAAGATTTGCCTGTCTAGCAGTTCTCTCTGAAGCCATTCTGGCCCTCTGGACAAACAACATTCCTGTGAAGAAATGGATGCTCAGAAACACTTTTTGGCTTTTGCTTAATATCATTTCACCCTTTTCATTCTAAACTGTAAATTTTTGGAGGATATTCATCTTTCATTATTCATTCCCAAACCAATTATAACCAGAGGTGCCTTAATCTTTATGACTTTATAAGTACATTATCACAAAGATAGAAGCTCTCAGTGTCATGGTGAAATATCAGGGGGAGTGTCAGGTTTCCTCCTCCTTTTGTGACACCTTAACCTGCTACCCTGAAGACATTATCCTCCACAAAGTAAGATGCAATAGCAGAAGGCAGTGAACGTGAGAGGCCTCTGAGAGAACCTACTTGATGTGTAACACAGAGCCACAAAGTCACTCTGCGGCCAAACCGCTAACAAGTGTCCCAGTGATATGGCACACATGAAGGTGAATGAAGAACAGCTTGCTAGAAGTGCAACACTGACACAGGCACTGTGCAGTCTCCTCTGTTCAGCTTCCTCTCCTCTATAACAGCTGCTGATGTCAGTCCAGGTCAGAGATCCCATGATCCTCTGCTCCTAAGCACCACACCCACCCTGAGAATAAAGCCTTGCTCTGGTTACCCAGGCACCCCTGCTCCCATTTCACTTGGGGAAATGCTACACCCTGCAGGGTGCGCATCACCTCAGCTAGCCTACATCCTGACAGAGGCAAAAAAGCTATGCTGAATGCATTCCCCACTGTCAGTGTTTACCTTTTGTGACATAGATAGGGGAAATTCAGATTAGGTGCCAAAGTCAAGCTTCTTGTTCCTAATTAACCAAAACACAACACGGTTTCCAATTCTAGCTGATCCTTATTCTTTCATCCACTCATAAGCATACACACAAAGACACACTCAGCTTAGCTCCACAGTATCTGAATTAGTGGAGGAACATTCAGGCAGGCGAGTGTCTTTGAGCTCCAGTCAGTGCTTGATTAATTCACTAAGTTTGTTTTCCCCTCTTCCATCCATTAACCACAACCAAGAGCATCATGTCTATAGGGAAGTCAAACATAAAACATATATGCTTAGGCACATATAATAAAGAGCTGCTTCTATTTTGCAGCACTAAAAGCCACTCATCTCTCTGAGTAATAAGCTGTTATGCAATGCAGTTCATCTGCTAGTGGGCCCTGGGGCTGTGAGCTGGAGTCTACAGAGGAAGACCAGCCTTACTGGCTACTGCCAGTGATGCTGAGACCAGGGCTTTAACAGCCATACAGCAGTATATATCTGTAAGCAAAGCATTAGGTAGACGTGTACATTAGCAGCCCCTTTAAGCTGATACATTACAGAAAACTGCAAGTGCATCAGAATGACCTGAGAGTCAATATAACCATATAAAGTCAGGGTTTGTTAAGTTGGATCACTTTAACAGCGAATAAATCTAATTTCTAATTTCATTTTACTGTATGAACATGATTCAAGGAGGAGGAAAATATAGTTTAAATTTCATCTGCTTTTCTCTGGGGGGTTGGGAGGAGAGCCAAAATTGTTCAATCTTACAGCAGGCTAACCTTTAGAAGACCGCTTCCAGTCAGTTTCAACTGGTGACATGTAATACTGGGAAGCTTCTGTTTCCAGGAAATAAAGTAAAACAAATCACAGGAACCCTGATGTGTCACAGCCTGTCAGCACACGCACACGCGCACACACACACACACACACACACACAGCAGTCCTCCTCTGAACTGATCTCAAAGGAGGTATTGTATGATCACGCTGTGCTCAGTCTGCGAAACAAGCGGGACTGTGTGGCCCTTCATAAACATTCCTTCACACAGTCGACGAGAAGTCTCTCGTGATTTAAGTGCTATCTGTTAGAAAGGCGTGTCTGTGTGCTGCTCATCAGTGCCGTGGAAGCAGAATAATAACAACACTCCCTTCCTCCTCCTCGGCACGGAGTGTGCAGTAACGGGGCGCTGTAGGTGATGATGGATGTCACATTGCGATGCTACCAAGCGTTGCAATTAAAAAGTAGGGGAACAACCCCCCCCCCCCCACACACACACACACACACACACTCCACCCTCCAGATATATTGACGTGGAGTAGAAAATACCCCGCAGCTGGACGCGTGGGGAACCGCAATTCTTCCTCACAGACCACAGAGACTTTGTGTTTTATTTCTCGGTATGTTAACTAAAAGCTTGGCTTTGAACCATCTCAGCGAGCTGACGCAGTGCGTTGTTCGGGCTAGCCTTATTGTGCTCTGAAACTAGGACAAACACTAGCAGGCTGCACTTTCTTCGTTATTCTAGGTTATCCGGAGCTTTATTCCTAACGAGGGAAGAGGAGCCAAAAAAAAAGAAGCCTTGGTGTTCATTGGTCGAGTCGCTCTGCAACACAGAAACGTCCACCAGGGCTGCTTATGAAGCAGTGCGCGAAACAGGAAAAAAGAAAAAGGAAAATAAGCTCCTTGGTCACTATTATTCCGTTCCCACGTCCGGTATCTCACCGCTGTCTCCGGATAGCAACACTTACATTCTCGGTGTCACGCTCGTTCACTGTGGGCAATGGCGTTCTGGTCGACATCTTGTGTGCTTCGCAGGCCGCTCAGCGATGCAGCGCGCTGGGCAGAGGAGAGCAGACACGGCGCGGTCCGTCGGGGGGAGCGGTGCCTATCTGTCCCCACTCTACATCCCCTGGAAACACCGCAGACAGCGGCCTTTTACCGCAGCATAGTGCGCACTGGGCCCAGCCGACGCGCCAGATTTCCTTATCGGCTTTGTGCACTTCCCCTCAGGTAGACTAGTGTCAGACAGGAAAGGAGGAGAGAGAGAGACCAGTGGAGAGGGAGACAGAGAAGGGAGGGGGTGGGCAGGAAGATGCGTCGGCAGCGGACTGGTCTGCGCAGCTCATCTCAAACCTCCCACCAGGAAGGATGGAGGGATCTCTCTCTATCTCTCTCTCTCTAGCTCTCACACACATACTCCCTTTGTCTGCTCTTTATAGCTCATCATTCAAGTCACCAGAAAACTGTTAAGCCCTCAATGTTCTTTAGATTTAGTCCAGATCCAAGTGTAAGGAGTGTGCTGCCTGCTAAACAGGTCCATACAGCAGCTTGTTGCCTCGCTAATTGAGACTACAACTGCGTGTCTGTTTTATTAGGCTTGTTTTGTAGCCTGACTGCATTAAAAAAAAGGTCCAGTTATGGTTTTGATCGTGTGTATGTTTGTGATCTGGTTGATGTGTCAGCTCCTCATTCTACTTCGTGTGTTGAAATGTGGTCTTTCAATTCAGTATTTTATCTCCTCATGATGTGTGCAAAATGACAATGAGTCCAGAGAGGCCTAGTTCAGGGTTAAGGCCTCTGTGAATTAACTGGACAGGCTTTGCCATCTGTTGGACTATTACAGTATTACACCTCTCATTGTTCTGCAGTTAAAATACAGAAGCTATGAGTCATCAGGAGGCGAAACATGAACAACAGCTGGATCTTAAATTATGGATTAATTCTTTTTATCTCGTTGTCCCTTTAAACCTGTGTAAGAATTACACAGTGTAATCATTACATGTTTGTACCTGGGTGTGGTGATGGTGTGCACCTTTATGCTGTCCACTAGGTGTCAGGGTGCTCCTGCAGAATCCTGCACATGTGCAGAGTTTGACATGTGGACGCTACACAAATCCCGTGCCATTGTTCATTTACTTGTTCAGCTTTCTTTCACCGTATGTGTCACAGGTCGTGAATGTACCAGCACTGAGCAACAAGCACAGCAGCAGGCGTTAACGTTCGTTACTGAGTCTGTTGTGTGAGATGTCACATCTTCTTTGTCTGTGCAGTTTTTATTGTAGAGTTCAGACAGACAGTGCACCTATCTGCTAGTTACATGACTGATGGTTTGTCCCACCCAGCCGAGAGGCCCCAGACAATAACAATGAAAACAGCATGACACAACGTGTCACAATAACTGATGGATACAGGACCTGAAAGCTACTGGGAGCATTATGTTTTATGGTTTCAAGGAATTTGTTGGTTTTTTTTGTAGAATTTGAGCTCTGTTCCTAAGAACCTCCTCCTCTCCATCAGCAGTCATATTGGGGCTCTCAGGCAAACTGTTTAGAGTTAATATTTCTTGGTTACAGATACAGAACAATATGTCAACAGATGAGATGGTTCAGCAAAACAGAAGGGCTTCAGCATTGAATCTTGGCATGTTGATGGGCATTTTTGGAATTCTCCATCTGATCCCAAAGTGGATCAGATCCCAACATAGCAGATCTTATCCTCTCTGAGCCCTAACAACTGGGACTAGCTAAATGATCTCAACCAAACATCTTTTCTTGGCCGTGTTATGCTAGTATCTATTTTAGACCTGTTAACATTTAAGTAGTTTTTTTTTTTGTGTTCATAAATTCATACAATTGCACGATGAAATTAAGCAATGGAATGACTAGCACGTTTGCATGCAAAGGTAAATTTATCCTGAAAACAATCCATCTAAATGGATTTTTTTTCTTGTAGTATTGTGTTGAAATGAGATCTTCCATGCTCCTAGTCATAGTACTATAACCTCTTCTGAGCACTGTGTTCATGTCTAGGATTTGCGGTCTCTACCTGGGTTGCTCTGCTGTGGAATGTAACGGGCACTGACACACTGGTTTAATGAGTGTATGTACACTCAAGGCCAAATGTAATTACATGCTCTCACAGGCAACCATCAAAAAAGAGGCAGCTGTTAACAGCTATTCATCGCGGACGGTCATGCAGTTAACTGTATTTGCAAGGCAGGTGGGGGTGGAGGGGTAGAGGCTAAAGTCATTATGCAAGAGACAGTGGAGCAGCATCTGTCAGCACTGGCAATTTACCATACCTCCCTATGCTTGACTCAGAATCACCAGTGAGAGTCAAGCCATACTCTCCAGTCAGTAAAAATGTTTGCGCACATCCTGCAGAAGCGTGGGAAATCACCAGGAGCAGCCTCCTCAGGAAGGAAGATGGCTTTTAGAGTTTTTACATGTCCAGTTAGTGCTTCTCATGTGTTATCATTATATTAGACCCGCAGCACAAGCATGCAATTATTTCAAAAGAAACGTGCAGCAAGAGAGTGTAAAAATAATGTTGGCAAATGCAGAAAATATTCAGGTTTTTTTTAAATTTTATTCATTTTTAAAGTATACTGAATTAAATGGGTTTTTTTTTTATAGTTTAGGAAGCCTTTACCCTCTGAGTACAGCAGGAATCGTGTGGCCTACAGAGATCTCCACAGCACAGACTTTAACGTATAAATTGGAGGAGTTTCTGATGTGATTGGACGGCAGACAAGTAGAAAATGGTCTTATTGTGCTGTTGATGGAAAATTTCAAGTTTGTGTGGTTTTTAATAATCTTGGTGGGTTTTGGAGTTATACAAGCCATCATAAATGTTGGTTTTCCAAACATTTCAGAGCAGTGTATGTGCTGAAACTCACATGTGAAGTGAATACATGAGAGACACAAACCTCAAATTAGACTTGGGGTCTAATTCTTCTTGAGGGAACGTGCAAAGTCCAGTTAGCTCTAAATTTCACATTGTTGCTTCATATAGTTACAGTTCTAATCACCCACTCATTGATTTTAGCTAAAACACACAAAAACTATCACAGCTGAAAGAAGTCATCAGCAGACATTCCTGCATTAGAAACCTGTTAACTGCACACCTTACAAGGCAGAGCTTGCACTCTGCTGTCTGCTCTGACAAGTCAATAAAACCCACTGGTATGCTGAACATTTTTGGAAGGCAGGATAGATATGAGGCTGTGGTGGAATTTGATCAGGCAGAGAGCCAGCTTGCTGTTCATTACAGAAGCTTTCCAGCCGAAACACACCCTCCTGGTGCACACACCTCAACCTGAGGAGAAGTGTTATTGACTGGCATGTCAAAGGCTCATGCCCACCCTTCTCCTCTTGTCACCTGTCTGTTGTTTTCATCGCTGTCACACAAGCATGTGCGTATGCCTTCACATGCCACATACAGCATTTACACTCATACATGCACTCTCACACACACACACACACACACACACACACACTCACACACACACACATCATGAACTGTTTGTCCCAAGTTCTCCCAAGTTGCACTGGGAGGGTTGGAAGGAGAGTGGAAAATATGACAAGAGTTTAAGAATCCAGGGCAGGCGTGAAACAATGGAGCAAAAGACACAAGAGTGTTAGTGAAACAAAAGACCTGACTGCAGAAGTGTCTTTTCATTTTGTTTCCATGGATTGTTTTATGACACTGTTGACCTGGGAAGATAGAACAAACTGCTCTTCTGCTGACATTTTAAGCACAGTGAGGTGGGGCAGTGCCACCTGCCAAAAATTATGTATCTACCCTTTAATGGGGACTGCAGATGGGTGAAGATGAGGGTAGCATGTGTGCATCCCCCTCTAGCATGACATTTCTTTCATGATTACCTCCCTTGAACTGTTTCCTGCTCAATCTTGGCTTTAGACCAATTAGAGCCCACCTGGCAAACTCCAGAATCTGTCAATAATACTCTTACCTTGTAATCTGTTTGAAAGTAACAACTAAGGGTTTTACTCATGATCAACAAGTGATATTTAATTAAAGAATATTTAGGTTGTTTGAGATGAACAGATAAGGTTATATTATTCTTTTTCGTGAAAAATTGCATTGTGCTGTGAGGAATTAAAGTGTTATTTTAAAGAATAAACATTGAGTTGTTTGAGCAAATGGGAGAGGGGCCACCCAGCTTGTTAAATACATTTGCATCGGTCATGAGATGGAAGTGCATTAGTTCTTGTGGAATGGGATTTAAACATTTGTGAAGACACTATTAGATATGAGTAATACAGATTTTAGAGGATATATGCTGGCAACCAGAATGCTTGTTTCAGAGGAGGCCGTGTTTAGGCAAAACTGATAACTACTGAGCTGATCAACCGCACATTTCTTCATAATTTGCTTCCAAGGTGAAACTTTCTTCTAATGTTTCAAAGGGGTCTTCAGTAATACTTCTCCAGACATATAGATGTTTCAAAGGTTTCCTTTGGAGATAGACTGCTTTTTCAGTCATTTTCAGTCCAGTGGACCTGATCATTTTTCATGTTTTCTTAGAAAAAGTTTGTTTTATGTGTGTGTTTTTGTTTGTTTTTTGTCAGTCCACTGATTTATGAATCATTCAGGCTTGCAAAAACACCAAACTCAAGGCGTGAAGCAGTATAGTGTGTTCACATAGCAGACAACTTTTAACTATCCTCAGTCATTCATGTTGCAAAAACACATAATTTGTTTCCATTTTCTCTGTTGCATCAATGGAAA
This sequence comes from Telmatherina bonti, assembly GCF_933228915.1. Taxonomy (NCBI): domain Eukaryota; kingdom Metazoa; phylum Chordata; class Actinopteri; order Atheriniformes; family Telmatherinidae; genus Telmatherina; species Telmatherina bonti. The sequence goes on along the minus strand of NC_136629.1, from coordinate 26,951,724 downwards.
ACGCTGATTATGACGCAGTGCATGATGTTTTTGCACCAAGTCTTCCACAAAACAATTATCAAAATTCTTCACACACCCCAGCATAGTGTGAAAAAGTGATTTAATTTATTAAAATAAATGGGGGGATTAGTGTAAAGATCTGAAACAAGAGCTGACCCCTCAACAGATCTATCTACTCTTCCTTGAAACCTCAGCAGAAAGTATCGCACAGTATCAACAGTACCCCTCTTTCCAAAAACAGTTTGTGATGTGGTACACTTTTTTATTGTACATACCAATACTCCCCTGAACAACAGGGAGATGTTGTTGAGATCCCAATGTTGCACTCCTGTTCCAAAAGATTTAATCTTTTCACCTGGTGTTTAATGATTAAACATTTTACTGTGTTAATTAGAAATATCAGCTTTCTCCCAGTTATGAGCCTAAATCATAAAAGGCAATACTATTTACTGTTTCTGTACTTGGGAATAACTATCATCTTCGTATGTCATGTTTTCCCTTGTAATTATGTCATATTTCAAAGGCTTTCCTGGTGATCTAAAAACAGTCAGGTACGTCATCATATACAAACTCTTCTCTGAGGACCAGGCCTATTAATTGTCAGGATATAATTACATCCACAATACCCAGAGGGCCCATCTCATTCAGTCATCTCAGAGTTACTGCTCTAAACTATAATTAGAGAATGTAATCACACAGGTATAGTCCTCCAAGATTTATTTTTCAGACTTACTGAAGGATGATTGAAATGACATCTGAAACTGGGTACCAGGTAGGGAGCGTTTATGATTTGGAATGTGTTCAACAGCCACAGGCAGTGGCACTACACCACATAATGCACCAGCAAAGTGGGAAATTTACATACACAGATGTGTGCACATGGTTGGGGGCTCTGCGATTTCATTTGACTTGTGTACATTGTTGGAATAATGGTGTAAGGAATGATGCACATCCCAATAATGTTCCTTCTGTGAAAGCCCTTGTGCAACACAGTTTGCAAGTGGTAACAAGTGCCTAGTTTTTGTTGTTTTTCTGCTATCTGGTAGCATCAAATGAACTAATTTCTCAATGCTCCTCACCAGTGTCACTATTTAAATACTTTTTGCCTCTTTTCAATTTGTTTTGAATGAGGCCAAAAGAAGCTGGACAAATTTAGTCCCTTTTTAAAGCAGTTGGACTTACTCAAATTTAAAATCATGATAAATTTCACGTTGTCTAAACTTAAATTCATTGCACCCAAAAGCTGAACATCACTGAGCTATACTTGTGAGGATATTTTTTTTTCAGACTGGCCTGAAAATGTGTTAAATGTAGTAAGTGGCATAATTGTCTTTGCTTCATGACACAGAAATCAAATCTCTGGGAAATATTACACAGATTTAGATTTTCCAGGAGCAAATCAGCGGATCATCTCAATTATTTCCCCATGAGAGACATGGTGCTCTAAAGCCATAACGAGCACCATGTTTGAGCATAAGAGTGTTCATATGTACACCTGGCATCAGGACTATCTAGCTCGATGATCGACTTTGCAATCGCATTGTTGGAGCTGCGGCCACATGCCTTGGACACTCGGGTGAAGAGGGGAGCAAAGCTGTCAACTGATCACCACCTGGTGGTGAGTTGGCTCAGATGGTGGGGGAGGAAGCCAGTCAGGCCTAGCAGGCCCAAACGTGTCATGAGGGTCTGCGGGGGACGTCTGCAAGAGTCCCCTGTCAGAGCCAGTTTCAACTCCCACCTTCAGCAGAGCTTCAACCATGTCCCGAGTGAGGTGGGAGACATTGAGTCCGAATGGGCTGTGTTCCGTGCCTCTATTGTTGAGACGGCCAGCCGGACCTGTGGCCGTAAGGTCATTGGTGCCTGTCGTGGCGGTAATCCCAAAACTCATTGGTGGACACCAGCAGTGAGGGATGCTGTCAAGCTGAAGAAGGAGTCCTATCGGACCTTCTTGGCCTGTGGGACACTGGAGGAAGCTGATAGGTATCGACAGGCTAAGCGGGATGCGGCTTCGGCTGTCACCAAGGCAAAAACTTGTGCTTGGGAGGAATTTGGCGAGGCCATGGCGAACGGCTTACGAACGGCTTCAAGGCGATTCTGGTCCACCACTTGGTGACTCAGGAGGGGGAAGCAGTACTCCACTAACACTGTGTACAGTGGAGATGGGGAGCTGCTGACCTCAACTCTGGACGTTGTGGGTCGGTGGAGAGAAAACTTCGAAGACTTCCTCAATCCTACCAACACGACTTCCGATGAGGAAGCTTAGCTGAGGGACTCGGGGGTGGACTCTCCTATTTCTGAGGCTGAGGTCAGTGAGGTGGTTAAAAAGCTCCTTGGCGGCAAGGCCCCGGGGGTGGATAGCATCTGCCCGGAGTTCCTTAAGTATCTAGATGCTGTGGGGCTGTCCTGGCTGACACACCTCTGCAGCATCGCGTGGACATCGGGGACAGTTCCTCTGGACTGGCAGACTGGGGTGGTGGTCCCTCTTTTCAAGATGAGGGACCGGAGTGTGTGCTCCAACTACAGGAGGGTCACACCCCTCAGCCTCCTTGGAAAGGTCTATTCAGGGGTTCTGGAGAGGAGGGTCCATCATGTGGTCGAATCTCAGATTGAGGAGGAGCAGTGCTTTTTTTGTCCTGGTGGACCAGTGGACCAGCTCTGTACTCTCTTTGGGGACCTGGAGGGGGCATGGGAGTTTGCCCAACCAGTTTACATGTGACTTGAAGAAGGCATTTGTCTGTGTCCCCTGGGGGCTCCTATGGGGGGGTACTCCCGGAGTACCCCCCACAGTACTCCCCACTGACGACAGGTGTCAGGTGTAAGTAAGGGAAAGAGTAAGTAAAGAGTAAGTAAACAGAAAGTTGGATTCATTTCTGGTGAGGGTTGGACTCCGACAAGGCTGCCCTTTATCACCCATTCTGTTGATAACTTATATGGATAGAATTTCTAGACGCAGCTGAGGTGTTGAGAGGATCCGATTTGGTGGACTCAGGACTGGGTCTCTGCTTTTTGCGGATGACGTGGTCCTGTTGGAGTCATCTGGCTGTAATCTCCAGCTCTCGTTTGAGCGATTGGCATTCGAGTGTGAAGCAGCTGGGATGAGAATCAGCACCTCCAAATCTGAGACCATGGTCCTCAGTGGGAATATGGTGGCTTGCCCTCTCCGGGTCGGGAGTGAGGTCCTGCCTCAAGTGGAGGAGTTTAAATATCTTGGGGTCTTGTTCACAAGTGGGGGAAGGATGTAGTGTGAGATTGACAGGCAGATCGATGCAGACACCGCACAGATTTGTTGTGGTGAAGAAGGTGCTGAGCTAGAAGGCAAAGCTCCCGATTTACCAGTCAATCTATGTTCCTACCCTCACCTATGGTCATGAGCTGTGGATCATGACTGAAAGAACAAGATCTTGCATACAGGCGGCTGAAATGAGTTTCCTCCGCAGGGTGGCCAGGCTCTCATTTAGAGATAGGGTGAGAAGCTCGGTCATCCGGGAGGAGCCAGTTGAGGTGGCTCGGGCATCTGGTCAGGATGCCTCCTGGATGCCTCCCTAGTGAGGTGTTCCGAGCACGTCCCTGCGGGAGGAGACCCCGGGGAAGACCCAGGACACACTGGAGGGATTATATCTCTCTTCTGGCCTGGGAACGCCTTGAGATGCCCCCCGCAGAATTGGCAGATATGGCTGGGGAGAAGGAAGTCTGGACTTCCCTGCTTAGGCTGGTGCCTCCACAACCCAACCCCAGATGACCAGCGAAGAATTAATTGATGGATGGACTTCTACAGTATATTTTCCCTTTGGTGAGAGACAAAGTGAAGTGTAATTTAGTACATAAAGACAATTAAAACAAAGATTCAGTAATAAGCTTTATTGGGTAATCCACAAAAAAAATTGCAACTTAAATAATCATAATTAATGCTTCATGAATATGCATTTTTGTGTTGATTATGTCACTAGCAGGAGAAACAAAATGAGCACTCATCATATCGAGTTGAGTGAGCCAGCGGACTTCTGACTGCCAGAGGTTTCTCATGTTTAAAGGTTTTGGAGTTCTTTTCCAGTGTTGCCCACTGTTTGCTCAAAAGAAATTATTGGGTTTTTTTTTTATCAATACCAAAAGCCCTGAGATGAGATTTGGTCTAAGAAAGTGTTAAATTAAAACTTTTGATCAGTGTTAATGCCCAGATAACAATACAGGAATAATGCCATCAGACTCAACTGTTCTTTGCACTTAGAGCTAATTATTTTATAATTTTATGATGAAATAAAACAGAAAATACAATAAACATAGTCACAGAAATCATAACACCATCTCTGATGCACTGTATGCTCACAGAGTGCCCAAATCCTGTACTGAATTTCCAATTTATTGAAAACATATTTAGCTCTTAACAGCATAGATTACACAAGACACTGGAAGAATTCCTATGAGAGCCTGGTTCATGTGAGCATAATTGCATCACATAGTTTTTTCACATTTGTCAGCTGAACATTTATTTTGATTGTTCTACTACTCCCAAACATGCTGTATTAGATTCAGATGATTAGGTCACAAACTTTGTTTTGACATGGTGAAATACCATGCTGGAATTTACTGTATGAAGACACATTGTGCTCAAAAAAGGATGCACATGGTCCATGGCAGTTCTGAGATAGGCTGTGGCATTTAAATAATGACTGATATGAATGAAAATGGAAGTGAGCAAAAAAAAAAAAAATCCCCTATGCCATCACGTTACCATGGAACTGGATTCAGGCTATTGACGCCATAACTCTTGAGTTTTACCTTCTGAATGCCCAGAATAAACTGAGATACACCACTGCTTCATGTTAATTCTCTCAGAACCTAAACAAGTTGCTAAGTTAAAAAAAAAAAAACTGTGATAAATAGAGGACAGCAATTGCATCACAAAAATAATGCAAGGGGTAGATGACAGAGGATAACAAACATGAAGCCTTAAACTTACTGAACTTCCATGACCGTTTTTGCTTTCCTGTGATCTTCAGCCAATAACTTGGCTTTGATCTGTTCAATGAATCTAACGGTGATTAATGAGATGTCTAGCAATATGCAGGGAGATTAAGTTAATTATCCCCAATGTTATCCTGAGTGGAATATTAATCATGAACAAGAATCCGAAAATCTTGCTCTCCTTAATAAGTTCAGCACATGGTTGAGTCAGAGAAAAAGTGGGTGAGCAGTGTTTTCTCTTGGGCATTGAATCATGCACGGACAGCAGAAACACAGCTCCAGTGAGTGGGGAGCTGAAGATGGGGTGAGGGGAACAATGACACATTGTGTATCATCTTACACATCTCAACGCTCCCCGGACTTAAGCCCTAGACAGCAGAATGATTGAGTAACAACTTACCATAAAACCACTCCCATCCAGTTTCACATCTAAATATGTGTGTGTGTGAGTGAGTGAGTGAGTTTCACACTTGTCTCCTAGCATACTACATTACTGTATCCCCTCTGATTCACTTTAAATAAGATAGATATTGAGGCCGTGGCATCACATTTACTGCATTTATCATTGTTAATTTCAGATGAAATCACTTTCACATTTGTCTTAAGCGTGAAAAGAGAAGATGTCATGCAGCTGCTGCTTTTCCACGACAGTGTAAAGCAATCCGAAAAAGCAAGTACACCCATTTTCAATTCCAAGGTTTTCATGACATAGTAAATATCATCTGGTCCTCACCATGTCCTGAAATGAGCGAGATACAACAAAAGATGCGAAACAACACATGACATGTAGCATATCGCTATTTATTTAAGAAAACCATGCCAAAATGCAAAAGCAGGGTGTAAATACACTCTATGATCTAATAGCTTGTGGAACCACCTTCAGCATCAGTAACTGAAGTAATTGTTTAGTGATGGTATCAGTCTTTCGCATCATTGTAGAGGAATTTTGGACTATTCTTCTGTAACATGTTGCCTCAGTTCATTTATATTTGCAGGCATTCATTTATGCACAGCTCTGTTGAGGTTCCAACACAGCAGTGCAGTCAGGCTGCGATCTGGACTTTTACTGTACCATTACAAAACACTGAATCCTTTCTTTTTCAGTCATACTGTTCTCACTTTGCTGATGTGCTTGGGATCATTGCTCTGTAGCATGAATAAATTTCAACCAAGTTTCTGCTGTCAGATAGATGGCCTTAAATTGACTTTAAAATACTTATATTTAGAGGAGTTCATGGGCTAAATGACTCCAGGTGTTGGGCCGTATAACTTCTATCACTCCTCCACCTTCATTTTAAATGGTTGGCATTAGTGGTCTTCCTTTTTGGATAGGTGGATGGACAGATGGATGGACGGACGGACAGACGGACTGATGGATGAATGGATGCTGACTGAGGTATTTATCCATCTGAAATGTAGCTGTTGTGTGTTTTTTTTAAAAAAATGTCTTTAAGCATTACATGATCCGACAGTGGGGCAAGCTTGCTGTGACATCCACTCCAGGGATGTCAACAGTTCTAGAGTCCTTCAGTCTTTTTATATATCTATAAATAAACTTCCTAAGTCTACACTGATGGACTCCAAATTGTCAGAAACTGTGTAAATCCTCCAAAACTGATAGACAGCAACAGTTTCTTTTGAATATCATTCCTTATGTCCCCTTTGCCGTTGTGTTAACACATCTGAAAGCTAAAGTCAGATCATGCACTCACCAAATCAGGTTAAAAGACAGAATGACCAGTCCTGTTTTTAAATTTTTTTTTATTTGACAATATAACTTTAGCTCTTAGTACAATCAATACAAGATACATATGACAAAATATATTTTAAATAGAAGAAGAAAAAAACATTAAGGCATCTCACTGAAGAAAGTTAACAGTCTTGACAGTCTGAGTATTATATTTTTGGTTTAAACCTCAAAGGCACTATGGCATGATCAGTGCTGCAACCGCACAAGAGTTTTATGCAAAGCTGGGCAACTTTCTGCACGTACAAAGTGGTGAAACTATGTTGGTTTTCAGTGCTGTGTCTTAACAGTTTACAGTATTACAGCAAGAAGCCAGAGCAAACATGTAAATTCATGAAAGGCAAGGCAGGTAGTAAAGGATTTCTTACTCTGCTACAAGTCTGGTGGCATTGTATTAACACTTTAATCTTCCCTTTCATCATACATGAACCAACTACAAGGTGAAACGCGGCAATTACCATTATCACGCGAGCCAGCCTGGTGCCAGTGTGACTTTTCAACTGGGACCAATATTAGACAGCCCGGCTGCTCCTCCGCAGAAAAACTGTGGCACCAGTGAGCACTCAATTTGCCAAGGTGTGTTATGAAAGCCGCCATATCCTGTACGTGTTCTCGAGTTCAAAGATCCCTGTTATTGCCTCTTTGGCTGAAAGCTGCTGTAATGGCATCACAGAAACACATAAACAGCTCCACCACATCCACCAAAGTTTAGGCCGAGAACAAGCTCTTTCTCACTCTTTCCCTTTCTCTCCCTCTGTATCACACTTACCATACATTTGCTTGCATGCATAAACAAAGCCACTCATGCACACGCACACTCACGTCCACATCCACACGCAAACAGATTTGTTACCTAGGTATGTACATGACTCAACTCCTCTGAGTGAAGTCTACAAGCATCCCAGCCTGTTTTAACACAAAAGTTAAGCACTTTTTCAATGCACTGGCTAATTACCACCCTTTACACTTTTGAACCGTTCCTGGATTTTTCTGGAAATTATTACTCATGAGGCAAACTACAGAAACATGCTCAAATAGCATGGCTCAGCAGCTCTAACTTCTTAAATTTTACCGTCAGAAGCTTACAAAGTGTAGATTACGTGTCTATCAAAAACTGCTAATGTTATTTGTTGTGTATATTTGTGAAAATTCCCCCCTCTTCAAAGAAGTGATGCGAGGATAGGTTACTGAAAACAGTCCTGCCCTGAACAAAGTGGTAAATAAAGGTAAGCTGGATCCAAAACGTATCATAGGGCCAATGCTCTGCTATTAAATTTAAGGAACGATTGGGAAACTGCAAACTGAAAAAAGCTGAAATCAGCTTTTTTTTTTCTTTTTCATCCAACACTTCATAAAAAAAAAAAAATTAAAAAAAAAAAAATTAAAAGAACTTTCAAAAATGTCTTGTGCTTGAGGTTCAGGACTTCCTCTTAAATTAGCACCTTGATAGAAAAAGATGCCCAGTGGTCACATGATATCCAGGTGTGCTGTAATTTGAGCAAGCATATAAGTAAAGCATATAACTGCTGTGCAGCTGTTTGAATCTGAGACAGCCTATGTTGTATGCATGAATTGAGTGAAAATGTAAAGTCTGGCATGATGATACAGGCATTTGCTATTTTTGCTGAAACCAGACTTATGTGGGCTGCTGGGACTTGTGCTGCTCAGAAAGCGTAAGGCCCCACTATGATGGTGAGTCGCAGCAGTGAGCTGGAGCGGTAGTTCATGGTCAGATGGTGAGTGACCATCTCCAGATCCACAATGTACTCCCTGGGCCCTGTCAAAGGCTTGGTGAGCACCAACATAGCACTCATATTGCTGGAGCGCTGGAAAAAGAAAAATAAACTTAGCATTAGTAGTTTATTTGACAACCCTAAGAAGTTGTGAAAATGTGATGTATAAATAACACAATATAAAGATTAGCAAATCCATATTTTACTCACAACAGAACATAAACAACATTTGAGATACAGAAACTGATGAAACTGAATGATGTTCTACTATTTTGTGTATTACCTCATATTAAATTTGATGGCAATAAAATGTCATAAAAGTTAGAACTGGGCCCATATGCTGCTATAAACTCTGTTCTGTACTGTTCAGCATTAATGGTGCCTTTACAGATGTGCAAGCTGCTCAAATCATAGGCCTTAATCCAACCCCATATCATCACAGATGCAGGATTTTGAACTATCCACTGATAAAAAGCTGAATGGACCCTCTTCACTTTGGTTCAAAGGGCACATTGTTGATGATTTCCAAAAATAATTTAAAATTTGGATCTAGTTCACCACTTTGCCTGAAACCATGGCAGCTTTTATAAGCTGATAAAGCCTTGGTCTGGTCCCCAGCACACAGAGATTCCTTCTGAGTCTACAGATCTCTTGATAATTTTACACATTGTTGATGATGGGATCATCAAAGTTATCCTAATTTAATCTTGCAGTAATTTTCTGAAATTTTTAGATGCATTTTGTTGCGGACTGGAAAACCACTGCCCATTTTTACATCTTAATTTCTGAAATGCTCCTATGCCTTTACACAATAAGGTAACTGACCTATTACTGTTGCATCTGATCAGTTGCCAAATGTCCATCCAGTTGTTTAGATTTGACCTAGTTACTTTCTCAGTCTTTTGTTGTCTTGGATGTGTTGTTGCCATTACATTAAAAAAAAAAAGCTAATACTTTCCATGAAATGCTAATATCTCTCAGTTTTGACATCTGAAATGTTGTTTATGTTCAACTGGGGAAAAAATGAATTACTGATATTTGAAAATCATTACATTTTGTTTTTATATACATTTTACACATCATCCCAACCTTTTCAGAATTGGGTTTGTAATCTGAACTAAAAAAAAAAAAAGAAAAGAAATGGCATTTTAACTGTTAGACTTTTGACATAAAATATTTGATATTCATTGTCCCCATAAGACAAATCTTTTCAATTCTATTGGCAGACTTTTCCCACAATCACAATTTCATTTAAATGGCTCATTTTAAAGGTTTTTCTTCCTTTTTTCTGTATGTAGATAGTGTCTGCTTGGTTACAAAAGGGAAACACAGAAGTTGCAAAGGTTATGTTATGTTTGGCCGGCTGCTTGCTGTTTTTTTAATGTCTTTCTCTGCAGATGTTTGTTTTTCAAAAGATTCTGTTTAAGGAGTCTTAAAGCACCAGAATCATTTGGATACTAGCAAACATCGTGGTTTTTATGTGGATTTACCCTTTCACAATTGTATGTTTAACTTCTATATAGACATAATAGTAAACTAATAAAAACATTTATGATCCTCTTACTAGAAACTGTAACCACTGTGGAGTCTGTCAACATAAATAATTTGTATTTTTATGAAATACTTTCACTACTGATGGTATACCAATCTGACTAAACCACTAGCATTTGATTCCGTGTTATTCAAGCCCCTCCTTCAGAGAAGTTGTGGGGATCCCTGCTGTACTGAGCTATGTTAGGGCTTCAATAACAGTTCTGCACCTGTTTGGTACTGAGGTTTAGCAAACATGCCCACATGTTATGTCATTCTGAATGTACTTAGGGGCAGATTCTTGGGAGAGTAATGTAAGGGTAGGGATGTTGTTGTGTGTTTTTCTTTTTTCTTTTGGTGTTTCTTTTTTGGTTATGTAGCTTTACTCTGCTGAAAAAAGGCAGAAGTGAACAGTTTTGCTCCGTGAGTAAATCTAATTGCTATAATAATAAATAATGTTCACTTAATCAGTTGTTTGAACTTGTAAGTCATTTCTTTTTCATTGTTTTAGGATTTTTGTCCTTTGTGTCGGGCTAATTTTTAACCAATCAGCATTTGATCTAAGCAAAGTATTGTGTCTTAGGACTTCTATTAGTTTTTTGGTGGACTGCACCCTTCCCTCTGGATGGGATAAACTCAGTGTACACACAAAGTACACTGACAACATTAAACCTATCAGTGGTTTAATGTACTGGTTGAACACCCAATTTAATTTGAAATAAACTCTATCAAACGCAGGTGTTAGGTTGACATTAACAAGAGTCTCAAACTTTGTTAATGTCATTTGTGCATTTGTTAGAAAGGTTAATTAGTGTTGCAGGATGTGGCTGTTATGCTGCAAACAAGTGGAACAAACTTAGTGGAGACTAAACTTTCTTCAAATGGAGATACTTTTAAATAAAGGCTAAAAACATTTCTCTTCTTGTGAGCCTATGCATGCTTATCTCTGCACAATAACCTTTAACAGATCTTGTTTCTAATTATTTTAATTTAATTTATGATTTTATTGGGATTTTTGCTTTTTGCCATTCTCTTGTATGCTTCTTTACACCATTTGTAATGCTTTTAATATTTTATGTAAAACACTTTAAATTTTCTTGTACATGAAGGTGCTATAAAAAATAAACTCACCTTGCCTTTACTGACTAGTTATACTAAGATAATGAAAAAGATAAATATATTCAACGTCAGCATAGCTGATCACTTTTAGCTCATCATTTAATTCAGTATGTAATAACTCCAATTAACTTACCCGAAGAAAAAATTCTCCAGCCTCATTTCCAGCTTTAATCCTAAAGGTGTTGTGTGTGTTGGTGTATACGTTGGTAGCTTGAATTTGGAAGATGTCTGCTGGCACAGAGCGCTCTGCCTGGATGCTCATGTATTTGTAGACTATTGACGGTGGGAGACTCGTGCACTCAGTTGGAGACCTACAGATGCAGCGGCTGCAGGCACAAAACAAACAGGAAGATATTTGAGACACTGCTCACACAGAGGAAAGTAAAGCAAAAGGATCGATAACATTTACTAACTTTTCAGAGGTCTGGGTGTAGGGCGGCTCGCAGGGGTTTCTGGGATAACAGCGGAAGCCTCCGTAATAATTCCAGCACATCTCATCATCTTGACAGTTGTGGGTCCCCATCTCACACTCATTTATGTCTGGTGATTGATGTCAAAAAAAAACAAAAAAAACAAGTAAAACAGAGAGGATTATTGAAAAGTCCAAATAGAAGAGAAACGTGTAAGCTTGTTCAACATTTTGGGTCTGTAACAGAAAAATGTGTGGGGTTGTAACTGTATTTTCAGTGGAGATGCAAGAAACCCATGAGGGAAAGCTGCAGATGTGCAGTCAAGGGAAACCCCTGATGCAACCGCATACAAGCCTGACTCCAGCTCTTCCTTTGCAGCACCATGAAAATAGCCCCATCAAATGTGCCCCAAACCACAAGGCTATTTCTGGCACAGCAACCTGGATTCATCACCAAAACATCCCACTGACACAACAAGCTGGATTCATTACTCCCCCTATAAAGCCTGCACCTGACTGAGGGGGAGAGGAAAAAATAACAGCCCTCCCTTTGAGAGTGCTGGAGCTTCAAATAAATCCACTTCAAGAAACCAGCATCACGCATATAAATTCACAGAGGTGGCTTAGCCGGGCAACACAAAGTTGCTGTGTTTGTGTTGCCTATAACTCTTTCCAAGACATTGCTGATGGAGAACAGAGGCAGGACAGTGGATGATAGCAGGAAGTTCTTACAGTGAAGAGTTGAGGAGGCAGAAGAAGGGAGAGAAAATAACTAGCTTAAAGATGTTTTGTGCATTAAAAAAAAAGAGAATGGCAAGACAGATAAGTAAATAAATTGGGAAAAGGAATGAAAAGGATTGATGGAAAAAAAAGGAAAGAGTGTACTACCTTGACACAACCTGTTTCCCTGGAGCTGATATCCTTGAGGACACTCGCAGGAGTAACTTCCAGGGTTGTTAACACACTGGAACTGACACATGTAGCTTGACAAGCTGCATTCGTCGATGTCTATGCAAAATATGAACATAAATACAGACTATAGTATAGTAATGTTCAGCAAATTGGAAAACAGAAACATGCTTTCATGTGGATGTTTGCAAACATGCATTTAGTGTATGTGTTCATGTTTGCATTTTTCACCTTCACAGGAGACCAGGTCTGCTGCTAGTTCAAAGCCATGGTCACACTGGCAGAGGAAAGAGCCAATCAGGTTGAAGCAATGATGCTGACAGGGGCTCTGCGTTTCACATTCATTCACATCTGGAACGAAAGCAGGTGTTTTACACATATGGATTCAATCAGAATAGCTGAGTTATTTTTTGGAGTTGGGTATGAACAAGACTATTTCTCTCTGTCCTAATCTCAATTAGGACAAATGCTCAATTTTTCATATAATTTGAAGCATAAGATAATGGTTTCCTTTTACAGCAATTTGCACTTGGGATCAAAGAAGCCTCTTGCTGTGACTTCCAGCAACTTAAAAGCTGGGTTTCAAATTTATTTTCAAAAACAGAGTCTTGACTGAGTACCTACTTAAATACTAAGTATGTATGATTTCATAACCATTATTCCAGCTTTTTATTTATAACTTGTAAATAGTTTCAACTTTGTAAAAGGGTTAGCTAGGCATAAATTGTAATAAATTTGGAGTGACAAAGAACAGACACTGCAAATAGTTTAAATGGCTCATCCATTTCGCACTGATAACTTTTGTTTTGGTTTCCAAACTGGAGGTTAGAAGTAGGCAGAAAAACCAATAGAGCGCACACAGTTGCACACATTCAGCATAAACACACATCCACGTGTTGCAGCATAGCTGGAGGCCAGTCACGGGTTTTGATGGATTTCTAAATATGCCTCAGAGACAAACAGCTCAGCACGAACTCAAAAAGCGCCTTTGACTTCAGCATGACATTTGCAGTGTGAGATCTGGTTGTATGATTAATCTCATGATAGCTCTACTTTTCTACACATTTAATACAACAGCTACACTTCTAGCTACTGACCCTTTAATAATCTGCATCCTGAGAAAACACGGCACTTTGAATGTGTTTGAGGTGATCTCCTACCCTGTGTATCAAACTCACATCATTATATACACCTGTACATAACCAAGTCAGATTCATTTACTGCATTTTAGTTGAGAAATAATTCACATTCTCTTGATAGTCTAATATATTACAGTTTATTTCAAATAAATATACATAATTCTTTTTATTCAAGAACCTATTCAACCAATATTTTAACTCAATAATCAGAAAAGTAATTGAATGCAAAGGGTTTCAGGTTGGTTTACTGAGATAAAGAATAAACAGAAGTAATTCTTTACAGAGGCAACTAGACAAATCAGGGTAACTCTTTCCTATACTATAAGAGCCACAATCTAGCAAGTATCCCTGCTCCAACACACCTGACTCAAATTAATGAGTTAGTAGGCAGAACTGGATCAGCTGTTGTAGCCGTTTAAATTGATTCAGGTGTAACAAAGGAGGAATACACTGAAAACCTGCTCGATTGCAGCTCTCGTAGGACCGGAATGAGTAACGGAGATGGATGGTAATGAAACAAAAGGAAAACAAACTTCATGGTGAGAGACAGTTCAGTGGACAGTGACGTGGTGGCATGCATCTTAGCATCGTCACCCATGTGGCTGAGGCCTTTTTAGGTGGAGTCTGTGCATTTTGCCTGATTACTCGTAGGTTCTCTGGGTCCTCCAGATTCGTCCCATCGTCCAGAAATTTGCATACCAGGTTAATTGGTGATTCTAAATTGACCTTAGGAGTGTGCATGATTGTTTGTCTCATTTGTCTTTGTGACGTACTAGCAACCTGTTCATGTACCCTGCCATTCAATATTTAGCAGCTGTGATACTCCTCACCCCCCACAATAATCCTGCATGAAATAAGGGGGGTGTAGAAAATGCATGGATGAATTCTGCACATCAGGACGTGGTTAATGAACATCTTTTTATTTAAATGTTTTGTCTTTTTTTTTTTTTACTGACACACCAAGATTTTTTTAACCACTTAAAATCCTAAAAATTCTTACATTTAAATTGAAAAAAAAAACAAAAAAACTTTATGCGATCCTATTCACAGTGATGGAAAGCAACTGGTTGAAAGGCAACTACTGACACACAAATACACACTGACTTTTCAGTAACTTACCAACACAGCTGTGGTTGTTGGTAGCCAACATATAACCTGCGTTGCATTCGCAGTAGTATGAACCCTGGTTGTTCACACATCTCTGTGTGCAGTAGTGACTCACAGCACACTCATCTCTGTCTGCAGGTATATGAAAGGCAGAAAAGTCTCTTAACAAAAAGCTATCCATAAAAAGCATACACCAACCTTTTCAAAAGCTTTCCATCCATTTAAATTGTGACATAAAGTCAGAACAAAGTTTGTATTTTGTGTCTGTGGCTCACCGACACAGCGATCACCATTCCTCTGATAGCCCTGAGGACACTGACACATGAAGGAGCCTCTGGTGTTGTAGCACGTCTGTTCAGGTCCACAAGTGTGTCTGCCTGTTGCACATTCATCTATGTCTGCAATAAACACACCCAGACACTGAGACAGAGCTCACAGAGTTAATTCCCTGCTGTATGTGAAAACATATGGCAAAGAAAGCAGAGCAACATGTTTGAACTGCATGCACTTGGTGATGTGTGAACTGCTCTCCACAAGGAGCTAAATCAGAGATCACTGGCACCATCACATTACACACATGGACACAAATGTGTGTTCATACAGAGAACAGGCGATTCAATGAAGAGTTTAACAGCTACAGCTGATGGGGAAACACATGAATCATGTTGTTTTTACCTACAAAGTAGCTCGTCTTTAACAAAAAGAGGAAACTGTTTTCAAACAAAAAAAGCAGTCTATACCTATATACGTTCATTAAAGGGGTGCTATTATGGTATTTCGAGTTTTCTGAGCTTTCTACCGTGTTACAGTGTTGAATCCTCATCAGACATATAAACGGCACTGTTTTTATCACCTAAACGCATGTTTGAGTTTGAGTTTGAGTTCCAGCACTCTCTCCGTTCGGTTTCCATGGCGACAAAAAAAACGCGTCGTTTTAGAGAGTTCTTTCTACTTCAAAATCCTTGTGACGTCCCGGAGGATAAGGTTCAGTGATTGGTTACCTTCTACTGGTTAACAAGGGCATGTACAAATACATCAGGCGGGTGGAAAACGTTGGCTAAAGTTATTTCCAACGATGGCTGGTGAGTTTACCAAAAAGAGACATCCTGCTGCATTCGTTGCTGTGGGTTGCTGTTTTCCACTTCGTTTTCAGGGTCTGATTCAGGTTTGAACATGTAGGGCTGTATGCTATGTGCTGACATTGTATTTTGTTTTTTTTATTGAGTTCATATTAGCCTAATCCTTCTGTTTATGAGATGTTACAATGACGGCGAAAGCAGTTGCGGTGCGCGCTCCCGATGTAGTGCAGTGGCGGGAGGCGGGGCTTAATGTGGAAGAGTCTCAATCCACTTGTTTTGCCCGCAGGCTGATCTGACAGCCTACGGAGAGGGTCGGTCTGAAGTAAATAAAGCGATTTGTGACAATAACTCGATCAATCCCAGTCCTTCTGGTCTCAGAAATAAAAATAAATTAGCCTGAAATGCACATAATAGTTCCACTTTAACCTACAGGTGAACACACCCAGATTCACCATCTGCCAACAACAGGTTATAATATATATTATGATAAACAGTCATTGATGTGACTATAAAAAGCACAAAAATCAAATCATAAATATGTCTGTACTCCTCAAATAATGAGCAGTGCTGAGATGAGGAGGTGCTAACTGCAATTTAACCATTGGTTAAAACGAACAAAGAAAAAAACAAAAACTAACATATGGCATCTTGGTGAGATGATTCAATATCTAATGTTGATCCCACAAACTAGTTTTCATTTTTGGTTTGTACAGAGTCAGATGTTCTTTAAAAAGCTTTCTCACCATATCCCACACATATAAATATGCCATAGTGTATACTATCATCGCAGAGGCCCACCAGCATTCCTCTTGGGTGGTCTGATGCAACCCATCATATACAGACAGCTACTGGGCATCAGTTTACCAGCATGACAGACAGTTATCCTCAATACCACACACACAGTAAGGGAGAAACTACTATTACTGAATTGTTGTTTGGCACATCCAGAGTCTAACAATAGTACAGCTGGCAAGAACTGCATCCCCTCTGTTCTTCAGATGATAATATTATATTATTGTTATTCCACAAGATTTAGATGCAAGAAATACACACAAGGCAAAGACTTTTACACACTTTTATATGTGTTAGATTAATAAATCCAACCATTTCAATGATTACAGCAGTTCAACTTGCTGTGGTATTGAAATCTTGAACTGATATTTCCCTGGAAATGTTTCACATGGTCTCAGCTGGAAACTTTCACGCCCTTCTCTCAGAGTGCCTCAAAGGCCCTACATTCAAGTCCCAAATCCTCCACCACTGAGTGCTGCTGGTGAGAAAGTAGCACAAGAGCTCAGGAAACAAAAAGGCAAACAGAATAAGTTGTTTTCGATCCTTTCAGTAAAGAAAAGGAAGAAGACTAAAATGTGCCTGGATCCATAGGGGCACAGCAATAGGACACATCTCAGTGGATAAAGGACAAAAGCAGGGCTTATCTGAAGGTGCACCTCTGAGACAACAGGTGCAAATTGCATAAAAGGAGGAATGCACATGTTGCTCACTGACCCGCTTAGTAAAGGACAAAGATAAAAGCACTGTTTTTCTGAAAAAAAAAAAAAAAAGAAGTTCTGATGTGGCTTAAAAGGTATCTGGGAGAATCTATAGCACCAAGACAAAGTGAGAAAAACGTGTGATTACGTTGCAGCAGCATTAGTTTTGGATGCTGTCCCACTAGTAAAATCTTGCAGCTTTTCAGATGTTCCAGTCACTGTGAGTGCAGCTTTGACTCTGTGACTCTTTATTTATCTCTTTATTTTACAAGCTTCCTTTTTCAGATGATGATGTGGCTAAACTATAAAGTCAGAGCAGAGCAGCAGCAGTTTTGAAATGTTTTAATAATGGCTGCAGCCAGACAGGTAGTCTTAATGGGTTGCTTTTCAGCAATGGAATCGCAAAGCAGGTCTGAAAATACATATGCTGACACATAGACAAATGCGTAGCATGTGACAATATGTTTTGAGGTTCAATATGCTGGTTCAAATCCTGTACGTCACAATTTTAACCAATTACTTTTTTAAAACTTTGTTCCCACTGGTTACACTTATTAGTTAAAAGCGCATGGCAAGGGTCAGACTTAATGTGTATGGTTTGGTTTAGGTATAACAATCATGGTTATGGTGAGAAAAATATGCACATTGTGAAGTTTTATACTGACTGGTTGCAGTTCCTGTCATTTGATGTAATGCTACCTAGCACAAAACAGTTTCCTAACAAAACATATATATATGAAAAGCATCCATTGTTCCGGCCTTGGTAGCTTCACAAGCTGCTGTGGCTATAAAAGAATAACACGGTGATATGTTTGTCAGAGAAACAACATAAATGAATCCTGAATACATATACAGCACCAACACACTGTTTGAATGAATGTCAACAATTACTTGGACAGGAGGCAACAGTCAAAAGCCAGGATCAAGTTCCTGTGACTCATAAACATGCCTACTTACCGGAGGTATGTGGTGATTCATTTATACTGGAAATGCCCTGCCCTCTGGCAGTATCGTGAATTCAGACAAACACAAGTGTGACACTCCTAATTCATGATGAAATACAGTCTTGTGAGTTGATGCCACTGTGGTGCCAACAAACCGACAGAGGAACCATGATGCCAATAAAATGTTATGTTTTTAGTGGCACTAATTACATCTGGAAACTTCTAAAGCCACTGCGATCACATGTAAACAATGACAACATTAGCAGAGCTGACCCCAGTGCTTCAAAGCTTTGATTATCTTGGTTACCAATGTCCAAATCAAAACAAAAAGTAGTCTGTGATGTAAGAATTGGTAATGCAGAAATATTCACTCTGCTTGAACATTCTTTTTTTTTTTTTTTCTTTTCAATTATTCTTCAACAATGGCATTTATAGTCTACTGAGCCACGTTAAGTAAAATTAGTTTCAACTTAAACAATAAGTGCACTGAATGTGAACACATTAACTATGCTAACAATACATAGATATGATTCTCTAAGCTAGCTGTATCCCATCCATTAGCTTAGCTTTTCACAAAATTAATCTATTTCTTTTTTAACTTAATATCAATCTGTAATTTAAGTACATAGCTCAAGGGGAAGATGTATATAAATGATGCAAGCAGAAGAGTTAGCTTGCTAATTGTATAACGAGGACAATGTGGTTGGGTACTCCAAAGCAGAAGCTTTTCTAGCAGTCGATCTAAAACATTCCATTTCTAGGGACAGGGTAACCTGTATCAAAGTATTAGTGTTTGGTGGGTTACCTGAAAACTAAAACAGCTAATGTGTCTGAAAACTGCAGACGATGTGGTAACCACATGCTAACAAATAACATTAATTTACAAAATGAGGTTACTTGTCATGTCATATATAATCCCAGTTACAGTGGTGTTTCTGTAGCTTTAACATGAACTTATTTTTTGGCACTCAGCATAAATAGAAAGCAGTGATACTGTTTTCAAGGCCAAAAATGATATTCGGAAGGTGTTGGAATTAAATGTAAAGAAATTTCTCACCAGCTAAAGCTGAAATTGTAACAGTCACTCCACAAATTAGCTAGGCAACAACACAACATTGGGCCTACCACTAATGTAACCAGCTACATTCCTGGACACAATTTATATTAGCATAAAAAAACTCAAATCTGACTGGGTACATAGGAAAAGTCCAAGAAAAGGTTGTTTAAGCTCTTAAGGTTTAAGACAAGATGGCTTGGTTACCAACCACAACAACATGAATCTAACCACTTGAGTGCACAGCTGCTCAAGGCTGTCGCTACCTAACAGACCTCAGTGATCACTGTGGTCTATGATCACGGTGTGAACAAGGTGTTCAGACTGTGGGAGACAACATTTTTGCTGTATTTGCATCATATTCTAGGATTCAAAGTAAAGTGAAAAGACACTGACATGTTACATGTTAAAAGAAAGAGTAAGTGCGCATGTGTAACTGGAAGTTATTTAGATGAAAAGTGCCATTTGTATGAAATTCTGTGAGTGGGGGGGATGAAAGTCATCTTCGCAATCCTTCAACCAAGCTGGAAAAGCTCTAAATAGAAGCATATGTGTTGTACAGAGTCCAAATGTTCATTCACAGGAATATCCTAGTGACTGCTACTTTGTCACTAAACCTTTTAAGAAGCTGCCAGAACAATGTTACACAGAGTTTGTGTGTGTGTGGGTGTGTGTGTGTGTGTGTGAGTGTGTGTGTTGGGCGTTAAAAGAATATCCAACACTCTTATGTCCTATAAAAATCTCCACAGTTTGCCAAATGCTGTACAGTCCTTATAGTTTACACAAGAAAGTCGATTTTACCGCAACAAGCCATCAGCGGTGATGATGTGTTACGTGTGAGGAGAGGTGACTCTTTTCTCTGAGGTCAGATTTTTTTTTCTCCTGAATTTATTCAACATAATATACAAGATCCTTCCAAGTGTGAGCCTGCTGAAACATCTCAGGCAAAGATAAGGCTGTCCAGCAGAAGATGTGGAAGGAAAGAATGAGGGGAGAGGGTGGAGGCTTTTTTTTTCTTCTTTTTAAACAAAGAAGGACTTTTTGAGATTTGAAGATAGATTTACGGCCGCGTGTGCTTATGTGATGTCAGAGTTTAAGAAATCCTTGCTTTTCACGAAGATTAATTCTAAATGCCTTGTGGGAGCAGGGAGTAACGGGAATGGCGGCAGCTCAAAGAATGTGAGTGTATGTATATGGAGGGGTGTATGTGTTGTGTGTGTGTGTGTGTGTGTGTGTGTGTGTGTGTGTGTGTGTGTGTGTGTGTGTGTGTGTGAATCAGAGGTCCTGAGATCAGAACAATCTGTTATTTGCTTCAGATTTATGTTGACAAGATAGGACTTGTTGTAATTATCACTTGGGAGCATTAAGAGTTGTTTTCGCTGAACCACTGTGGCAGGAGGAAAGCAGGAGTCGTTCCAAAGAACAGTTGGAATCATGGTGCTGCTGTTGGACGCCATCTCTGTTTCCTTCTGATTATTGTATAATTCAATCTTCAGGAAAACGGGGGGGGGGGGGGGGGGGGCAAGAACGGCAATGTTAATAACCCATGAAATTTTACAACATCAAATTCATCAGCATGTCGTACACCATCTCCGGAGAGCCTGCTTTTGCTCAACCTCAGACACCTTAATACCACCCTCCTTTGCTGTACTGCATGTTGTTTAATTTCTGTATAATTCCATCTGCAATGCAGTGTGAAATGCAGCTTTGGCTGGCTCAAACACTAAATGCTAGATGCAGCCTTTGAAAGAGCGTGCAAACAAGAGGCAGTTAGGAAGTAGTAGAATTCAAATTTTATATACTATCCATATTAGGGCATGAAACATTTCCATCGTTTCACGATTACCCCCTCATTACTCTCATCGTTCACGAGGAGGAGCAATTGTAGTCATACTGGCATTTACAAACTGATTTGTGAGTTTGTTCCACACGCTCTTAAAGGTCAGGCAGAGTCTTCATGTTCTTCGAAATCAGTCCAATGGGCCAGTTAAATTCACGAGTGATCTCAATCTCTCGTGTTACTCAGAACATGTCCAGAAAAAGAGTTCCGAAGCAGCCCTTATCTTATTTAGAAGATTAGTCAAACTGCCCATTTTGGGTTAAAGGCAAACACTATGAAAGCTACAAGCACAGACACAAAAAAACATATGAAAATGATCATTTTAAATATGAGAAAAGGCTTGGGAAACATGGACTCTTCAATCAAAATGTAAGTGTCACCCAGCTGAGCAAAAAACAGTGATTTATAGCCGCTCTGAGTTCCCTTCCATCATGAGGTAAACAGAAAGATCAACGCATGTAAGCACATCAGAGGAGGAAGCAGCTGGAAGCTGGACAGGCACCAACCTCAGGGATAATAATAACAACAACATTAAGCACTTACAACAAGAAGGCATGGCAAGGCTGCTCCCCCCTACTCCCGATCCTCTATGCCTTTGTTAATGGTAGCAAGGAGCCACTGGCAAACCACAAGCAATAACAGCCAAGTGAGCAGCAGCACTGCACAGCCAAGAGAAGAGCTGCCTGCATAAAGACTTTGATCTTATTAACAGGAACTCAAAGACATTTCATATCGTAACTCCACAAGTTAAGGCTCCAGTCTTTACTGAATTTTTAACTAAATGTTCTTGAGCAAAATGATTCTGTAAATAAATGCCCAGCATGCTTACATGCTTACAATAGTTAAAATCAACAGGAACTTAAAACATAACCAACTAGCAGTTCAAGGTAGCACTGGAGAGCTTCTGTAACTGAAAGGCTCAGCTGATTAGTGCAGCTGAAGGTGACGTGCAACAGGTGGAACGAGATGGACAATGAAATCACAGGGTACTATGAGAGCTGCATTTGAAAACATACTGATGCATGACTGTGCAGATCATCACTGCCAGTGCAGGTGGAAGACAGGGGCTTAGACACTAATACAGGGCTCCATCTGGAACAAAGGATTGCCTTGGGTACCTTTTTATTTAAGCAACTACAAAGGGGGCCAGTTTTCATTAAACAAATGCTGTGTTTGATCCTGCATCCTCCTGCTGAGCAAGAGAATTGCTGCATCATGTTTAGATTTAGCACCCACTATTTCCTGCATCATGTTCACTTCGGTCTCGAAGACTTACTTGTCGGCGCAAGAACATTTTTAAAATCATTATTCCTTATCTTTGGTGGAAGTTTGGAAGAAATAAACACCCATCAGATAAGATCTGAAGGAATTTCCTGAAATGTTGCAAAGGCTTTCTGCGTTTTGTTGCATGTTTTTATACAGTTTTGTGGATCAGCAAAGACTCACAGCTGGGGTTTGTTTCATTAAATGGAAATCTCAAGATGAGACAGCAACAAGTGGGACTGTTATGAATTAGCTGTAAAGGTCAAATCACGGAGCCTGCTGGCAGTTTCATGTTGAGCTCTGCACCCACCAGGCTCTCTCTGCTTGTTCCGCTCTCTGCATTCCTGCTTCTCGCAGATCGATCTGATGCTTATCTGTCAAGGTGGTGAGTAATTCCTACCATCACAAAAGATGGGAGCAAATGGAAAAAAACAACCGCCACTGACATTCCAGAGATATTCCTCCCAAGTGCATTGCATCTGTATGGAAAAATGTTATTGCATGCGCTCTGCTTTGTTCGGAAAAATACACAATTACTCTGTCACACAGGGCTTAACAGACTTAATAGAACATATTTAGGAAAGATTTCTATCCACTGTATGAGAGGAGTGTCCAGACAGAGCTCAAACTAGTCAGGCATGCAGGTGGCAATGTGGTCTACATGACCTCAAGAAAACCAGACAGGTAAACAGAAGTGACATGTTCCTTCATGTCTGATACAGCAGTGCATGAGTATCTAATTTAGAAATGAAAAATAAATGGGCTACAGCTAAAGTATGTAAACTCAAGACATGTGAGGAGGAAAACTGAGTCCACAAAGTGTAAAACATGCCATGTTTAAATACCTGTGGTAAACAATTCAAGAGTAAATAAATAAAAAAATTTTAAAAAGCCAAGTTAAAACTGCTTAAATGTAAGGCTTCAAACTGCATAAAATAAAACAAACGCTTTCCACTTTTCTTCACATCTAATGACTGACACACAGCTTCTAATGGACAGCCTTCATTTATCCAAGGAAGTGATTTCACCTCCACACACAACGAACCACTTGTGGGGATCACCTGGTGCCAAAAACACTACATGTGTGTATGATTGGAGGGAGGGTGGGGGCCGTGGAAATGTGAGGCATCATTAAGCTGTCACACATATAGCAAAGGTCCATAGTTTGTGTGTTGCTGGAGTAAAAGTGCCAACTTCCCCTGCGTGTGTCACTATAACAACACACACTTAGACTCCTGTTCACACTTAGGGCCAAAGGGCTAAATTGCTCCTTTGCAAATACTTATCCACATGGGAATGAAAACTGAAGCTGCAATCAAAAGAACATCATCAAGTTGACACATGTTGTATGTTTTGTGGTTTACTTGGCTTCTAATCAACATAAAGAAAAGTGAGCTTAAAAGGAGCTCTTTTGTTTTAAAACCTATTTTTTTTCAACAATTTAATTTGTTCTGTGGAAAACTGGCTTCATTTCTGCAGCACATTTTGCTGATCTATTTAATATTTGCCACACACTCAGCAGTAAGTCACCAAAAAGAGCTCAGCAGCTGCACAACCCATGACGTTGCTGTAACCCATCTTTGGTCGGTGCTCCGGTGCTTCTGTGGTTATACAGTCAGTGTCAGC
This sequence comes from Telmatherina bonti, assembly GCF_933228915.1. Lineage (NCBI taxonomy): Eukaryota > Metazoa > Chordata > Actinopteri > Atheriniformes > Telmatherinidae > Telmatherina > Telmatherina bonti. Next base: position 26,927,773 of record NC_136629.1, on the reverse strand, counting down.
CTTTCCTCCTCCCCTTTGCCCTACCTGACTCTGCACTCCTGGTTTCCTCCAGAGAGCGGTGAGTTAGCAAGGAAGGATCCTGATGCAAGCGCTATTTGATACATTGAGGTTTCCCTCTATTGAAAGTTAATGGGAATTCCTTTGGTGGCAAGATACGTAGCTGTGCAGAACAAGCAGTGTGGTACAAAAAAAGAAAGAAAAGAGAGACTTTTATCCTGTGTCCAAGAACAATTGGCTCATTGTGTCAACTTAAAGATAATGACACAGAAACCAGACACTGATGTAAACAAAGATTATATCACTCTCCAGCATAAATATAAGCCCACATAACAGCATGAGACGCCTTCCAGTCATTTCAAAGCAACAGCCTAACTTTGTTTAGCCCATGCAATGAAACAGCACACCAGTGAATAAGAATTACACTCATGCCAGCTCGCTTATGTGGTTGCTTTAACTGATATGCTGCCATGTTTTACACTCCAATAAAACCTAATTGGGTTCCAATTCAGAGAAACACATAAAGTGCTTCACACATATCTTTGCCCCAGGTGTAAAATAAAATTTGTTACTTTCACTGGAGCTTTGTGACCGCAAACCCACACCACACCACACAGCCACTCACCACATGCATCTGCCTATTGGCAAAGAGGAGTTCATAACCACTGAACACATGTACTGAAATGCACTTTGCATTCAAGAGCATTTATGGAGCTAGCCCACAGATCTCACACAAACCAGCAGAGATTAGGTAAACTGATATCAGAGACTCTTTCTCTCAGATGCCTCTGTAGATATGTGGCACAAAGCAGCTGTATGTGTGTGTGTGTGTGTGTTGGTGAGACAAAGAATCTTTAAACCACTCCCCGTTTGAGGGGATCAAAAAGTCTCACTCAAACATAAAATCACAACCAGAAAGTCCATGTGCACCTATTGAGATGACAACCCTGTTGAAGCCTAGAGAATGTCTACCTTAGATGTAAAGGATACATACAACCTCAATAGTGCAAGTTTTGCTCTTTTTTTTTTTTTACCCAGAAGCAGAGTGCCTCGACACCCAAAAGAAGAATTTAACACAGAAGCTGAACTGTGCCCAAAAACATCATGCCACAAGCAACTAAGAAGTTTAGAAAACATGGCATCACAGTCAGAAAGACTGAGCAACACATCTGGCAGCTATGCATAGTTTAGCTGTTGATGACTGTCAAATAGATGGATGAACAGTTCACCTTTGGAGCTTTGCTCATTGAGGCTCGAAAGTCGTTAGCAAGTAATTATCAAATAGCTTTGCAAGAAGCACATTTTTTGAGGCAGCCGTGCTGCATCTGGAAAGCTGCAACAAGAAATTATATTCAGAAGAAATAAAAATACTCCTGTCAACAGTTCTGCCAGAAGGCTCTGGTGTACAGCAGTCAAAAGTCAAACTGCGACCTAATTTTTAGAGAGTAATTTGTCTCATGGAGGCCAGATCTGACATCTGAAGTAGCGAATTTGTGCAATTACATAAAAACAGCTTTCATACAGTCAGTGTTGTAATCATCATTGCACCTCTGGAAATATCAATTTTTCTTGAAATCACTTCCTGAAACAATCACATGTTTACACAAGTTTGATGTAAAGATGTAAATAGTCAAGAGGTAGTTTTGTTTTTTTTTAAAGGCACTGCCCATCACCTGAATCTGCATAAATAGAGAACTCTCTTTGTTATTGATCATACCTCTGCAGATGTTCTGTTCATCAGCAGTGAAGCCTGGTGCACAGTGAACGTTCCGGAGGGTCTGTGAACCCCTGAACACACCTGGAACCACCGATGGGATTTGAGGCTGGCTTGGTGGGACAGCAGGGGCTTGTGGTACTGGGTCAGGCAGTGGCACCTGCTCTCCCATCTCATTAGTAACATAGATGATAGCGCTCTTGGGGAGACAGATGTATCCACCATAGTGGTTGTAACACCGCATTCCTCCTTTGCAGGCATCTGTTAATGTTCTACATTCATCAATGTCTGACAGAAAAAAGTATAACAGAAAGATACAAAACAACTTATCAATTGCATTTAATGAACTTTAAAAGCTCTATGTGCTTAAAATGACTATTTGCTTTGAGTTGACAAGATAAATTGTCAAAATAAATAAATAAATAAACACTCACCTGTGCACTGCCCTGTGACCGTGTCATACTCATATCCTTCTGTGCACTGTCAAGGACACATCATTTCGAGTAAAAACGTGTAACAAAATAACTTAAACTTAGAGATTTCCATTAGTAAGGCACTCATCACAAACATGGAGAGCTGCGTGTTGGATAGCTGATGAAAGTCGCTCACTTACAGTGAAGGAGATGGGCTCCCGAGTCTCCTGAGAAAGAACCTGTGTGAAACCCGCACAAAGACACAAGTAGATCCCCAGCATGTTGACCAAGCGTCGGAGAAGCACTGTAACGAGATTCAAGAGGCACCGGGCGGATAGAGTGCAAGATCATTTTCTGCCTGACAAGCCAACAAGTTTTAATACCAGTTATTACATCATTGATGGCATTGCTTAACGAGTCCCAGCATCTCCCACTGCTGGCGTGATGTTTATGTTGGCACCGCTCCAGGTTAATCTGCGACTTCAACTGAGTGAATGTTTTTTTTTTCCCTTCGTTTTTTTTTTTCCTGCTGTTTTTCCTCTAAAAGGATAAGTGCGTAATACGCGTAAAGATCGTGCGTAAACACGTCCTCGTGTGCCAATCTGTGTCAAGAAACCGAACAAGTAAAAGCCACCCGTGCAAACATGATGTTGATTGAAATTCTGCTTGTAAACAACAGAAGTTCAACTGAACAAGAGAGCTGCGCTTTTTATTCGCAACAGCTTCTTTTCAAGAAAGCGGCACTTGTTACAGAACATTTGAACCAAACACATAAACTAAACAAAAAGTGAATCCCTGGATTATTTTCCCTTCGCTTAAAATTGTATGTCTTTAAAGCTTTTTACTGAAAATGATTCACTGTGCAATAAAAAAAAAAAATAAAAAAAAAGACACTGCATGCATCCGCTTTTGCAGACCCCCGGAGCTTTGGAGACGTATGTGAGATTACCTGCGGCGCGCTGAAGAAAACGTCCCCGGCTTCTCTCTGCACAAACCGGTCGTGCGTAAAGCAGGCTGGTTATTTCAATGTTTTATTTTTGACCGTGGAGACGGTGCAGTGGTTGCTGGATGTTTGACGGAGCGTAAGCTTGTGATGAACATGCGGTTAGTACGGTATGACATACTCTGGGAGGGGGGGTACCGGGCAGGTTGAGCTCCGGGGTTTTCTCTCTCCGGGGTACTGGAAACCATTCGCAGGATACAGTGGCTCCCTCTATAGACTGACAAGCACCAAGGAAGAAGTTTACTAGAAAAGAAAATCATGTGAATGATGCGTTTGCTGCATTGCAAATTCATCTAGTTTGATCTGAAGACCCAGAGAACACAATAAATATCTGATTTCTCTCCTAAATTCGGTGTTTTGTTCTGTTTGTATCATGTAAGCTCTTCATGTCCTCCTTAGACCTTCATAAAGTAGGTCTATCAATGTGGAGGCAGCAGGTGGTCAGGACTTGTGTTGAAGACCTTTGTCAGCGCCCACTGCATTAGCCCCTTTCCTCCAATACATGTGATGGTGTTTCCAACATTTCTACCCGTAAGCAACATCTTCTGGAGTTGGCACAGCTTCCTCGATGTCTTATGCGTGGAAAGAGCGCGAGTAATTGCGCGTTTGTACGCGTGCAAAGCCAGAAGTTTGCTCAAATAGATAGATCGAGGGACATGGGCACCAACTGCATTTTACTGCTGAAGTTGGCTACAGATGGTGTAGATAAGAGGGCAGTTAGATTCAGCACGAGGCATTATCCTTTCATAGGGGTGTTTAACTTTTAATCGTCTCACATTTCCCTTGAAAGGTCAGCGTAGCACAGGAGATGTGAATAATCCTCATGTGTTGTCATGTGAAAAGGTTTCATTGGGGTCCTAAAAGAGGGCGTTAGTTGATCCAAGTATGCATAAATACAAGTTGGCCATCTGAGACCATCCGTATAAAAACTATACTTTCTCCAGTTTACTGCTGGCATTATATGAAAATGCCTGCCAACATCAGTTGCTATTAACAATAAGTTTTTAACTTTCAACTGTTTTTTTTTTTTTTATTAATTACCCAAAACTAAATTTAACAGATTGATAAGATATATTTAAACATTTCATGTTCTAGCAAGGCGAGGTAGGAAAGACATCAGCAATGATCTTTGGAGAGCAATTAGGGTTACACATTAATCTAAGAAGGGGACAAGGCTGTTTTTTTCACATTATGGGTAAAAACATCATTTTGAAGTAAGATCTGGAAAATGACTGTCAGTCTTCGCAAAAGCACATTCCAGATTAAGTCCTGAAAACCTTGGATTTGAGAGAGGGTGCACTTTCATTTCTTGTCCATTACTTTGTATGCACAAAGGAAAAAAAAAAAACAAACAAAGCAAACAAAACAAAACAACCACCATACACAAAAATAAAAGATGTAGAACACTTTACTCCTCATTTAAAGTTTATTTTACTTGGCAAGGTATTTAACACATAGTCAAACAAGCAGAGACACAGAGATAAGACAGAATTCATCAAAGCCATTTTAAAACAACTGAGATGAAAAGAAGATTTTATCCAACACTAACAAGACCATGAGAGTCCTATTCCTCACTGGAACCAAGGTAGAACCTACACTGAGATGGTTTCATATTAGAGTAACAACACGGACAGAATATTGTCCTCAATCAGTTTATGAAACCAGTTTTAAAATATCCTTCACAGACAAACAGGAAAATGGGTTAAAGTATATATAAAGTGTATTTTTTCAGGATAAAAGAAGCCAGTACTTTGTGATGTTTCTTTCGATGCTGAAGGCAATGCATCAGGTACTGTTGGCAATTAGGTATCAGCCAATCAGTTCCTGATGCAGTATCATCCACATCAGAAAGCTCCTCCTTCGTCCTTCATCCCAATAACAGAAGATGATCATCTTACAAGATACTTTGGCTTTCCTGCTACTTATGGATAGTAGTGTAATACAAATATAGCCCTAATACAAACAGGACATTATTATTCTTTTCAACCTGCAGTAATACAATAGCCATTACTGTACAGTGCACGTCACCGTAAGTCAAGATGGCAGCAGCGGCATCTGGATAGTGAATTCATGCAAATTCAAAACGGGCATGCATTATGAAAGAGCTGCAAGAGATGAGGCTGCACTTCAAAAGAGTGTCGAAAAGAAATTTTGGAAAAAAAAGTGGGCAAGGGGGATGTGAGAGAAGGAAGAGCAGACACAGAGAGTGTCTGTGAAATGTGGTTGTGTAATTGCAGTGACATCTTCATTGAGAATCCTCCATCTCTTTCCTCTGTGCTCCAAAGGGCGTAGTTGATGCCGGTCGATGTGGAGAGCAGCCGAGGCGCTGTGTTTAGCATAATCCCAGAGGCCATTGTGAGAGCAGCTAGTGAACGACTCACAGTTGCCAGCTGAGATTTTACCAAAACACAGCAGAATACAAGGAGAGGGAGATGAGACGGGGAAACCAGAGGTGGAGGAGGGGTAACAGACAGGAAAGGACTCTGGTGAGAAACCAAAGTATTATAATAAAATTTAAAAAACAAAGCAGATATGTTGAATATTACTTTACATAGAATCTGAATAGATATATTGTGTTCTGACAGCGGGAAAAAGTTGCATTATCAGAGAGACTGCAGCTGTGCAGTGTGTGCAGCTTGTACAGCATCAAAGAAGCAGACTATGAATGCATAAAACATTTTCTCCCAGGTGGACTGCACCTGTTAGCCCTTAGTCACGATTGGATGGACCCTCCCCCTTCTTTCAACCAGTTACTAATTATTTTGACTTTTAACAATCAGGCATAAAGAGATTAACTGAAGCGGTCACATGGCAATTTCTCATCCATTGTGCAAAGATCACTACCTCAAGAGTGTGAAACCCTCTTTGATCACAGCTTCAGGTGGGCAGTTTTGGACCCAAACAATGTGGTCTTTTACATAAAGTAGAAAAGAAGACTCTTGAAATGTGCTGCCTGCGCACAAAAAATTCTTAGTAGTTCATTGATGACAGACTGGAGATGAAACACGGGGTTAAAGTGTTTCATTTTTTTAAGTTTAAGGCATGTTAGACAAACTGCAGAATCTCTCCAGGTGAATGTGAGAATTAAAAGCACCATCACAGTTGCCTGCAGAGATTATGCAGTCAGCCTTAGATTCCTCTCTCCTTTCCTCTCTATCACACCCACATACGTCCGATTCTGTGGTGGGTGGGTGTTATATCTAGAAGAGTCAATTGACAGCAGATGGCTAACAACAATCAGGATAAAGACAGAGGTTTGACACCCCCCCCCCCCCCCCCCCCCCCCCCAACCCTTCCCCACCTTTATCCTAAAGGTCTTGTGTTACCATGGTGATTAGGCCAAGGCACGTGCCTCCCATTGTTGGGCTGTATCCTCTGGGGTCACCCACACACCCAGTTAGAGGTCAGATGTCACCCAGGCATCCCGCTTAGGTCACCCCTCACCAGCCTCCAGCCTTTGACCCCAAACACTGAAACAAATTAAGAGATGGACAGCACAGAGTAAGAAAATGAAAAACACAAAATCAAATCACAACTTCGCATGGTCACATGGGTTCAAATTGTTCTGAAATGTTGAAGAATTTGTTTTGCTTTAGGCAATTTGGGTAGAGATTACCAGCGTATCTCTGTGGGGAAGCTGTACAGTGTGGTGGAAAATTACTCTGCATATTACAGTATGTCTCCCTCTTGTGGTGAAGTAAGTTGCTTTGACATTTTTATCTTCTACTACACGTGGACTTTTTTAAATTAATGGAACAAAGATTAAATAATTAAACAAATAGATCAAAGCATATTAATAATCATAAAACCAATGTTTACTAAACTGTTGTATAATGTAATTAGTTTTTTCCACAATATTCCAACAGAATACAAAACTTTATGAGTGATATGGCAATATATATTCATCACATTCACTTGTATAAAATACTAAAAAGCCTTTTAAACAAATTTTCTTTCATTTAATTAACAAAAAAAACTATCAGCTCCCACAGGCAAACTGACCATGGCAGACATATGTCTACACATTTAAGCAAGCCTCTTGGTTAGAGGTGCTTCTTTTCCACTGAGCCTGGATGCATTTTGGGATATTCAGGTCATCGAGTTGCAAAGTGTTGCTCAGGCGCTGACAAAAGAAAAATCTTAAGTTTATTAAACGGAACAGGCTGACAGTCCACACTTTGTTAGGCAGTGAATGAACAGAGTGGTTTTGACAGGCCTAACCTCTTAAGCTTCGGGTCCCACTGAGCTCGGCACAGCTAGAGCTAAATGCCATCTGTCCCAACATCATGAGGCCCCCCAACCTGTCCCCTAACAGTTTAGCATAAAATCATGCAAGTGCTATTAAGACTAAATATTAGAAAATTTTAGTCAGTCTAGGATTTTTTTTTCCATTTATTTTTTTTTACTATAGTGCTTTTCAGATCAGCCAAGTAAAAGGCTTTGCAAAGAACAACACTTTGTTATCTACATGTTTTTGTTTTGTTTTTTTAAATAAAAAAATGATTCTGCTTTTCCCTCTCACTGTGCACCTGCGGCGTGGCTCTCAAGCATAGCAGTTCTGCTGTGGGGTTGAACTCGAATATAAAAAGCTGAACAGTCATGGATCTAAGAGAGAACACAACAAGAGGGAGGGAAAAATTCTAAAGACTTGATCAATTTAAATTTACACCAGGGATGGACAACTCCAGTCCTCAAGAGCTGGTGTCCTTTGGGTTTTACATGTTTTTCTGCCCCACCACATTTGAATAAAGTTATATAGTTATCCAACCGCCTTTTGGTAAGTTCTCCACAGGTGTCTGTTAGTTACCGATTATCTGAGTCAGGTGTGTTGACATCGGGAAACATTTAAAGCTGCAGGACACCAGCCCTCAAGGGGTGGAGTAGCTGATACCTGATTTACGACCTCTGACTTTTATTCTATTCCAGTCTATGTCCAATATCAAGCAAATGAGTGCAAGATGAGTCATATACAGAAATAGTAACTACATATTTTTCCATATGAAACATATAAGTTATGAAAAACAATGCATATTTTCTTCATGTTAGGTCATGATGTACAATTTTAGTCTTACCAACAACCATCACTACTTTCTTTATAGGGACTCATCAGTTCTTACCCTGAACAGATGTTTTATGTTTAACACACAGCAAAAAAATATGAAAACGCTAGATCACCATGTGAACTTCAGCCTCTTTCCTTTCGGGCTGTTATCTGCTTCGTTAACTGTCATCTAATGTTAGGGAGAAGAAAAATAAAACACCCTTCGTGCCCTGTAACCAATGAGTGTGCTTTAGCACTTAATTAAAGCCCTGGAGTTTCACTGTACAAGCAGTTGTCCTCCTGACAAAAAGACTGACGCATTGTATCAGTTGGAGGTCAATTTTTGAAAGGAGGCTGATACAATAGGCAGAGCAACTCAAATTATGAAACAGGTTTGTTAGAGGCCTCCTGGTGAGCCATATTGTACTGTTTGTTTATGGTCCAGTTTAGACCAAATGACTAAAATGTAGTGACATTCAAGGGAAAAAAAATCATCAAAAGATGTTGCTAGACGTTTACAGCATAAGTATCAATATCCTAGTGGAGCATGGTGTGCAAGTGCTGTGTGAGAGCATGTGCACCGCATTTGTGTATGGGAAGCCATGCTGAAAAACAGAGGTAACCCACAGACCCTTAGAGTTGCACAGTGGCTGAAAACAATTGGGATCTCTATGAACTGATGTGACATGTCTATTTGTCCCTGCCTTTCCGTTAGGAACCCTTTTGTAGAGGTGAAAGGAAAAAAAATTTAACCAAGAAACAGAGGGAAAGAGGGAGTTAAGGATGAGGAGGGGCACAACGTGGTCTGGCATTGTGAAACTAATCAAACTACATCAATTTGAGCAGAACAAAAAAAGTGCGCTGAGAGTGGCTTCGTCTATTGCTCAGACAAATTTCAGCCACGTGTAAGACACAGACAACTAAGCCTGCGTAAATCCATACAAGTATTAGTTGAAAAGAACATTTTAAATCTAAAATTAGTTCACTTGTGGGCCTTCAGATAAATTTCCTTCACTGTTGCTGGAAATGTAAATTTTTTCAATTCAAATTTTTCTTAAATCAATTCACGTCAGCTTTATTTGTACAGTGCTAATTCACAACAAAGTCATCTTAGAGCACTTTAAAGGCATAGACAATTCAAGCCAATGAATAAAGTATCTATTGATGTCAGAAATGTTGAGTCTTTGATAACACCCCTCACAGACAATCTTTCTGAAAATGAATTTATCAGTTTTCAAGTTAATACCCTACATGACCTGTGGTTTAAGCCTCTGCAGTGGAATGATTTTGTTGCTTTTAAGTTTACTACTGTTGCTGCATTGAAAACATAAAAATATAATAATTACTATTATAATAACATAATGATGAACAGGATAACCGGCATATTAATCACAATAATAATAAAAACAGTCTTCTTGATGCCAAAACAACCACAGTTTTAGACCACTTAATAAAAAACTTTAGTTTGAAAGTCATTTTGTTTGAGGGTTGCTGCCATTTAGCTCCTCCTCTGCAGTCTCACGTGACACATTGAACTACAGACTGTCCTGACCATATTTACATCCCATCTCAGTTATTGGATACATAATTCCCCCACACATCTCTTCAATCTTATATCACTCCAAGCCCCATGCACACATGGCTGACTACAATTATAATTTCATATGCTCCAGTGTATCAGCTGCCCCAGCAATTTTCAGCCATTTAAATGTGAATTTATGTCTCACATAAATGAGCAGGGAAGTCTGGCCTTTTCCCAAGGAGCATTCTGCTTTAGTCGTGGGGTCATTTCAAAGTCTCTGTTCATCCTCTGCACATAACAGATGGAACCAGCACTGAATGACACCACACAATCTTCTCAAATTCCTTATTACAGCATCACCAGTCATTACAACATAGTAACTGAATGTTAAGTCCAACCATCCCTCAAAAGGATATTGTCCTTTGTTCTGAAAAACAGCCCATGACTTTAAAATGATCACCTCAAACATTAAATTTAAGTGTTATAAGTGAAATAATCACAGGATTATTTATTGTGAATTTATTCACAATAAATATCCATTGTATTTTTACAATATTTATTTAAAGATGCAGCTGTACATTTTAAATGCGCCGTTACTGGGGTCAAATACGTATAAAAACAATATCGTAATATTAATGGGAAATTTTGAAATAAACAAAATTTTATCAATAAAATCAATCTAACTACTGTGAGCTTTGTCTTTGCCGAAGAAATACACTCAAATGTGTGACTGACAACTTTTTTTTACGAACCGATGAATGTGCCATTGCATGAAACATCTGGCATTACAACATTTATTTAAAATGCATAATCATGTGAAATAAAATCATTATTATTTATCTAATGTTATAGTTATTGCTTATTGGTACATTTCAACATAGCTACTAAGTAGATCCAACCAGAGTTACATGCTTAATCATGCACTACAGAAAATAGACGTCTTTAATAAGAAATCAATAAACTGTAATTTGACATACATCTTCAATAAACTGTAATTTGACATACATCTGTAAATGTTCCCCTCACAAATCACATCTTATTAATTTGTTATATTATATATATATATATATATATATATATATATATATATATATATATATATATATATATATATATATGTGCGTGTGTGTGTGTGTGTGTGTGGGGAAAAAAATATACATGTACACATTTTTGTTCATATTTAGTTATAATGTTTCACAAATAAGATTGAAAGATGATTTCATTTTTTTTTTAAGTCTATTTTCAATTTCAGTGATTAAACCCTTGACAAAACATAATTAAATTCATGTTTCACAGGCAGTTATTGGCGGTTTTATTGTCCACATCACAGCAAGCACAGCAGTCAGTAATGTGTGACCTTTATAAAGAGCAATTCTCAGCTCAGGCACTACATTGCTTTAGTCAAATCCCAGCACATGATAGGTTTCTTTTTGCATTAATCTAGGAAACAAAAGAGCTAGAGGAGTTTGAATAAACATCTCCGCCATTTTATAATATAGTAACAAATTTAAATAATTTTAAAAAAAAATTTTTATTCATAGATTAGTTTATGAACTGCAAATTACCAAAACATGATAAAGAAAAATGTCTTTACAAATTAGCAGAGACAATTCTTGAACTTGCTGAGTAGTTAAGAATTTGCCAGAATTTGGATCCAACTTAAGTATTTGTCTACAGAGCACTAACCTGCACTGGTTAAGAAGCTACTAGGTAGTTTAGATGAATATTAAGTCAACTTTTCATCTTGTCATAAAATGTATAAAATACAAGACCATGACAGTATAACCTAGCACATGTTCTTATCACAATAGTAATCAGTCCAACTGCTTCTTATTACATGCACTCTCGCTGAGTCATTAACACCTGAGCCTGTGTCTCATCATTTCTTACCCAAAACCCCAAGTGTTCATGTTCATCTATGAAATATATTTGGGTTTCAAATACCACAGACCAACACTTATTTTCATGGGATATTTGCTCAGTTGTTTTTGTGGACTATTTAGACTTGGTGGTTGGGATATTGAGATAACCCAGAAGGAAAGCAAACACATTAATAATGAAATAGTAAGGAAATATAAAAAATTTTGTGATGATAATACGGTCAAACATAACAGAAATAACAAAAAGCTTATATAGAACTCAGAATTTGATATTAGATGCATATATGGGGAAAATGTCAAAGTGGTGAAAAACAGCATTGTTGGGGGTGAAATGAAGGTCTACTGTTACTGTGAAACAATCTTCCTATTATAAATTTAGTACATTTCATATAATTTTAAGATGGTGCCCAAGACACAGACATCAGACTTTATCATATGCACATATTACTATGTGCACGACATAAAAAACTGCTAGAAATAATGCATGCAGCTGTACTTGACCGTAAATACAGATATAAAACTGCACAAATGTGTTGCATGAGTTATGGTGCAGTTATGATAAAGTCCAGCAAAACGCAGTATTGCAAGTAAAATGCTGTGTAATTCTGGCCCTGGGAGAAGACTTGAGGGACCAGCAAAAGACCAATGCAGCTCACCATGCATTTGTGATTGATGGCCTCTGTCTGTGCAATAGCTGACTGAGCAACATGTACATCTCTCTTATTCACACACTTAATGGCATGCACACGTCCTAGAGTGTACTTAGTCTCACATACACCCACCAGTCTATAACATGGATGTGCAGTAAAGTCACACGTTGAAGTTGGAAGTGGTAAATATGGCAAAAGAGCATGCCAATGTAGCTTTGATGTCTTGGTTTTGGAGTTTGACCAAGGATGTTGTATGCCTTCTTTCATCTCCTCTCTCAGCCATGTTCTTTCTCCCACCATGGTAGACTATAGGCATACAATAAATGCATATTCTTAGGAGAGTATGCATTAAATACTGTCAGGCTTTGCAGATCTACGAATCAACAATACTGCAAGCTGTAGAAGAACATTTCTGCCAATCTTTGATCCTGTCACATCTCTGTTGTCTGTTGCCAAGACATGTCTGGTCTGGCCTTTGGCCAGGCTGGGCTGGTCGCCACCACGGCCCCATCGCCCAGCGCCCAGCAGGCAGGCCTTGCTTAATGCTGACACATCGCTAACATCAGCCAGGGAAAGGAGACCTCTGGAAGATGCTGAAACATCAGCACAGCACCATTTCAGATACACTACATGGGATAGACTAGCTCATCTACTGCTGAATTTGAGAAACTATTATATTATCATTCAGCTAAATTGTTTCAATATCATTAAATTTAAAGACTGAATGCTTATATAGGAGGCTGTTAGAACATCCAAACGGGAAAAAAAGAAAATGCACAGGAAAAGCCACACCCCTTCACATAAGCCTCCATTCATTCAGACAAAAATAATACAAATAGCGGTTACTTTATCCAAAAAAAGAGATCAAGAAAAGGGAAAAATACCTCAATATTGAATATACCACAATTCTGTCCAATTGATGTAGTTAGGCTATAAAAGAAAATTGTAGGACATATCTGAGTGTAATATTAAAAATGTTGTGAACAGACACATATTTAGGAATAAATACAGCTAAGATTAATAACATAAAATTTAATTCCACATTATTATACCAGATTCCATTAAAAGTAGAAAATTTCAACTCATGTTGTTTTTGAGTCTGAGCAGCTTTACCATTATATTGCAGATATGTTTAAAAAAATAAATAAATTTAAGAGTGTTGTGCACTAAGAAAATTGATATAATAGCATTAATTGTAAACAAAACAACAGCAACAAAACAAAAAAATGTCTTATTCTTGCTCACACTTCCATGATCATGGCTGCCCTTTGTGCTTTGCAAGCCAAGCAAATGAGAAAAGTCGAAATGAGCATGTCATCAATATGCACAGATATAACCAGGAGTGCCACTGATTGATGAATCAAATCTTCTCCCTATAGCCTTGTTTATGACCTCTGACTTCTCACCCCTTGAAGGGTTAAACTTATTACCCTTTGACTCATGTGACCTCTGTTTTGAAAGGGGCTAGATTGAAGGATGACCACAGCTTAGGTCCTATTGGCCACTCTCTGACCAAACTGTGGCCAGAGGCCTGACCATCCAAACCCTAGAGGGATGTGACCCTGGCCCTGCCACACGCTCTGTGGATAATACTATTAAAAGGTCAATACTAGCTTAAAAAAAGGTTGAAGAGAACACAGCTTTCGCCAAAAGGATGAGAAAAAGAAAAAGGATGAAGAGTAGATTTTGCAGAGAGAACAGATTTATAGAATGGATTTAGAGCTTATTTGTCATGTGTGTTTTAACAAACACCAACCAAACAGAGATCAAATAAGCTGACTGGACAAACTGTTACTAAATCACATACAAGCTCTTACACTGTAAAACCATATAAAATATCAAATTATATCAAATATGGTCAATGTCGATATTACAGCACTATGTGATAAACAAGTAAAAACTACAAAACTAAGCCAAATGTTTAATTCATTTTAGTAATAAGCAACCTTGGTGTCACTATGCCATATTTCGACATGAAAAATGTTACACACCTTTCATCTTAGACATTCCAGTAAAATCATGAAGGGACTTGGCACGTAAATTGAGTCAATGTGTAAAAAAAAAAAAAATTCTGATTTGATCAAATTTAAAACCAAATATTATTTTAAATATATAAAATAAAATTATTCATTGGGTATGTTTTTTATCATTGTTTAAAATGAATGTGATATTTCACTCGAGCTCCATCTCAAGCATGAACAGCAGAGGGGTGTATTGAGTGTCTGCCTGTACACCATGCTACATACAAGACATGTGCTCACCCTCACATACACACCCTCATTAATATGAGATTATTAGCCGTTTTTTCTTCCATCATCTTTATTTCTTTCTAATAAAACATGGCACTGAGGTTGGCCTTTGACCAAATAAATCTTTATATGCCACTCAGATCTACTTTTTAAGATTAAATTTAAAAAATTGCAGCACTGCATAACTTGGTGGTTTAAACATATGACTATAAATATACATTACCCAACTAAAAAAATGAACTAAACTCTTCCATTGTCCATTTTCACTGCTGTATTCCAAAAAAGCTCTTCTTGTAAAGATGCTTATTTTTCTTATGCAATTAATTTGACTGAGAGCCTTCACCCAAACATCATGAATACGCATATAGAGGGTGTACACAAGGCATACATAATGCGCTTTGTCTACCTCCACTCTTAAAAGTGCAATACAACAAATAATTGAGAAAATAATGCAACAAGCAGCCAAAGCAATAAACCCTATCAAACACGTTCTTAAAGTGCATTACAAGATAATAAAATTAAATAGCCACGAAGCACCTGTATCAACTAGAACCCGCTCTGCTAAAGTTGTCAGACCTGCGGCTACATTACAGCTTGTAAACAACTGTACAACCATGCATTCAGATTCACATAAATGCAATCTCACACAAACACATAAACAGCGGAGGCTCAAGGATTAGTCTGAAACAGGGAGTGTAAATCTACAAATGAGAAAAACAGGAAGAGAAAAACAGAAATAACTATGTAAGAAATAACTTAAAAGGGCAAAATTTGAAAAGCAAACATAAGTAGTACCTCCTGTACCATCCATGTCTTGTGAGAAGGGTGGGACACCTGCAGAACCATGATCTATCCAGAGCTCCTCAGTGACTGCTTGTTCGCGGAGCAGAGTGCGTGTATGAGCCACAGAGAGAGTGTGCGTCTGTGTCGCTGACTGAGGGAGGGGAGCCTACCATCCTACCCCTCCTCCTTGGGACTGTGCCTCCTTAACAGGATGGAGGGGTAGGTGGGGCCACTGCAATAAAGCAAACACACACATTTTTCTATGGTTGTTATGTCCTCGCTTCTCCTGCTTTTTCCCGCCTCCGCACTTCCATGTCTCCGCATCTTTTCGAGACTTGCTCTCTCCTCCTTTTCCTCGCAGACATGCTTTCGTTCTTGCCTTGTGCTTCCCCCTGAATCTCAGTCTGTCTGCCAGGCTCTTGCACTCTCCCTCTACCTTACATCTCCCACCCCTCTGCACTCCTGCCCCTTATCCCCTCCTCACTCACTGGATTGTTGTAATATTAACATGCTCCCATTAATCTGGAGGGGAGAGGGACATATGCTGTTTTTTGGCTGGTGGTCCCCCACCTGCTGAACTCCTAGTGTGTGTGTTGTGCGTGTGTCCCGTCGGTCTTTAGTCTTATAATTCCACAGAGCTAAGATTAATCGGGATGGTCAGAGAGCATGGTTTGTTGAAGAGATGAGAAAAGAGGAGGACAGGAAGAGGAGTGGTACTGCAACCAAAAGCAGCTTAACACACTTTAACCTTTTCTAGTTCTTTTTGCTTTGAGTTGCTGTACCGCCAACCTTCCTTCTCTTCATTCATCCAGCCACCAAGCACATATCCTATCTTATTCAGGGACTAGCCTTTCCTACATAAATCATTCTCTTATTGCACTGGCCACACATTACATTGAAAGTATTGATTTTTCTCCCTCCTGCTGCAGCACTGATTGCAAGGAAACCCGGCACGCTGGTCACAAACAGGAAGTTAAAAAACAAACCACAGCTGTGTTTCAATAGACTACAATGGCGGACACGTTGCTTTGGTCACAATGCTGAAGCAAGAGAATGCGTGTTTTTCTGTACAGTCTGCATGCGATGGAAGACTAAATGCAGTATTAAATGCACAAAAATGACAGGTAAAGTGTGAAAAACTCATCTGTAAAATGTTATAAACAGAAAGCATTAAAAGGAGCTATAATAATAAAATGTTTTCCAACATCAAATCGGATATTAAGTGCAGCTATAGTTAAGTAAAAATCACGTTGATTTAGTCTTACTGTAGTAAAGAAGTCTTTTTTTTTTTTTAAGAGAAGGGAAAAAAACATTGAGTTAAACTGCTGGTTTATTGGATAAAAACTGACCATCAAAGCACTGCTGTTTCTACAAAAGCACAGCTGTGGATACTTTGAACTATGACCTTATTCTCTGGCCTGGGCTCTGAAGAGGTGACCAAACCAGGGGTCAATCAAAAATAGGGTCAGCAAGGGTCAAATGGTAATGACCTCTCACTGGTTATGCAACACCACCATATCAGTCTCCCCAAAAGAGCATCTAAGCAGTATTCATCCTAATCAGAGTGGAGCACCTTCAAGGGTGACACAGTGATGCAGACCCTTCATCATGAAAGAGGGGAAAGATTTTGATACCAGAAAAGGCAGAAAAAAAGTTACTTTAATCTTAATATTTTAATACATTAGTTTAATGTTTTTAACTTCACATATAGATATTTTGTCATTTTAAAACCAATATGTTTTCCTTCAGAAGCCACTCTGACATGACTGGCTCACCCTTATTTTACACTGATGTACTGTAGCTTGGGATTGACAATGAGGTCAGTGAGCATGACTCGGGACCATGTTTTCAAGAGGAATATGAGCAGTGAAACGTAATAATTGCTGGAGTTACATATCTTTGTTGAAAAGGCTGAATATATGCCATAAGTATGAGGACATAGAGGCTACAGCAGTGTCATTGTACCTCTGCAGTGTACCTATAAGGTACATTTGTGCGTACACTGGACTGCCACGATGAGCCACCACTAATGGAAAATGGTGCAATGACTGATCACAACAAGATGGTTACAACCGTCAACAATATTGGAAGACAATGGTTAGAATCGAGTTAAACAAAAAAAAAACATCTAGAGATAGCAGGGTTGATCCCTTAGGAAGAATGACGCTATCTTGGGGAAGAGAAACTGGGTTGGAAGAGGGAGAAGACAGATGAAGGGGTGGAGGTACTGATCAGAGGGGTGCCAGACACAAAGAGGCCAGGCCATGGCCGGTGGCACGCGATGGGCAGATTAACCAGCGTTTCCTCCCCTAACTGAAGCATTAGGACACCTGACTGAGTCCCGCCAATGGCAGCCAGCCAAGGATTTGTAAGGGGGGGAAACAAGCTGGGGCTCGCTTTCAACACTCAGGCTCTTCAAAAACACAAAGAAGGGTGGGGTGATGTTTGTGGGGGGGTATAGGGGTGATGGAACTGGTGGCTTGGAGTTGAGAGGGGGGCTACAAGCCTTACCCCTCACCATCTGCTGCCCAGGCTAAGTGAGAACAGGGGTAGGGCCAGAGTGTGGGGTGGAGCATGTGAGCGTGTGCGCAAAATAACACACGTGTATCTGCATGCACGCACCTGTTAGTGTGTCACTGGGTGAGTGGGTGGCAGATGGACAGGGCAAACTCCTGGCCCTATAGCTTCAATGTTAGCCATCCAACAGGAGTATCCCTGCACCCCCACATTCCTGACCCCTGCTTCCTAATACGCAATGCCAGTCAATTCTTTATGTTTGCTCAGTTTGATTAAGACATCTACCATTAGAGACAGTGTGGGCTTGGTAAGTGGGTGTGTGAATCGCTTATCCATGCAATAGTTTAATGTAATCAATGCCAAACAGATGCAGCCCTTTTCTCCTCCCACACCATTTTGGTAATTCACATTTTATATTTGATGACTTTTCCTCCATTCTATCACTTGCAAATGACAAAATACATCTGAAATTTAACTAAATTCATTACTTCCCCAAATATACATAAACACATGGCCTTGTATTTTCATACTAGTTTTCCTCATGCTGTACACCTTTATTCATCCCAGTCACTGAACTGTTTACACCCACCCCCCGTACTTCTCAAAAAGGGGGTCAGAGCAGCAGACAGTCCAGTCTTGCTTAACAGTAATCTGAAAATGCCTGTAATCCTCCACACACAGCCCTTCTGGAGGCCGTGGTTGTATAGCGTTGAGAGGTGTAACCTCATCTCAGTTTGGCAGCCATGTGTCTGACCAAGCTTGACACGCAACCAGAGCTTTACAGCTGCCAGGACACACACTGAGAGATGAGGCACAGTAAAGCTTCCTCAGTCACTCAATGGAATAATTATGCCCCCTCGCTTTTTTTCTTTTTTTTGGGGGGGGGGTGGGGGACTATACAATGCAGAATAGGTGCAGGTCACTGAGATAATTCAGCTCAGTATTGAAACAAGTGGTAAAGATGAGAACCAGTCATATACTCCAACTACACACAGTTTTGTAGTAACTGAGTTTGAGAAACACACTCCAACACTGGCAGCAATACCCCGAAAGGCTCATTTTTAATCTCGACGACACTTGTTTTCTGCAAGTACACGTAAATTCTCCCATGGGACTTCTGTAATGACGAAGTGGCACTGTCGCTCCTGAAATGAATGGCAAATTAGCGCATCATGTTTATCATTTCCACACTCAAAATGCTCTGCAGAACAGAAAGCTGCACAGTTACAGGCCCGTTTGCAGGCTTTCAGATGTCATTTTATTAAGGCTGTGTCTGACAGCTTGTGCAATGTTAAACTAACCTTGGGTTCAGAGTGCAGGGCACATGGCTCACTGTCATCCGCGTCCCTCCTTTTGCACACTGTACGTCCCAACTGCACATCAAGGATATAGTTTATCCCTGCGACTATCTGAGGAAGACAGCAGCATTTCTTGGCAACTGCTCATTTTAACACAACTGTGGCTCATTTAAAAAGTTTTACCTGCATTTTGGCAGAAGTGACGTTCATAATTTTGTAGGCAAACAGCTCTTCTATGTTGGCTCTGTTAAACTCAACCACAGCAAACCGTGCAGCCTTTAACACACCAGTGCTGTTGACTGGGACCCTCTGAGGCTGACCAATCATCACATGTTTAGCTGTTAAAAAGCGACAGGTGGCAAAAACACAAACGAAAAACCAAAACCAGACAAACATCTTGGGCTAACAAGTTTTGTTTTCCCAGCGAGCTCGGTTTTTGGTCCCGAGGAGGAACGTTGCATTCAAAGCAAGTTTAAAGCCTGCATGTTAAACGCACACCTGCGATCTATCTGCCGCTGATTGACGCTAACGTCCGAAGCCAGAAGCGCCACTCGGACCAAAAACTTCTGCATTGCAGGGCAACCGCGTTGCTAGGCTGCCGTGAAGCTGACGCTGGTGGTGAAAAACAAGATACGGTGTGTGTGTGTGTTTGTATGTGTGAAACTAACTTGGCAAACACGATAAATTGGACTAAGATGTTTTAAAAATTCGTCTTTATGTATTCATTAAGCCCTACCCAGCCACAGTGATATTTCGGGTGCATGAAAAATGATATATCAAACTTGATCTTATATTCAAAGTGTCTATCTAATCACGTAAATGTTGCTTGAACAAGCATTAAGCAAGATTATTATTGACATTTTAAAGACATTTTTTAAAACATCATTTAGTAAGTACATTAAGACAGAAAACTGCAATAAACAAAAGCACTTCCTAAGAATGTCATTCATTCATTCTTCAATGTGATTTTTTTTTCTTTTCTTTTTTTTTTGTCTGTTCTGTCTTTCCATGTGAGACATGAGATTTTATTAAATGATGCTAAACTTTGTTTTGCTGTCCTGTTTTTTGTTTGTTTGTTTGTTCGTTTTTTATCACTTTTTTTGTTTAGGTTGTTTTGTTTGGGTGCCATCTTTTTCGACAAGGCCAGATAGAGTGATTAATCCATATGACTTGCACATCATTTAGGCCCATAAACCTAAATTTGTTATAGTTCTTATGAACTAACTTGAAGCATTTTTTAAATTTAATCTTTGGTCATTTTCTGTATCGTTTTTATTCTTTTTTATTCCATTTATTTATTCATTCATTTATTTATTTATTACATTTATTGTACAGCACTTTGGTCAGCTGTTAGTTTGGGTTTTTGGTTTTTTTTTTTTAAGTGCTTTAGAAAGAAAGTTGTATGGTATGGTCTTACTATCTGTACTGTTGTATATTTTACTGTTGCCTCTGGCCCAGGTGCTCATTGCAAATAAGAAGTTGTTCTCAACTGCCATGCATAGGTAAATAAAGGTTAAACAATAACAACAATAATCATGCTTGATGATACAGGTCCACGCCTGGTACAGTTGTACACAATTTTGAATACCAATTCTACAGACTTTTGCTAAAGTTAATGAAATAACGCTACATGAACGGCACTAGATGTAACATGATTTCATTTATTACCTATTCATCCATTTTCTTAACCGCTTAGTCCAATTAAGGGTCCCAGGGAAACTGGAGCCTATCCCAGCAATCATTGGGCATGATGTGGGTGCACCCTGGACAGGTCAGATTTCATTTATTACATTTTCTTTATTGTCAGTTCTGTTATAAATGGCGCAGTAAAGCAAAAATCCTATTCCATGCTGATGAGATACTGAAAAGTAAGGAACATATTATAAGCTAATTGTAAATACAAAGAAGTACTGCCATACATCTCTCCTATAAATGTTTGCATCTGTGTAAGATATTGTCAGCCATCATAAGGCCTAGACTGGAGCTTTAAGGTGGTAAAAGTAAATCTTTCTGAATGGAATATCTGGTGTAAGCAAAACACAGCACATTAATTAAAGCCCACCATTCCCTTCTTGGAGGGAGGCAATAGCAGCATTCCGCTGATGTGGAATACTTCTCTACAGTAGGCACTATAAACTCAAGGAGGTGGATGGGTCAATTACAGCAAATGCAGCAAAATACTGACAGATTTTGAAAGCAGACAGTCTCACAAGAATGCACCTCTAAATAAAAAGCCCTATAATAGCTGTTGGAAAGGCATGTTGCACTCACATCCATAATTGTAGCCAAAAGCACCTCAGTTGACATTAAAGAAGTTTTTAAACAGCTTTATTTTGTTATTAACTATTTACACATATTTAAGATGTAAGTTGTTTCCTTGATTTTTGTTTTGGAAAAAAGAACTGCAATGGGAAAAACTCAGATCACTATTATATAAGTTTAAAAAGCTTTGCTTTAGATTTATATTCTGTTTATCCTGAGCAGCTATATGAACCAATTTCCCCTCCTTTAGAGGTAGCGTCACACAAAATGTGAACAAGATTTATCAAATCAAATCAAATTTTCTAAAACACTTTTCACGAACAAGGCAAAACAAAATGCTTTAAATTACAAAAATTATTTATTCCCCTCACTCAACAGAGTATATAACAGCAATTTAAAAACACACACCTCATTAGTTTTCTTTCATAAACAATCACAAATACTCACACACAAAAAAAACACATATACATTTTACTCTATCACCCCGGCCACATTTTCCATAATCTCCATCCTTCATTATTGTCTTTTAACTGAATGCAGGTATAAAAGTATCAATAGAATGTGACTTGAAGCTGCTGTGAAGAAACAATATTTTGGGCATCTATTCAGACCCGAAACCAGCACACCCACTGCCATAGAGGGCATCACCAGAAGAACCGCCCAGGCCTGGGCGGGCTCGGGTCCACACCACAACGGTGCTGTGCCGGACCTCACAGCCACCCAGACCAGGACAGTCACCACGGCAACAACCCTGCAGACCAAGCGAACCAAGCGGACAAAGCTACCGGAGAGGGAAGGATCCCAGGAGGAAATCACCGAAGCCAAAAGTATAAACAAAATAAAATACACAGAAAAAACATTAGTAACAAAAGTAAATTGTAAAAGTAACAAAAGTAAGATTAAATAAATGAGTTCATGATCAAATAAGTTAAAAGAAAATAGAGTAAAGGAGTTAATAAAAACGGTGCATGCAAGAGATCAAAACAATATGAACACATAAGCAAGTGGTATTTCAAGTTATTAGACAGATACACAATTAAATAAAATTCTATAAAATCTGTAAATGTAACAAAAAAAAAACATATAAAAGATAAGACTAAATCAAATAAGAATTTAGCTATAAGTGAAGCTAAAAAAGGAGGTCTTAAGCCTTTTCTTAAAAACACTAGTCTCTACAGCTCTGAGGTTTTCTGGCAGGCTGTTCCACAATCAGGTGGGTCGTAATGTTGGAATGAGGTCCAATTTCCCCAAATACTGCTAAGACTAATTCAAACTGATTATGTGTTCCTGTAAATCTCATAGTATCTGTGTTCTGTAGATTGCATGTTTGCTGCAGACTAACATTGCTCTATGAATGATGACAGGAACTCTGAAGGCGTGGTTCCACTGGGTGGGCAATGGACCACTAAAGAGGTGGAAGAAAATCAGGATAAATAGAAAGCATAATTGCTGGCATCACATCAAAGATACTTCTTTGTTATCCAGCTGTTATAAATATGCCTGAAAAACCTTATTGTGACATACTGAGGATACTAATAGTGGCTGCAACATGGTGAATGCAGAATTGAAAGTGTGGCTTCAAGGCCATCATAGACAGGAGAAATGACTATAGTAGTGCTGCAACCAACCGTTTCCCCTATAATTCCTACAATTTTTCTATCAAAGGTTTAAAAAAATAACTATATCGGGGAATTACACCTTTCAATTTCTTGTTTTTCTGACCAACAGTTTAAATCCTAAAGATTATCTGTTTATTAGCTATTGGTACAAAAATCTGGTACAAAAATGTAGCTTCTCAAGACAGCTTAAGGATAGTTTTCTCCTTAACAACCATCCAGTTACATTTTAAAACCAATACTGAAGCTTTGTGAAAGGGTTTGAAAATGTTGACTCCACTTGCTCATGATTATTAATGACTATGGTGGTTCAGCATACAATAATCTACTTCAGTAAGATGTTTTACCAGAAAGATGTAGAAAATGGTTCAAAATGGCATCTATCATTTTATAAACAACTAAAGCACTTGGAAAGCACAGACTGCTACCAAGCAGCTCATTTCCACCCATACTGTGATATGTACTAGTGATATCACTAGTACGCATCACTAGTATAGTGATTTTTACATGGACACACTATTTGATGTCTAGATTCATAAATAATAACTCCTCAGTGTCTTAGCTATAATGTAGCATTTTTTGCATGTTTATAACTTAATTTATTGTCTTTGAGTGACGAAGATCCCTTATTTTTTTCTTGTTCTAGACTGCATTACTCAAAATGTTGCCAGAATCCAGATTCATCTTTGATATCTTGTAAAACCTGTTGGGTTTTTTTTTTCGCCAAGCACCCTGACCATTTATTGTGGAGTTATATGAATAATGCAAAACATGTTTAAAAGCTGTCCAATAGAAACTTTACAAAAAAAAAAAGCTATTAGACAAAAAGTCAGACAGTCTGACAGATAAACACAGGCAGGAGGTAATGAACTCTTCCAATGTGCACCATGACTTTAGCAGTGATGGCTAAACTGGGATTATATGATTCAATTGCAAAACTAAACCACAACTATCAACCTAAATTTCACTCGGAAGCATTGTGTTACGTCAAATCATTGTTAAAAATGATTATTTGCACTAAAACACAAAAGCATAAAAAACACCTCAAAGTTTCAAACCAAATGTTTTGTAATGGTAATTCTATAAAAAATAAAATAAAATGAAGCTGGTGCATATTTTCAGTATATTTAGTTAGGTTTCTTTTAATAGGTTAAGTTGTATTACTAAGCTATTTTTTTTTAATTATTTTAACAAACAGCATGTTAAAAATGCATTGGGATTCTGTCAGACCGAATCCAATCTAAATTGCGGATCATATAATCAATTACTTTTCTTTTGGAGCATTCAGTGAAATATAGGAAATTAGGCTTTTCTGTTTAACTAAAAGTAATGCATAATTAAGCAAAAACTATACATTTTCTACCCTAAAACTTGATATTAAAACCCACTGATACAAAAACATTTCTGCTAAAATTTGCAGCCTTGTGGGAGTAGCTGCCCCTTTATTCAACTGTTGAGACAATTACATTTTACATTTTGGGATCCAAACAGCAGCTTTTTGAATTTTTATTTTAAAATTAGATTTTGTAAGTTGATTTATTTCAAATATATGAAGAAAAAAGTAAACCAATTTCTTTGTAAAAAGGTTTTTTTGTTCGAGCTTCACAGCATTTGAAGGTCCTGTTACAAATCTGCTTACTGTCTCCTACTGATCCGGAGTGTCAAAAGTACTAAAGATTGAAGTAATAACAAGAACATTTAAATTCTTATAAAATATGAAGAAAGGCATCACTGCTGAAGGGACAAACTCAAAACTATTTCACCACCATTACACAGAATTATCAATAGTAGTGCTAAAATCAGTAGCCCAAACAGAAAAAATAACCCCAGTACAAACTTAATCAGACCACACATATCTTTTGAATCAATTAGTTTTTTTTTTAATCAGGTAGAGAAGCATAGGTTAAACTCTGATAATTTGATCAACAGTAAAGATTTTCACATGTATACACTTAACCTGATTGTTTCTCTCTGACAGGGATAAACATGTTCTGTTTACACATGGAGGTAAGGTGATGCAAAAACTTCCTGAGTACAAATATGACTGAAATGTAAATCAGTGACACTTTTGGAGGTCGTGAAGTTAAGGTTTGTTGAACTTCTCCAAAATATTGAAATTTCAGTCTTGTTAAAAAAAATTCAAGAAAGAACTGCCTAAGTTTTGTCCACAGTCTTCTTGTTGTTGTACAGTATGACATAAGCTCCAAAAGTCGGCTTTTAATTTCTACTCAACATCAGGAAAAGTCACATTAGAATAAAGATGAAAAATTTTCATGTTTGTTGTAGTAGCTACAATTTCTGTAAAAATCTGCTGTTAAATGCTTTGCAGTATGAAAATGAATGTTTTTTCCATACAACTGAAAGACAATACATAGTTAAGGCAGAACAAACTTATAAGAAATACTGCAGTTAAAACAGGCCTCTCAATTCAATTACAAATGTTAAAATCCTGCTTTTCTGCAAAGCATTAGTCATGATAAAGTCATCAATTTTTCTGTTGATGTTTATTAAAGTGGGTTCGAAACACAAATTAAAACAATGTTTGTGATGAGCCTCAGCAGAATCTCCACTCCCACAAGGTAAATGCAAGAATTTAGCAAAAATGTTTAAAACAAATAAACCTTAACACATTTAAATGCCAATGGTTTCTAACTAACAAACTAATCTCTCTTTTGTCTTTATTTTTTTTAAAATTAAGAAAACATGACTAAAATAAAGTTGTTGAATTAAAAAACCACAATACAATTTTAAAAAGCTTTTCTCCTCTATTTATACAGAAAATCTTAGTGTTAAACAAATTTTTATTTTAAATGGCAACAAAAAATGTTTTAGAAATGTTAATAAAGAAATAAAAGTTTTTTAAAATCTCTCTTTGTATTAACTTGTTTTCACTCAAACAAAACATCTGATATGCAAATTTGTCTGTGTTCACAGAGGGATCAGCAAAGTCAAAAGAGCTACCATGGATTTTTGGCTTGAATCTACACGACAATCGATTCAAAAGCTAATTTAAAAATAAAACAAACAAAAAAAAAAAAAACTTCTACGACAAGATCTTTAACATAGCTAAATACATCGAACAATTTCAAATGAAAACAATCCCTTGGATAATGAAGGAATGTAGTGCTGGTTTAGCTTTTCTTTACCTGCCTGGCAAAACCAGAATAGACACAGACAAAAACAAAAAAAAACTGATG
This sequence comes from Telmatherina bonti, assembly GCF_933228915.1. Taxonomy (NCBI): domain Eukaryota; kingdom Metazoa; phylum Chordata; class Actinopteri; order Atheriniformes; family Telmatherinidae; genus Telmatherina; species Telmatherina bonti. The sequence continues at coordinate 26,901,631 of NC_136629.1, read as the reverse complement.
TGAATTAAGCAACACATTATACATATCAAGTCTTTAAAATTATATGCAAACCTTTTACAGAAGTTCCTACAATCAGTGTTTTGGCACAAAATGTGTCTGTTTGAAGTACAATATGCGCACTGTATTATGTAGACATATCCAAACAATAGGTGGGCTGTGTTTAGTTGTGTTGATATGACAAATTGGCAAATCACAAACTATCAATACATTTACTAACAATGAAATATCTGCATAATGAATCTAATTACTCAAAAACACAACCCTGATTTTTTTTTTAAGGGCAAATGTATGCAAAGTATTTTCACCAAGTTGCAAAAGGAAAGATGGCGGCGGCACATCTTTCAGAATCAGAAAATGTTGTGAAGCTTATGCATTCAGGAAAAAAAAAAAAAAAAAAAACAACAAAAAAAAAAAAACTTGCACCAATATTTGTCCAACTTCTTTTTCGTCCCGTTTGTTTCAAACTGTGAAACAGCAGCATTCTCAGCAGCAGCACATAGCACAAAACATATCTGCCAACAATAACGCCCAAAATGACTTCATTTAGTCTTTTTTAGCCACAAAAGGTTGCCACCTTTACAAAACGTCCACAATACTGGCATGTACCCCTGTTCCTTCATCATGCCATAACAGGCTCCCTCTTCAGCTATCTGCTGTACGGATTCTGTTTGTTTGGATATCATTACATACCAATTACTTCTCTAAATATAAAAGCTGCTGCTGAGCTTTCGGTTCAATTCTCAAACTCCATATTTCTATGGAGTGCTTAGTGTGTGTAGCTATGCCCCATTAAAAAGAGAAAAAAAAAGAAGTCCAAAGCAAGGATGCTAAATTAAAACATGCTCCGTTTAAGGTAGGTTTTGTGGCTCAAAGTTTAAGCTAAAGTTTATAAGGAAAAAAAAAAAAAAAGTCTACTGCTATTTGAAGATGTTTTTCAAAAAGTCTGACAGAAAAAAGACCATTTTTATCATACTGTGAAGTATTCATCAATTTCCATAGCTAACACAGCTCTTATTTGGATACTTCAGGATATGAAGAATTTTCAAAAAAGCATAAAGTGTGTGGCATCGCTCATACACAAGACCTGTGGAAAGGTGTCAACATGAATGTGAATAGTGCTGAAGCTTAATGAGAGAAAATATGACTACCAGTAATTATATAAGAGGACTGTCGACAGGTAGGTTGTGCAGCGCCACATTGTCTCAGCTGGAAGAACGGTGAGGGAAACCATAGTTTGTGTACATAATTCCATTATTAGTCATTATGATGTCCGATTGAACTACTGTGTGCTCCTTACAGGGTATTTTCAGGAGCGAAGAGAGCTGCCAGGCCCAATGGTTCACTGTCCGGTATATCGTTGTCTGGCTTCGGCTTTTTGAACAGTGAGGGAAGATTTCGGATATGAACCTCCTTCCTGAACTGCTGGCACAGAGCTTTCTGTTGGCAGAGGAAGGGGAGACGAGAGGTTAAACGGAGCTATCCAGGACCTACAACAAAAGAATTTCATTTGACTGTTCAGCACTGTTGAGCTGCTGCACATTTTCTGCCGCCAAGCACAGAAGATTTACAGCACAGCTAGAATCTCAGTGCTGAGTAATGATCTGCAATATCAGGCCAGCTCCTGGTCACTCCTGAAGAGTGGCCTATGGTGAGATATATAAGAAAAGTACTGCTCTCTAGTGGTTATACTGGTAAAATGTAATAGTTAAATTGGGATTTGTGATGTGGGGAGGGTCTGACGTTTTGGAGTTGTAATGGGAATGTAGTTTGCGTGCTTAGACTAGAAAAATCAGACTGGCATCATGTCATAAACTGAAAATAAATACAATAAAACAGCCATCTGGTCTGCAAACAGAGTCACTACTGTAGATGAAAGGCAGCCTGAAGCTGATGGCAAGCTGAGCAAGCTGATAGCTCAACTGGTGTGCACTGTGTGTGTGTGTGTGTGTGTGTGTGTGGGGGGGGGGGGGGGGGGGGTGACGGGACTTTTTAAAGTAAAATAAAATTAAGTTAATGTTTATACCCTAATATTGTATAAAAGTTGTTCTAATGGCCAAGACCAAAAATACTTGTCATTTACTGTGACTTTGTGAAACTGCCAATCCTTCCTGACAATGCTGAGAAATATCAAGCAGCTAATTTTACAGTTTATTTTAATAACTTGAGTTCACTGATACTGTACTAACTTAAAGGTTAGTGGCATAAACCTACCTCAATCTAACTGGTCGAGGCAGATGGCCGCCATTCCTGAGCCAGGTTCTGTCGTAGGTTTTTCCTTGCTGTTAAAGGGGACTTTTTCCTCTCCACTGCTGCCTGCCGCCCCTTGCATACTCAGGATGGGATCTGTTGGTTTTGCTTAGCTAGGCTATTATTTATTATGAATTTGCATCATTATAAATTGAAGTTATGGATTTATTATATTTGCTTTAATGGATTTGTCTGTAAAGTGCTGCAAGATGGCCTTGTTGTGAACAAGCGCTACACAAATAAAGCAGAATTTTAATCAATTGAAAGTCTTGGATTTCAGCTAGTTTTAATTTTGTAATGAATAAATGTTTACAATTTCTATGAGCAACAACAACCTGTTCTGACACTGAATCTTTTCTACCCTACCTTCATGTCTACATGCTAGTTATCTAGATGTCTGTATGATGTCTGACTGAATGAAATGATCAATAATTTGCTCTTTAAAGACAAAGAGAACTGAGGTATGTAGAGGTTTGGTGGCATTTATTTGACTTCCAGCAAGAAGGTTGCTGGTTAACACCTTGGCTGGGGAAGGTTTGAACTGTGAGCTTTCTGTGTGGAGTTTGCATGTTCTCCCATAGTATGCATAGGTTCTCTCCAGGTATTCTGGCTTCCTTCCACCCACAAGATATGCATGCTAGGTTACCTTATCCCTTCTCACAAGACAAGTCACTTTGGATAAAAGCATCTGCCAAATGACTGTAATATAGAATATAATACATTTTGGGCATTTGAACAAATTTAATGTAAATTCATTGTAAAAGACCCTTCTACTCTGATTTGCTGCCTTTTTTATTGCTCACATTGTGAGTTCTGTAAAAACAGTGCTTGAAGGGGCAGATTTTCAGAGAAGAGGCCAAAGTGGAGTATTGTATTCAGTAAACATTAACAGAAAATTGTAGTTTCCCCACAATCTCTTTAAGCCTGAGAAAACAATTGTCCCAATACATCTTGTTAAATATCTTTAAAATCAAGTATCTCATAGTGACAAAGCATGTGTGCAAAGATGGAGCCCAGTAGGGACCTGGTCCAGTTTTAATTGCTCGTTACATGTGGTATTACCCCAACAGTTCCTGCAATGAGCTTCCTGAACTGGTCTTTCCTCTTCTTCTCTCCAGCTTTCTGGGCTTTTGGGTCCATGAGCTTGTGATCATACTGGTCCATAGCATCAATACTGATGTTTGGGATTTGGGTCATTACAGCTCTCAGCTCTGCATATCGAGGCCGCTGACAGACAAAAATGCATAAGGCACAAAGCTTAACAGGAATACAGTTTCTGAATATAAATTTCTAAAATTAAAAACTTTACATTAAGGAAGAGCATTATTTTAACCTAAAACCAGTGGTGTTTTTTTTTCTTTTTTTGCATATTTATATAAATTTATATATAAAAGAATACATTCAATGCAAATTACTGAGTATCTGGAAAGGGTTTTGGCTTCTTAGAATACATACTAAACACAAGAACAAACGTAAAAAGACATCAAGAGCAGATTCAACAGACAACACTGTCAATGGCCTCACCAGGCTTTCATAGATGAGCATGGCCAAATAAGAGAGTGCAGAGTTGCAGGCTTCATGCTGCCCATGAACTTGAAGGCCTCGAAGAACACTGGTAAAGAACCATGTGACTGCTTCAGCAAGAAGATTGCGTCCGACCACCTAAAGAGAGGCAGAACATATGTGACAGACTGGATACATTTCCACCCACCTTCCAATCATAGATCAAGTCAATTTAAACTATTATTTGGGAAATTGTTGATTATCCATCCAACATGGATGTTAATACCTTTTATGAAAAGTGCCAAAATGTGTCAATTCAATTTATACACATCTGGCAAATAATAACCAAAGTTCTCAAACAGCAGCCACAGATCTTTTTAGTCTTAGATTTATTTATTTTTCAATATGGAAAAAATAAGACTAGAAAGAGGGGCTGCACAGTGGCATAGTGGTTAGCATTGTGGCTTGATCCTTGGCTGGGGCGGAGTCCTACTCTGGCTTCATCCCGCCGTCTAAACACATACATGTTAAGTTAATTGGTTACTCTAAATTGCCCGTAGGAGTGAGTGTGAGCGTGAGTGGTTGTTTGTCTCTGTGTGGCCCTGCGTTCGACTGGCGAGCTGTCCAGGGTGTACTCTGCCTTTCGCCCAAAGACTGCTGGGATAGGCTCCATTCATCGACCCTTCATCGGACTAAGCAGTTACGATATTGTATGAATGACTGAAAACTACAAAGACTATTTATTTACAAAGTTACACAAACAGAGCAACAAGCATTTCCACTTGAAGTATTTCCAAAGACATATACTAACAACTAAATGCACACTCCTAAGCCACACTATTTCTCAACAAAGACACAGCAGCTGAAATACTCACAAGTGCACATTTGAAGTTCAGAATAGTTCCCACTATTTGATCTTGCATGAGCAATAAGTATAGCATGCTTAGTTTCTGAAAATCCTTCAAACTTCAGCAGTTTAAGATTTGCATCATTAATTGGAACAAATGGGTCAAAGCATAAAAGTCTCGGTGTTGTAATGTGGATCTTGGTCTTTTCATAGCTTTGGGGAAAATGACTTTGTAAAAGTAAGTGAGATAAAAATAGAAAAATGTAGGTTTAAGTGTGCTACCTGCCGCAGAAGGTTCCAGCAGACCATGGAAGCAGTTCGATGACAGTTAGTGGTGTCTTTCCAGGACAGTGATGTAAAAGATAGTGTCAACAGAGACATGTAGATGTCCTGAGAACAGAAAACATTCAGTACATATGCAACATTAAAAATGTGGCCCTATAAATGTCACATAAAGGGTCTCAGACTGACTTCATGTTTCATCAGGCATTTTCCCAGCTCGGTCAGCTCATCTGCAGGGTGTGCAGGAGGCGCCATCTGCACCGAGTCCATCATCACATCTTCCTCTACAAGGACACATTTCAAACAGTTATGAGACTTTCTCAGACTAAAAAATAAAATCAGAATCATAATTTTACACTCACCCTCAATTTCCTCCTTGTTTGCTGCAGGTTCCGGTACTTTTCTGGAAATACAGCTCACAGCTAAAAGTGAGAGAAGAGGTTGGTATTATAACCCCATCATAACTCAACTCCCCACTTTATCCCCAGTGTTAAGAGAAAAAGCTGATCAGGCAGTTGTGCAATGTATCCTGAAAATCTGTCGAGCCTTATTTCTCGGGTTTTCTACAGAAAACCCAGCAACCTGAATGCTCTGTCTTTTAGCCAAAGCAAATGGTTTTAAAACTGGAAAAACACCAATACACACATTCAAAGAGGAATCTTCCAAATAAGAATAGAAGACACCTCCAACTTGAACTATGTTCGTGACCTGTGTCCCTGACTATCACCAAGATAACACCAAGAGATAAACATTGTTTTTAAAGTGTATTGCCCCAAATTAAGCCTTGATCCTTCATTTCAGCCGTTCCAAAAGGTTGTTTTAGCGAGCGAGAGAACGAGCTGTTTCTGTGGCTGAACCTTTAAAATGTTCATGAGTGGTGCCTGTCCATGCCCACTCCCCGCCCCTCTCAGGGAGAGCATCCACCGGTGCACACTCTGTGATTCTAGTGGGCGTTCTCAGCCAGCTGGGATGCAGGTTAGTGGCAGTCTGAGTATTTGAGGTCACACAGGGAAAGATCTCAGACTTGATTTTTTTGAGCACACATTCAATAAAAAGTGGAGCAAGCAAGAGAGAGAGATTACATAATTTGGTCAGGCCATGCAGACACACATGACCTTAGAAATAGAAAACCACAGAAAACCTTTACAATGGGAATTTTGCATTAAATGGGACCTTTAAGCTGAACAAACAGCAACACTTTGCAGTTTTTGTTTTTCTCCACATAGGCTGTTTTTCACAAACCTATCTAATGAGTCAAACAGAGAATTTTTATATTAAAGTACAATTCAATCTAAATATTGTTTCCAGAGTCATGGTCTGCAGCACTCTGTTGTCGGTCTTCTCTAAAGCCTGCTAGAAAAAAGTAATCATATCATAAGTGTGGCATTAACAAAGCTGCTTACCACAAAGATCCAGGACCTCTCTGGTGACCAGGCGTACCAGCTGCTCCTCCAACATCTCCTGCGTCACTTGGCTCTCCTGACAAACTACTTGCTCCTCTTCATCCTCTTCACTACAGAAACAAGAGGGTTACCAGTAACTGCCCAAATTCAGTTCAATCAGAAGAGATAATTAATGACTCATATTTTAAGAAAAACCTAAAGAATTCATTGAGATGAACTCCATAAAGATCCAAAGAACAGTCTGTTGATTTGTCGCATACGAGATTAATGGTGACCAGTGAGTGGGATGCCAGATAACCCAGCCAACCAAATATAAGTGAAAATCCATTATTAATTCAGTTAATTAAAACTATTTATGCACTAAAAGAGACAAACTATGAAGTGGTTGGTTATGATGTTATAGCCAACTGGTGGACACCACCTGCATTACACAGAAAGAAAAAAACTGCTTACAACCATCTGAACAAAACCTGTTGCACAAATGCAATTTAGCACAATTATGTTTAAATGAATCAGTTTATTTGCATCAAGTTTGCATTCAAATGTCTAAAAAAACATCATACAAATAAGAAATATCTCGAATAAAACAAATTTGGCATCTTGTTTTGCAACAGGACAAATGTACAGTTAGTACATTATTTTTGTAAGACCGCATTAAAATAATTCATGTAAACAGTTCAGAAAATCCCAGCACTCACAATCCCCAGGACTTATCTGGAGGGGGGAAAAAAGGTCAAAATACATTCTGTACATCAGAAAATGTATATTAGTATTGATTTGGTGCCTTTAACTGTGAGAGGGGTGACATACTCATGCAGTTAAGTAGTGTGTGAAAGCAATCTTTCATTGAAATGAGTTCAGTCTTCTATATATAACTACTAAAGCAAATTAGTAAGGGAAGGAGTGTTTTCAGACATGGCATTTATATTGTTACATTATTTATTATGATACATAAACATTTTACAACAACTTACTTGATTAAAGTTCTCTGGTTGATGATCTGCCATTTGACGTTAAGTCTCTGCAATAAAAGCAGCGGCACAGCATGATGTCTTAGAATAATAATAATAATAATAATAATAATAATTTAAAATTTTTTTTAAAAAAAAACAGTTCCTGAGCTCATTCGTAGATGAAGAATCACAGAAGACAATCCTGACCTGCATCATGTATGAGAACAGAGGGCCCAGCAGAGGGCGGAGTAGACTGTCATAGTACTCAGGAGGACATGACAGAACCAGCTGCTTCATGAAGAGCCGTATATGCTTGTAAAGGAAATTTAACAAATAACTTAAATCAATAACAGTTTGAATGAGGCTCTGAATGACAATAAAAAAAATCCTTGCAAATAAATGGAAGCAAAAGTGAAAAAGGATATGAATCATCGGGCGAAGTCTGTAGTCAGGCACGTGGTCAAGGGAGACAAAAGCAGAGCCAGCTATTCCTTCAGCCAACCCATCAATAGTGTAGAATTCCTGCTGCAGGGACGGGCCAGCATTCCCCAGGACATGGAAGCTGTACAAGTATAAGCATAGGCAGAATCAAATCTGTATCAGACTGGATGTAAGGGGTTTAAACAATGAAACAAATAGAGAAAGAACGAAAAAGAGAGTGAGAGAGTAATTGCAGAACAAACCAGTTGTCATATAAAGTCCAGAAAAATCCCTGCATGCGCTCCAGGTTGCTTCTGTACACAGGAGAGTCATAAATATCCAGAGGAAACTGAGGGATACCTGGAAAAGCATGTGGAGAAGGTTAAATCATACAGCCTTTTTTTTTTTTTTTTTTTTTTTTTTTTAAATTATGGCTTACTATGAGGTGAAAAATACCCCAGAAACTTATTTTATTTTACCCAGAACAACATTTTTCTCAGCATCCATCATTTCGTGAGCTCTAGAGAAGGTCTCACTAAGGCGAGCCATGTTTTCAGATGTAAAAAGGCTGTTGTGAGTCCTGCAATGAGGAAGATACAAGTTTGAGAAAGTACATAAAAATAAAAGAAAAAGTCCAAAAAGAGGTGAGGTTAGTGACAATTTTCAGAATTCTGTGTTTGTACAAAACCACAGCTAATCCAAAATGAAGCAATCAAAGTATGACTCGAATACTGACATGTAGCTTCAAACAGTTCAATTTTAGTGTTTGTCATCTAAAAGTGGACCGCCTCATCTCAAATCCACTATGGAGGCATGCAAAGGTAAATTTTAAAACATGGTGTCACATGTTTATAGTGATTGCAAGAAGGAATAAGCGCACCTTATCAAAGCCAGTAAGTTGGGTAGAAAAGCCAAAAACTGGTCTGTGCAGGGATTCCTGTATATAGGAGCTCCAGTAGGAGTGTACCCCACCACGAAGCCACCAGCTTTGGCTTCTTCTGGGTCTGCAGGCCAGCGTGAGCGCTTTACCACCACCAGCATGGCATTCAGACAGAAGCTTAGCTTAAAGAAGAAGCAAAATATACTTTAATGCAGATACTATAAGATCGTTCAGTGGAAAACAATATTATTTCGTTGATACTTTCACAAACTAACAAAAAAAAGAAAGCAGTGTATTTTTAAACTAATCTAAAGTCTCCTTTGAATTTTCTCATGACTAGAGGCAGTCATAATCATGAAATAAAATCGGAAGATCATGAAGAAAATGGTCGTGACCTGCAGAAGACGACAATGTGTAAACAACTCAGCAAAGCATCGAAACAAGGAGAAAAATTCTTGTTGGTCTCCTTCAACTTTGCTTAATGTTAGTCAAAACGATTGTTCATTGTAGAAACATTCCAGGGAACTTACTCTTCACCCAGATGCTGTGAAACCACAGCAGAAAAAGGAGGAAGAACAATTATTATTCAGTGTTTTTTCTTGTAAAAACCCTTCTTTTTTGACTTTATATGAACGTTAATGTAGATTCAGTGTTGTTAAAGTCATTCACGTTTTTTGTCCAGAATTGTTCTGTAGAAAGTAGTCCTATCTTGTGAATGAGACAGAATGTCTCAATGGAACTGATAATAAAGGTTTTTAAATAAAAAATAAATAATAATAATAAAAAAAAAAGGATCTCATTATCAGAAGAGAAAGAAGTTAAACTTCAAATAGTGGAAATAATAATGTAACTAGAAAAACCCTCACAATGCAAAACTCCACCAGGGGCCACAGTTCTAAATCAAAATTAATCACCAATTAATCACCAAAATTAAATCAGTCCTTTCTTTTCACATTTCCAACAACTCCTGAAAATTTCATGAAAATGTCCATTACTTTGAGTTATCTTGAACAAAAACAAACAAACAAACAGATAAACGCTGAATAAAACATACCCTACTTGCCGTAGGTAAATATAGTGTTTTAGTTTTATACAACTGTTGCAGGTAAACGGGGACAATTAAATTGTTATGCAAACTGAAATCATTTCAAAATGGCCACAATAATTTGGGCGTTTTACTGAAGCTGTTTTATGGTCATGTCAACAGGTTTGTAAAACTGCCAAAAAGAAAGTCCTGAAAAACTATCCACAGAAGGATACTGCCATGATAGCACACACACAAGCTTTGTGTGCCACAGCTTGGATTAAATCCAACTAATCCTTGTAAACTTCCAAGCTTGACAACAACAAAAAAATAAAAAAAATCAAGAGTGAAGAAAAAGTTCACATTAAATCTAAATCACATAACCTCTTCAACTAATCTCACTGTAGACTTACTCGCCCTCTGTTCAGTCCTGCTGTGTCAGTATCTTCATTCTGCTCAGTGACCACCTGATCAGCTCCAATAAAAGACAGAAACTTAACAGGGTCCCACAGCACGCTGGAACACAACAAAGAGATATTAATAAATTTCTGATTTCAAAAACATATCGTGAAATTTCAGGAAAATAATTCACGCACTCCCTGAATTCTTCTGAAGTCCAGTCTGTGACGACAGATGCCATCAGTTCATTTAGAAAAGCCTTTTGCTTTTCAAAGTCTTTGAACTGGTTACTGATGAGCACCAGGGATTCTATCAGTGAACATTTCTCCATGTATGTTGGTGTGGCATCACTTGAAAACAGCTCCTTCACATGAGTGTAAAACATGTCAAAGCAAGGCTGTGGGAGGAAGAAAGATATTTACATGTTGTACAAGTTTAATGTAAAGGCCTAATCAGTCATCTGAGATGGGAGAACTGTTACCATGATAAACTGTGGGAAATCCCTACAAATTTTTATGATTGAAGAGCAGGCATGCCTCCTCAAGTTCTTTACAGCTCGTGTCCGAGGTAACTGAAAACATCAGAGAGAGATTTTTTTTTTGTGTTAAAAAAAATGTAAAGAAATATAATGTCTAGCTCTGTGCAAACAACTTACTTTTTTCTCTTGATCAAAATCAAATGTGATGGATTTAAACAGCTGTGGGGCCAAACAAAAAGAGCCAAAGTTAATCAGCAGTTTTTCAAGAAAGCCTCAAAATTTTGTGATGAACGGGTGGCCAACGTCATAAAAACAAACAGAGCACTTCCGCAAAAGAGATTAAGGAAAAATTTCATTTGAACTTAGTTAAACTGAAACAACAAACATGCATGCAGGATCGATAAACATAAAAACTCTTATTAACCGATAAAATGACTTCATCTGACCTTGTAGAGGACCTGTGGTAGGAGCTGAGGTCTGCGAGTGGCAAAAGGGAAGAGGGCTGAAATGTTTGTGAGCACACAGGACAGGATGAGCGGGTCTTTGGTTTCATAGTTCAGCACGGCCTGCAGCAGCTCCATGCTCTGATCTATCGGCAACTTCTACAGAGTTTGAGGCAGGAGGAGGAGAAACCTTGGCGTTAGCATTATTAGCATTATTAATTTACTTTTCTTTTACAAAGTTTTTCCTAATTTATCATTTTTCCATTTATTTGTCTACTATTGTAGTAATATGTTACCTCTTCGTCCAGATTTCTGAAGATCTGTGAGACCACACACTCCATGAAGACCGTCATGGCATCCCACTGGACGACTGATGGAGACAGCAGCGAACAGAATCCCTCTACAGACTTTGCTGGAGAGGTAAAAGATAACTAGTTTATTTATTGGATTAAAAATCTAAATATTTTCTGAGGCTGAGCAGAAAACAAAAAAAAAAAAAGTAAAAACGTGACTGTGTCACTGTGAAATCCCTTACATGTGATGTCTCCAGGATCAATGGGACTGGCAATCTGAAACTGTAACCACTCTGCGGCGGTCTGAAAAGCCTCCAGGGGAACAATGCGACTTGCACTTCTCAAAACGTCTCCTTGTTGCGCCCGGAAAGCTGCGAAGCATCAAAACATCATTTTAAAACATGAATCAAATAAATCCGAAGCCTAAACAATCATAATGATCTTAAATTATGATTAACAAAAGTCTCTGTCACCTACAGTGAAAGAAAGAGTAGAAGTCTTCATCACTGTCGAAGTCCACTCGGGAGTACTCAGAACTTGGGTTATCATGTCTGGAAGGAAACCCCGCCTGGAAGGAGAGAGAGAGAGATAAAGGAACTTTCTAGTATCTGTTTGGCCTTGATTCACCATGACAAAAATGCCATGCATACCATTGGCTCACCTTGACTAAGTTGGTCATACATGCTTTGAGGTATTGGATGGCCATCTTTACAACAACGGGATCTTTTGACAGAGTCTCATGTCTGAACAAAGCTCCCCATGTTGGCAGAGTGCAGGATTTTAAAAACTGCAGAAAAGAAAAGGATGTGACTGATGGAGGAAATCAAAGCATGATTCACACTCATATCAGCATACTTAATTACAAAAGGGATTTGGAGGAGATGGCTTCAGTTTACCATCGTCTTACCTGACTGGAATGTGTAGTAAAGGCTAATAATGCTTCTGTGTACTTGCTGAGATTTCCAGGTACTTCAACCATTGCATCTGAACCCTACAGAGATCATTCAGAGATAATCAGCTACAAAACAATGAGATTTGATCAAATCTAAAAACATGACCCAGTACTTTAAAAGAAAGTTCTCTATACATTTAACTCCAGGGAGGAACTGAGAAGCAGCAGTTCAGAGAGAGAGCGAGAGAGAGCGAGCGAGAGCGAGAGAGGCAGTAAGGACTCAATGAAAAGACAGGCGTATACTTCAGCTGCAGTCACTCAAACTGCCTATGTAGCTTCCAACAGGGACAGCTCAACTCCAGTACAACTTTATAGTTGTTCCTTTTTGAGACAAAAAAAGTATTAATTAGACAATGGTAGTACTCTGCCAATCTAAAGTGTTTAGCACTTAAACCTCACCCAAAAGGGTTGAGTATCTTTTAAAAGTACTGCTTCCCAACCAGGACTATTCTTGTGGGGAAACTGATCTCTCCCAGTTTGAGTGTCAGTTCTTCAGTTTGTGTCAGTAAGGTCCTTGCAACTTATAAACAAAACACTGCTCCCTTCTAATTTACCAGATGCTCCATGACTGCTGACGTCACCCGACAGTCATAGAATCTCTCCCCAGGTGATTTATGGGATTTATATCTGGACATTACTCATAACGCCTTTAACAATGTCCAACTCTTTATATTAAACCATATCTGGGTGCTTTTTCCTGTGGATCATTTCCCTGCTGTAAAACCTATAATCCCAAAAGAGACCCAGCTTTCTAACACTGGGCCCAAAACTGAGCCACAGAATTCTTTGCTAGTCCTCAGATCCCCCAACACTGTCAAGACAGCAAATGAGGAGCAAATTAATCTTAAAACATCAGTAAACTTCCAATATTTTAGTTCCATCCTTAGAAAAACTAATTTTATGTTTAACCTCTTTGGAAACTGGTAGATGTTTTTAAACTATTGCACAATACTTCACAATACTATTGCACAATCTGATCAATCTTTGGTTTTCATCGACATCCAGGGAGATAAAGTACAGGACATGAGCAGTAAACTTCTTGACAACGTTGGACACAGTGGACATGCGTAAATTAACATATCAACAAATTTGGTTCTCATGTTCTTGGATAATTTTTTTCTCTGCTTTTTATTTCCTCTAATAGCTTTGTGTGGAACATTCAAAGGCAGGACACACAACCACTTACCAGTGGAAAAACTCCCTTGTTTCTATGGAAAAGTCTCTGTGGTAGAAACACAGCTATAGATTCACGAGTGGCCTGTTGATAACAAACTTACCACTAATGAGCAGAGCTGGAATCCCAGAGCACACAGGACCTGACAGAGCCTCTTCAGGAAGACATAACGCCGCTCCACTATCTCCACCGCTCTGATGATACACAAACAGGACCACACTGTTGTTTACCACCAGGATCGCTACATTAATTTAAAAGTCATCCTTACATCATGGTACTTACGACGAATCTGAGGAATTTGTACATATTGCCAGTTCATCTGCTGACCTGCAGTCACACATAAACCCATTAATTATCAGTGAGTGGTGACTTGAAGCCTTTGTGGAGTGATAATGAAGAGAAGCAGTTGTACTCACTGGGCAGCAGAGAGGATGTAGTGGATTGCCACATCATTAAACAACAGCATGAAGGGTTTTCTCTCTTCCAGTTTGCCCTGAAGCAGACGGACATGAAAGACTGAGCAAATTAGATATAATTTAATGTAAATGTCAACTAACAAAAATATTTTGGAATTTCATTGCTTTCCAGGATCTCTCAAAATGATATGAAAAAGTACTTTATAAATGTGTCAAAAACAGATAATTCATTCCAGACTCAAGGTAGTTCTCATGAACCATCCACAGCTCAACAACTGCTTCAATCCCCCCAAAAAATATTCTACTTTAGGGTTGTTTATTAATATAAAAAGAGAAATGAAGTTTGCTGAGCATTTGATTACATTTTTAAGAGTTAAAACAAATGGCCACATGGTGGCGCTGTTGCCCTGGATGACAGTGGAGATCCATCACAAGCAGGACATCCGGGGATAAAAAAAATGGACAAAGTTGCCGTGACATAAAGAATTAGATTAGATCTTTTGTTTTAAAGCCTGGAGTCCTGCTGAAGAGTTGTCGTCACTTAGGAATCTTCCTAACTGAGTGAAAAGACCCAGAACTATCTGAAAACAAGACATAATGAGAGTTGGTCAAATTCCCTACAAGTTAGTTTGCATCCATGCCTCCGGTAGTGTTTCCTTAAGGATAGGAAAGACTGGGGCATCTGTCCAACAATTCCTTGCACCAAATAATTATACTGACGTGTCATTATTTTCCTAGAATGAGAGTACCAGAATTTATTTAAATAAATATGACAAAATATACTATTGTGCCTTTTTCTGAGCTTTTTTGTTGTTTTTCAATTACCCAACTTGTAGATAAAGTAGAACAAATTCACAATATGTCTCAAGACTGACATTAAATAAATAAATAGCCTCTGATAAAAACATATCAAGCGAAGTACTTAAAGGAAATCCTGTGGAATATGTTTTGTAAAATTGGGACTTCATAATCATATAACAGCTTAGCATTAAGTCTGGCTACATTTTCATTAATCTTTATGAGTTATTAAGAATTTCTCCAACCACTTTTGATGCATTTTGATTTTCCAGGTACATCTAGGAAAGATGATTGTACGTGATTATTCTGACTTCGGTGGTCAGTTCAATGGAATTATATATTCCTTAAGTTTTAAGTCCAGCTACAATGCTATTTTTTCCAAGTCTAAATATGGAGGCTACCTATGTGTATGATGAATTTAAATGATGTGGGATTTATTTATGCATTGTGTTTGGATTGGTGGTATTTAACATGTGGATTTTTAGACACCCCCGAAAGGTTTATTGTATCCCAAGAGGTAGACAGATGAAAAGTTTTTTTGGTTTCCAAATGTCAGGTGGTGTGATGTGTTGCAAATTATTCTTTTGAATACTTTCAAAGTTGTAAAAATGAACCGTATGTTTAATTTAGATTTAAGTGTTTTTAAATTTTTTTTGTTTATTTTTTGGAAGAAAAATAAACATTTTTTAAACAAAGAGTTGGAAGTGCGTATGAGTGGCCCACTACCGGTTCCTGCAGCCCACAGCCTTATTTTCTAGTTAACTTTGAAGGCCAATACACTGACTATTCAACCAAACCCTTTGGCTTTAGGTGGCCATTACCTCTTTTGTCTTTTTGGAGTAGGGACTATTTCTATTTACACAAAAGTGTCAATCATTCAAAACTGACAGGATAAAATGTGCATTTTTGAAGACAAATATCTCTTTAAATCATGACATAAACAAAAAAATGGATCGCCAGCACACTGATTACAGAAAATAATTTAAGCTAATGGCATCATGGTGACTTTTAGAACAAAAGATTTAAAAAAAACTTAAGTATTTATTGTAAATGTTATGTTTCGGAAGAGGTGTGGGAGTCTAATGGAGACAAACATGTTTTGAAGTTTGTAGCTATCAAGTGCACGGCAATTTAAGACATTTCAGCATCAGCTCTTTATGCTTTGTCTCACTCCTCCCAACTATTGTGTATCGCCATGACTCATTGCCGACAAATCCCATAAACTAAAGAGTGTGATACTGATTTAATCTAATCAGCATGTACTAATCAACAGAATCTTTCCCGCAACTCACCTTCCGGCTCAAAGCGATGAGCAGACACTCAGAGGCCTCCAGCTGCAGCTCCGGTTCACTCAGCAGCAAACACAACATCTCCAGCAGCTTACAGTTTCCAGAGGTGATGTGCACCAGAGACACCCAGTCTATGTAGCCTGCAAGCGTATTCAGCGCTGCAACAGCAACCCGACCATGTGCTCGGGCCTGTGTGGACGAAAAGAGAAGGGGAAAGAAAGACACAATGACACCAGAGCAGCCTTTATGTTGTCAAGAGGTGCATTTTAGAGCAAAGATAATTGTTTTATCACCTTTACTTCATGTCCAGGTAACCCTTTCTGGGTGACAAAAAAAAAAAAAAAAGACAGTTGTTCAGTTCACCTGCTGCTAAATTACTGCCTTAAAGAAATATGAATATTTGGACAAACTGACCACTTTGCGATAGTCCTCAACATTAATGTGCAGAATGGCCAAGAGGAAACTGAAGATGCTATCCATATTTTTGGTGAGTGTCTGCTGGATGTCTCTACGTCGCTGGGAGGGCAGCGTCTGGAAGGTGATCACATCCTCGGCCAACCTCAGGAGTATCAACATGACCAGCTCTGTCTGTGCTTCCTGTTTTATATCATTCATCGAAATGTCACTTAGTAAACCGAACCACCTTATAAACAATACATCTTTTGCCCAAAACTGACTTGGAAAATGAACAAAATTGAGTTTTCAGCGATAGAAATCTTTAACAAAGATGGGTTTTGTTTTGGATCATAGATGAAGGAGGATATTCGCTCTACCTGCAGCCAGGTTTATGTGATGAAGTCACATGTAAATAAGTATGACTAATCCCCTGCAGGAAGTTATTTACATGCAGGTTATTACATAACACTATTCAAATTTCCTGACCAATGAAAAAGTGACATTTCCAACACAACACAGTAGGTCACTCACCCCCTGGCTAGTCAGAGCTTCCATTTCCTTCAGCATGTCTGGCCAGTGTTGAGGCCATTCTCTTTTTATCATTTCCACTATGATCCTTGATAGGGCATCTTTGACGTGACTCTCCTCTTCCAGAATAGAATGAGTACCCTAATAAAACACGGTAATAAGTATCAAATACAAGCAATATTTAAGTTATTTGATTAAGTTTAATCAGAAAAATGAGACCATTTTGTACCCTCACACTTACATTTGATAATAGCTGCATAGCACACTCTTTTAGCTGGACTTTCTCTTGTTGTTGCATGTCATTCCATCTGAACCTGCAAGGGAAAAAAAGTGTACAATATATACAGCTTCTATAGTTTTCTGTTTTTATATCTTTATGTGTTTGCTGTTTCACTCACTTGATCACGTGCTCCAGGATTTGCAAACCAAAGTGTCTCACGACAGCTGGCTGGGCTTTGTCAGCTAGCTGTAAGCCACATGGGACGCAGAGGGAGCTTGCCTCTTTAAACTCTTCACAAAACTGTTTTGAAAGATTAAACTTGTTACGTTACAGAAAACTTGGCCAACTAAACCGTGTAAACCAATTAAATAACTTTTTAATAAACATAGTTATTACCTTACACGTGTAAGGTGTAAGGTCAGACAGTAAACATTACAGCACGTGAGTAGCTTAAAGCTAACTTTGACTGTTTCTAGACGACAATAAAATGACATTAGCTTTTCTCTTTAAAACGACCTTCCTTTTTCAAGTCTTACAAGATGTTATTTGTTCTATGAATGGATGAACCGGGGTCAACAGTGGATGGCGTGATGTTCAGGGCTAACCCGCCGTGCATCAAATCAGCTTCGTTGCCCATTTTGATCATGTAAATTAACATTAACTGTTGTTACTAATAAACTGCTGATGAAAAATTGATAGAAACGTGTTCTGCTACGCTAAAATATCACTCCATGCTCACAACAGTATTGATAAACGACCAGTTCTGCTAACTAGCACCTAGCTAGCAACCGGCAACGCCGCTACCTTTAGGGCCTCCAGTCGGTAAATTTGGCTCGTTTCTGCATCCATCATCACAATCACAGCTTTCATTAGCTGTTCGCACGTGGTAGCCACCTGGTCGGCCATGACTTCAGGTAGCGTCTGACACTAAGACGAATACAAGTAACTCCCTTATGCAAAACACCTGCACTGCACTAGAGTGAGCTGCGTGCGGACAGGGAGGTACCGACGTCGGCCAACGTGCACAAAACGTGCTTCTTCGACTCGCTTTGAGCCAGTTGGCTTGCCGTTGGAAAGGAATTGTGGACGTTGTAGTCGAAAAGGAGCTCTTTAAAGATCGTCTATGAACAGACAGAGAAATCACATCTGATTATAAAATAGTAACGAACGCATTTTACTCACGATTTATTTGGTCGTTACCATTACCGGTAATTATCAGTCAGGCAGGAGCTTTATGGACAAACCCTGTCATGCTAACACACTTTTTAGAATTTCATATGAGTAATAAAAGGGCAGGTTGAGAGTTTTTTCCTCCCCAAAACTTATTACAAAACATCAACTATCAAATATAAACTCCGAAATAAAATAAAGAAAACTGTGTTTGACTGATTGTTTTTTTTTTTTTGTATTAATAACGTCGATGGGCCCATGAAAAACTTGACAAGTTTTCCCTGCCAATGGCAAGCGGCTTACTCTGCTTTTGACTCTTGTGTGTAGTTTATGGATTGGATGAATTATGTCTGAAGAAACAAAACATGCTAGAAATCTTATTCATTTAAATAACAAGGGTGTCAATAGCAAGTGGAGAATCCATACACAACCTCAAGCAGGCAGGCACCTCCTCCTCATCATGGCCACCAGCTGCTGAGGGGGAGCATCACATTCTTCACCAAGTTACAGATCAGCCAAAGTGGTTGTGTTTGTTATTCTACCACAAACAGCAAGCCCAAGCCAATCCCATGAGGGTTCAAACCAGGATTTCAGGCAGGTCTTTCCAACTTATTCTGGTGACAGTCTCTGGTAAATCTCACCCTGTAGGGATGAGCGTCTTGGAGGATAAAAAATACCTCCAATGCCTTGTCTTTCCAGTGAGAGAGATGACACTCCTCACTATTCAAACTACTTCCCCTACACACTGTTACTGTTTTGATGCAGCAGTCAGAATAGTGTTCCTTCTCATGTCCAGGTTCCAGTGCACATGTTGCTAACACCAGTGCAAACAGCCCAGACATTTAGTGGTAGTAATGGCAGTCAATAGCAGAATAAACTGTTAGGCAACAGCAGAGAAGATTAGACAAATTGTTGAGATCGTAGATTGAGCTCTGCTGCTCATCCAACAATTGTTTTTTCCTTACACTTTAAGAACCAAGAAATATATTCTTTTAAACAAACCCTTTATTGTGAAAATACACAGATACATGTAATGAATACAAAATAAACAACCAATTCACATTCTACAGAACATGACATCAAACATTTGTAAATCACACTTTTTCTTGGGTGTCTCTTCAGATATCTTCTCCAGAACCCAGGAAAATGATTGACATGGAAATGTCAAACGAATAGGCATATGGTCAATTTTACCTTTTCAGAAAATGTAATTCTGGGTGAAAATAGCCTAGGGTAGTGGTTGATATCAAGTTAATGTATCTTGTTAAAGAAAATGAACAGAAATGCTTCTTGTAGACATGATAGAAAAGTAAGAAGGAAAATACGTAATAAAATCAGAACAATTCATAAGAGGTATATATTTCATTCATAGTTTTGAAATGGATCTCTTTATATTTAGGGGAATTGAAAATTAAACCAAGAATATATGAATATATATTCTATCAAAGCAGCTGCAATGAAAAACCAGAACAGCAGTAAGCGTGCCTTCAAACCTCAAAGCTCTAGAAAAGCCGCACAGGAAGAGTTATTCAAAAGCCTTATGTACTCTTCTTTGAATTTAGATAATCCCAAACAACCCTTCTTTCAAAAGCAAAGGACATTCATTTGTAAAATGTCACATATTATAAGATTTGCCAGGACTCCTCCTACTTCAAGTTTACCTTCCAAATTGTCAATTACAAGCAGAGTGAGACTTCTTACTTTTGACCGATTCACCTCTAAAATGAATTCTTTAATTTAATAAGTTTAACTTTCTTCAAACTCGCTCTGTTTATCGAAAATCCCCTTGACTCATAGTACATCTTACAAGATATTAGTTTTAATATCTCGCAGGTGTCTTTTCTTCTACACAAGGGACTGGTTTGACCAGTGGAGGTGTTTTTGTTCAAGCACGAAGGGGGGCGGAGCTTGAATTCCAAAATGGATTGAACTTCCTCTCGCTACGTCATTCTGGGATAGGCTGCGAGCTATCGAGCAACGCTGTCAGTCAACTAGGTTTCGAGCTGATTACCTACGCTCTCTCTAGTAAGTAAAGCGGCTGAAAAACATATTAATGTTCCCTATTTTTAAAAAGAGTTTAGTTTATATTTGTACTTTATTATCGATCCTATGGACTTTTGGGGTTTTTTCGCGCACACAAGTAGTTGTTTTAAAGTTAAGCGATGCTCATTGAACTGCAGCGGAAAGTTTTCGTCGTAAAGGCCCTGTTATGTGTAGCAACAGGTCCACAACATGGGACCTGGGATTAACATTGATGTGCTTTATATCTTGACGTTTATTTCTCCAATTGACGAGAAATAACAATGTGTTTTGTTTTCACCGCAGAACGGGAACCCCCAGGCTGGATAAAGTAGCCTTGCCTGCCGTCAGGTTTAGGCTCCGGGATTAAAGTGATCGCCAGTCTCACCGCTTTCGTCGAAACTACCAGTTGGGATTCATGCTGTGCTGCTTTGCTAAATGCACGAAGCTAAAATGATGCCGGTGAGTTGGTTTTATTTACAAAAGTTTTAAAATGCTCTTGCATTGAAACGTGTTTTTAGATTATTATCACCTCACTAACACTGCATTGTTGATTTTTTTTTTTTTTTTGGACATTTAAATGAACGTGGCAAGTTGACTTTGGTCGTGTCAGCACAGGCTTGCTATGGAAGTTTATCTTTCCTGATCGGGGATCGGATATCATACAGAATGACGTAATGTATCTGCCTTATGTATATCACGTATAAACGATTTCTTATATGTAGGCTGCAAACCAGACGTGGTCCATTGCGTTGACATTCCGTGTTACATATTCCAGTTGGGACGTCTAACCTGGAAACAATAAACTTAACGCTAACTGTAGATGCATTAATTCATCTATTATGCTTACTTCAGTAAATACATATCCATCCTGTCTCAGGACACATATCAAGCAGGAGGTACTTGCCAAGTCTTACTGGCACAAGCTAACCTCAACCCTGGACTCCTGCCGTGTCATCACCATCATCCTCTTCATCATCAGAGGTCCATTGCTTTTGCTGCAGTGCACGGCTCAATCTCTCAGCACTTGCTTGATTCATGGACAGAGAGGAAGGACACTGGTCTCTTTGCCAGAGCTTACTGTAGAAAAATAGAGCCTGAAACTGGTATTAAGATCAAATTAAACCAAATTGGAATAATGACTCTAACTGATTTAATCCATATTTATATTAGCAAAATAACCTTTTTGTGAATCTTTAAATACTTGGTAAAAACAAACAAACAAAAAAAACCCAGTGAAAAGTGCAAGTCACAATATGTAGATTTACATCACATAGACTGTTGTTCAGCTTGAAATACATTGTATGCAAATGAGTAAATTCTGACTTTTTTTTTAGAGGCTTTAATCAGACAGCGTTTTGCTTTTTTTTTTTTTTTTTGATGGGTTAATCCGACTTAAAGGATTAATTTGTTATCAGAATCGTTCTGTTAATTTTCAGTTGATTGCCTGATGGCTTGATAAAGTCCTTGTTTTTAGAGTTTGTGGCTTTTTAGTGCAGGTTGCCTGAAATCTTAGCAAATACAGAAAAACGACTTGTAATTAAAATTCTTACTGCTGTTTGCATACTCTCCTTTAGCCTCTTTATGTAGCTGGTACAAGATACAATGACTTCATATTGATGTTAACAACTGATGAAAACCCCTCTGTAGTTTTGTTTTTAGGTTGTTTTTTTTTTTTTGTATTGTTGTTGCCCCCTGTCAGACCTCCTTATCCAGTAAAACAGCTTGATCACTAAATTAATCCACTTAGTGGAGATAAAGATGTATTTGGATGATTCCTGTCTGGTTCACGACCCCAGTCTGTTGTTGGCATGTCGTCGTTTATTACGAACAAGCTTGGCTCTCATGGACATTGAAATAAATCATCACCCTTATGAAGTAGACTTGTTTTGTTATCATCCAGATGAAACCTCAGAATCAGTCTCTTCAATTAATTTCTGTCCCTCGGGAATATATCAGTACCTGGATGTGTTTTTCTGTCAGGTTTAAATGAAATACAGGTTCTGGTGTTTGCCTGATAAACACAATGTGGCCTTTATATAGCCATGACTGATGTGAGGTATTGTTTTATAAATTACGCCAATAGCCCACAACACTGCTTGTGCAGGCCAGGGACTTCAGAATGTGGTGTCATAATTGCTGGCTGGGATGGTAAATAGGGGGTCACTGTTTCTTGAGCACAATGGGCAGCAGGGACTCTTTAACAGTGTGTTGTAGAGAGCTTATTGTTTGTGCGCCTGTGTTGTGGCAGCTCCTGATAAGGGATGCTCGCCTTGTATTGAACCATAGCATCACGTAACTCATTTACCCCTGAATTGCTGCTATCGCTGCTTAAGTCTGCTTTGTTCTGCAGACATTCGTTAATGCCACATTTAGGCTTGAATGTTTGTGGTTTATTTGTCCATAATTCATTCTGTTCTTTTTGTCAGTATATTCAATAGATAGTTCTGGCAAAACAGGACCAACAACAAGCAAGTGGAAAATAAAAATGCTTTAAACTATTGCAGCTATGCATCTTATCACTTCTTAATTGCTCCTGCATGACACAAGCTGCTTTGTTTATGGATTTTTTGTAATCGAATCATTTTTCACTCATATTTGTTTACAGTTCTTTTCCGTCACATATTTGTACTATACCTTAGTGACATCAGAACATATTTGTCGTTGATGTTGCAATGGTAGCGGCATAGCAGTGGGTAAGTGAGGTAATGCTCTGTGAATGTTTTTTTTTTTTTTGTAACCACAGAAACTAGAAAAGGATTTCTCCGTCGCCACCACAGGCATCCGTTGACTCTGTGGGACAATTGTGGTGGTTAAGAAAGTAGAAAGAAGAAAAAGATCAATGTTAGCTAAAAAAATAGAGGTGTGAAAGTGCACTAAGCTTGTAATGATGCTGTATCTCTTTTAGTAGATATTTATCAAATAAATGTTGAGAATTGAGTAAAGTTTCAAGAACAGTAAATTGTGTTGCTGAGCCTGTAATTCACAAGAAATAATGCCGAGGCTAAATGATTTTATCACATGCATTTTGTTGGACTTATGCAAGGCATCATTGATTCAAAAGCAGCAAAAGATTTTTTTCTTGTTTCTGAGGAGAACCTCACCATTTTTCCAAGCAAGTATCAATTTGCCAGTTGCCACCTTGAGGTATTGGTCATCTCACAACTGTTAGTCGTCTGAGTAAAAAGAGGTATTGTTTATTGAAAGAGTGCAGTTCCTGGGGAATGTCTTAGTTGACGAGTGAAGACGTTGCGACCCAGCACTGTCTGATGTTGAGCTGCTAATCTGGTCATGAGGAATGCAAGGGCCATGTAGGTTAGCTCCATCTCTCTGTCTCTATAATGAGGTGCATTACCCTGATAAGTAACAGCTGTTTTAGACTGAATATTTAGGGTCCTCGTGTTTCAGCTCCAATATCTGTGTGGTGCAGATATAAATGTGTTGATATTGGCTTTAACTGCTTTTTTACATGCCCTGTTTATTTATTGATTTCTTTTGGTAATTGAGCTTATTTTCCAAACTCTACAGCTAGTTAATAAGTTTATCTGCACCGCTGCTACAGCTACCCCTTGCCATCCAATACATTCTGCCTGCTTTGAGCTCTCAGAGTGAAACTCTCCAACTTTACGAGGAAATTTATCAGACATCATTGTTCTTTTGACCAGATAAAACACATCTTTTATATTTCACAACTTTAATATTCACTCACTTCTACTGTAGATGTAGTCAAACTTCCAGCAAGTACAATTTTTCAGAACCAACCAGTTTCAGGTTGAAATTCCCAGAACTTTACCAGCAAACATACACAAATAGTTCTGGCAAAACTAAATGATATTTCATAATCAAATTAACAACCAGTTAATATGTAGAGTCTGTAAAACCTCTTCTTTAGGAGGGGTTCAAGAGATTGGGAGAGGAGAACAGAAGCTTAGTTAATGTCTGTTCTGGTCGTTATATTCCAATTTAAGAATGACAACCACAGTGCTTGGCACTTGTGAACAGTAGTTTTATCCCATTAACTTTTGTCAAGACAAAAACTGTTACTTGAGACTACTTTTCTACCTCCAGTCTCGGAAATTTCTGCATTGGCAAAACACATTCCACACACCTGCTTTATATAGTCAGCTGCTCTCCAGCTTCACTGAGTTCTGTTGTGCATATGATGATAGTTTAAAACCCTCAGTGACGTTAAGCAGTGCCTTTTTTTTATTTATTTATTTATTTATTTATTTTTTTAACAAATCAGTACAACTCCCACATTTTTTCTTTAATCCTGTCTTTTTATTTACCACATGAAGTCAGAACCAATATAAGACCATTTTGCTTATATATTTCTTATGCAGCACGCTAGCTGTTTTCCTAATACTGAAATGTATTTCAATGTCTACTGTTTTATGTAGCGTTTCTAATCATTTAAAACTAATAGTTAAAAAAAAGAAAAAAATCTGGCTTTTTGTTTCTAGCAAAAACGTTATTTTGTTCCCAATATGGCTTGTAAAAAGACTGCATGCTGTCTCCTCCCAAAAAAAATCACAAAATAGCAGTCGTCTAATCACACAGATAAGCTATTGAGGAATGTTGAAAGAGAGCAGATCATGAAGTGATACAGTAACTACCGCAGTGCAGTCAATGAGAAGAGACTTCTCTGTCTGAAGGAGTCGCAGCTTTCTGCTGCTCCAAACTGCTGTAAACGCTCATTGCTTTTTGTCCTATAGGTTCCAGCTGAATGATGCCACTGTGTTCAAATTACCTTTACCTTCTGCTTTATGTTACTTTTGACCTTCTCCCACTTGCTGCCTAATTTTCTAATGCAGTGTAGTAAAATAGAGAGTGAGTGATAGAGAGATGAAGAGAAATAATGCATAAATCCATTAGGGAGTTTTCTACTGCCTCACCTTTTGAAGGACTGCTATGCTGGAACTGTGTCAACTCCTGAAGCTGTTGAAGGAAAACCAAGGCACACACACACAAAGATGCTGCTGCCTGCAGTGTCTGACAAACTTACGATAATTAGATTCAGAGGCGACTTTGTCAACAAGACTCGGTTGATTCATTTGCTTACCACAGCAATATTTGTAATTGAAAGCGTGTGTGTGGACAATAGGCCCAGTAAACCTAAGGTGAAGAATCCTCGGCCATGGTTGAAGATTCACTGATCAACTTTTCTCTCTGCTACTGGCAACCTGCCTCAGCATGTCTGTTTTCATTGGTAATCCATGCACTCCTAGGTATCAATAATTTTTTTGAGTAAAGTAAGTTCTGAATCCGAATGTATTTAACTTGTCCATGATCGTGATCTCCCTGGTCAGTCGTAATACGGATTTTTAATCTGGTAGCAAAACTGATGATTTCCAAAATTGGTGTTGATGTTAAAAATAAAAAAAAGAAAAAAGAAAAGAATAAAGGAAAACAATAAAAAATAATGGGGAAATAATCTGGCAGATCTAAAGCTGAAAATTTAACATTAACTGAGACAATGGGCACGGTGACATGATGTTTTTAATTCGGAATAAAATATTTCGGGATTAACGTATTGTCCTACGAGTTTACATCCTTACTTAATTACTCTTTCAAGCAGCGGGATGGGAAGGGTTCTGATTGACAGAGGGGGCACACAACATATGACGTCTACCGGAAATAAAGTTTGCTCTCTGCTTTTCTCTTTTCGTAACTTGTAAAAATTACACAAGTACCAGTTTCGCCGCTATTTCGATTATCATTTTGAGGTAACAGCTCGACATGAGCATACTACTTCACTTTTTGCATGAACTGAGAAGGAGAAGAAAGATAGACCACCAAACATGGGAGGCAAAACTATGCTCGTCATTGGGACAGGACAAGGTAACAAGCATGCGCAGAACGACTGGTATGAACTTGGAGTGGAATGAAGGTTTACATGACAGAGGAATTAAATAGTTTGGATTTCAAAGGCGAATAAACCAACCACTTAGATCGGAATTAAGTTTAATTGCGAATGGAAATTTGCATTAGGAATGAAGTGTTTACATGATCGTTTTTCATCAGTTTAAAGCTGAATTAACTTTCATTCGGAATTAAACAAGAATTAATACTCCCATGTAAATTTAGCAAGTGTGACTTTTAAAAATGTGCTTAATTCTGTATGCACTAAAAATAAGTTTTGTTCACCAAGCTTTCTAATGAACAAATATGTTCTTAAATACTACTTAGAAAATTAAACAAGTTGTCATCCATTTAATTTGTTGAAGAACATGTCCTAGTCAAGATGGATTTAATTCTAACACTGGTGTTCCTAACACCAGAGGTGCCCACACGCCAGATCTGTTCCCTCAGCTGCAAGAACATCACTCCATAAATGTCCAAATCACCTATGACTCCCAGATCCACTCACTGAATCTGGTCTTTCATCATTAAAATATAAAGTGGCTTTTTATTTCAGTGATTAGTTTTTATCAACCAATCATGGTTATTTCCTGACCACCTGGTTATTAACAGGTGGAGCTCATCAGATGGATAATTTTTTCTGTAGGTGAATCTTAAAACGATGCCACAACAGATGGAAATTTGCTTTTGAGGATACAGTAAGCTTTATAATGAATATTTATAATACATTGTATTACTTCTGGATACACTCATGGATCCAGACTGCAGGCTGCTCTCCAAGTTCAGGAGTAATTTATGACCCATTTATGTATAAAGTCATTTTTATATTATTGGAAGATGATTATTTATAATCAAGTAAACACTGTAAAAATTAGGACAATCATGCTTTATTGCACATTTATTGTTTTCATTCATCCTTTTGTTATTAGGTATTTTTTCCTTGTCTGTCTGCATGTGTTTGCTAACAGCCCAGAAATCTTTATATTGTAAGGCTTTTTTTTTGTTTGTTTAATTTAAGAAAAGTAGGACCAACTGCTCCATCCTGTCGACTTATGAGGGGCCTATATGAAACATTTTAAGAGGAACAATTTAAACAAATCTGTAGTCTACGAACATGTTCATGAATCTAGCTGATGGTTTTCGTAAAAACTGGACTAGTAAAGCACTTTCTACGGTACTGGTTCCAATACATTCAGGGAAAAAGAGATTATCCTTCCATAAAAACACTGTGAAAAATATGGTGTGATACTATAAATTTAGATAATTTGTTTCAAGAAATTGTAGCACTGACGTGTAACTTGGCCAAGCTAAGATGAATTTAATTATCTCAGATGATGTTGTAGGTGTTTTAAGTTGTAGTGATGTAAATTCTCTGTCTTAATAGTAAAATTAGCTTCTCTCTTACTTCTGATTAATTCTTTTTTGGCAGTATCCATTGTAATTACTCTATTTCTGGAAATAGGAAACTGCAGCAGTCGGTGGTTTTGATAGCTTTCACTCTGTGTGTGTCCAATCTCATCCGTACATTGATGTTAAGAGACTAGGGCAGCAGAATAGGTCCTAGAGAGGAGACATTTTCAAGGTTGACCACAACAGCTCTTAGGACTTCTTTCAGGTCACATTATGAAGGGATCATAATAACTTAATTTAATTTCATCCCGTTCCTGCCCATTTGTATCAAGTCAGCAAATCCCTTGCAGCAGATCTGTTTACGTTACTGTGTGTTCCGTGTACATTATCTGAATGATCAGGGCTACCATAGACCAAAACACTCACCAATGTGGGACTCTTCACTCTAATTGGCTGCAGCTAAGGGCATCATATTGAAATTAAAGTCATCTGAGAGTTGTCTGTGTAAACAATAGGAGGAGCTCATTCAGCTCTGCAACCAATGTCATTTCCATCAGGGCTCACTCTTTAATGGGCGCAAGGATTCACATCACAGCAAAAGACATAATCAGCACCTTTAAAACTTTTATAGCTGTTTTTCTTAGTGTATAGTATCTCACTGTATATCCCTACTGGCACTGCAGCTTATTTAATTTCCTGCAGGATTGTGTCGGTGACAAAGACGGCAGTTTTCTATTCCAATAACTAAGATCAGATGTTATAGTATCCCTTGTTATTTTCATAGTCTCTCTTACAACCCTTTCAGCTCCTAACAGGGCAGGTCAAGCACTGCGTCTTTTTTCAGTCACCCTCTTTCTTTTAAATGTTTTATTTCCATGTCTTTGGTCTGTGTGTTCAGTTGTTACAGCTTTTCATCATTGTGAAATGCACACAGACCTATCTGTACCAATTTGTCTGGAACAAGTGGTCATAAAACCTGCCTGGGTAGTTGCTGTTTGTACTTTTTATATTCATATCATTACTTCTTTGCTGTTACATAAGGTATAGAGGCTGCTGCCTAAAGGCGTGCTATTGAATTTGAGCTTAGTATTGTGATACTTGGCCAGTAAACTGTTAAAAGGCTATATTTTCGTATAGCAGATTAACTTAATCCTGAGGATATATCCCCAGTGGCCTTGCTTTATGCTTTACTGTATAAATGGCTACAGGGCAGCCTTGACTTATTTATTTTTTTTAATTTTTTACATTTACTATAATTGTCATCCTGCAATCCTTAGCTGGCACACCAGTCTTAAATCCTCTGAGACAGCTATGACTTTGCTGATGCTATGATGGAATTATGAAACTATTGCTGTAATGGTGGACCATAGCCACAGAGACTGCCTGTCCTGTCTTCTTTTTTTGAGTGATGTCTTTACCTGTCACAGACTGGAAGCAAGTGCTATTGAGCAATTGCTTCTGTCATCCACTCCATCTGTACCCGATAGGCAGAAGGCAACGATATCACATTTTTGTCAAACATTGTCATATAAAGCAAGTGCTACTGCTTGTTCCACTGGTTGTATGAAGCAGACCCTGATTAGAATCTGCACTTCTGTGTCTCGTTTGCCATCAGCCCATCCTGACTATATTGAGCTGTTTAATTTTGCTTGCTGTTGTATCTATGAATATTTAATGATCTCTCAATTTGTCTGGCTGACTTAAACATGGCTCTCTTGGCTCTTTTAAGTGCACCTTTTCAAACTAGCTGAGCCTCTGCTGCATATGAATGAGAAAACCATGGAATCATAAAACTACTATTTTTTTTTTTTGTGCTATTCGTATACAATTAATATGATCTTTTTACACAGTGGTCTTCTGCAAACTAAAAGTAAAATGAGACCCACTTTTCAGGCAAAAAAGCAACAACATGAAATAATTCTATTTGCTTTTTTAAAAATTTTTTTTATGTATATTAATTTAGTTCCTTAATAATTACAGGTCTAATTAGCCTGACGATTGCATGTGCATACATGTCTATAACATCAATTCAGCATTGTAGTCCTTCATGACCAGACACGTGAGGTGGATGCAGATTGGCAGTAAAGTGCTAAGTCATCTCGTTGGACACTAGCGACCCCTGGATCATTAACTTTTATTCTGAGGAGAAATGGCTTCCAGTTTCGGAAATGCCACCCCTTAGACTATCTTCTCCTCCCAATGGCTCCACCTTTTCTCTATATTGTCAATCATTTGTTTCATTGGCCAAATATTACCAGAGTCTTTTAAATGTCATACGTCTTTGGTTGGTTGTGATGATGCCAGCTACTTAAGTAAAGGTTTGTGAAATGAACTGATGGAAGTTTGTCATCATGCTAACAAAACTCAATTGCTACTTGTGATTTTTTTCAGAAATGTCCTACAGTGACTACTGTAAAAAGTCTCAGCTTTAGGTTTGTTTTTCAGGGTGGTCTTTGGCAGTAGAGCCATTCGTTGAGAAAGAAAAAGACAAAACCTGTTTACAGCCTTTCTGTATTGTTCATTTCTGACAAGAAAGACTCAGTCACTGCTAGCAAGGATGAATCACCAACTGTAATAATGGGGATCTTTCATTTCCATCTCTATACAGCAGTTTAATCAGGTCCTGTGAGTCAGACCAGCACCCGTCTTCGTCCTCCGCTTGTATTGAGCAGGGGGAGAAATGCATTTCACGGAAGTTATATGGTGCTGAGGAGATTTTCAAAAGAAATACTTCATTTCCTCACTTACTCATCAATCAAACTTCATTTAACAGCTTCTTATCTTAAGGTTGTGCCATTTACTTCGTACCCCACAATTAAAAAGCAACTCAAATACTTTTGTTTCTACGCCATGAGTGCAGCTGCTTGGCATGTACACCTCCTCAAGCCCTTTGTGCTTGTGACCCAGCTGACCTCATGTTCCCTCCATAGCCCCGGTAGGCCAAACAATAGCTCAGTTTGTAAAAAAATCAGACAGTCTAACCTGGAGGTCCACAAAATGCATAACAAAGCTAGTTTAACAGTTATAAGCCTCTCATATTATTTGAGTCTGTTTGTTTTCATTATTGCAGTCACTGCAAAAACATTAGACATTTACTGGTAGTTGAAATGAAACAGTTAATTAAATTCAATATAGGGCATGTTTGCTGGCCTTATCTAAGCTTTTAGTGTTTTTATGTTGTCAGATTGTAGTTGGGGATATATTCCAACTCTACATAAAAAAACATTTTTAGCAGACTTTTTAAGTATGGCTATACGGATACTGATTTTTCATGTTTATTTTTACTATGTGTTTATTAGGGCTGTGACGGTATACTTTTGTCCCGATTTGATTGTTTTTTTAGGTGTGGATTCAATTTTAAATTGCGATTCTCACAATTTTTTGATATTGCTGATTTTTGTAGATTAATAACAAAAAAAATGTAAAAACATTTTTTTGCTAGTCATTTTTCTTGATTTCAATTCAGAAAAACCAACACAGTAGCCAGACAATCATAGTGCTGCTATAATGCCCAAGAAGACAAGTAAAAAGATGAATAAAAACAATAAAAATTACCAAAAAAAAAAAAGATAATGGATTACTTTATTTTTTTGAAAAAAAAAGATTTTTTTAACAAAAAAATCCCTTTTAATATTGTGAAGCAAAAAATTTTATTCAATTTTTCGATTCATATTCCCACCTCTAGTGTTTATGTAGACTGCTATAACTAGAGATAGTTATAAGCATATTTGCTGTGTGTGATCTGAGATTAAATGTCCTGGTTTTTTGTTTTAATCAGTTAACCACCAAATATATGGTGGTTATATTTATTTGATAGTTTTTTGATATGGTCTGTGAGCAGTCCAGTATTTTTCATGACTTATGAATATCTGCGTAATGGAGCTATGGCAACAGACAGACCAATTTTATGCTCAGTTAAGGATGTTTTTTTTGCAGCAGTAACTGAAGGCGTTCACTTTTCATCCAGTCTTGGGCAGCTTATTAAGATTTCCCATATCTTTTTAGATAGTCATAAAGCAGACTTAACCATCTGCCATTCACACACTGGCTTAAAAATCCAACGTCTTTAGAATCTACTGGGGTATTTAGTGTCTCTGTGCTGGGAAAGAGGGATCTCTCACACTGGTGATAGCACTAGTTCACAGTTAGATGGTGGGCAATGAAATGGAATTTTAGGAGCTGCTCTTTGATTTCTCTGTTGACAAAGAGAAAAGAAGCTTGAAAATAAGAGTGCTATCAGATAAGAAGACATTTTTTGCACGCACACATACACACATGGAACCGCAGTCGACTAATTCCAGAGAATTGTGGTGTTTACTCTGCAATCATCAACTTACCAGGAACCAGGATCTTCTATGTTGTTTTTGTTTGAGCTATCTTGGTCTAATCTATGTGGCTTTCTGCTCTCCTGCTGTGCACAGATGTTCCTGACTGTATACCTCAGTAACAATGACCAGCATTTCACTGAGGTTCCTGTTACCCCGGAGACACTATGTCGGGATGTGGTGGATTTGTGCAAGGAGCCTGGTGAAACGGACTGCCACTTGGCTGAGATGTGGCGTGGATCTGGTGAGTGACTGTTTCTTTCAGCCCACTTAAAATGTAGAAGGTATCATTTTCACAAATGCTGTTTGATTTGTTTGTTACCCAAATTTTTGCAAGCCCTTAGAGTTGCCTTTTTGAGGAAGCCATACATGGAGATGGGCTTTGTGTTCATTTACTTTTACCCTCTTTTCTTAAGGTTTTATCTCTTTTGAGTTTGATTCTGCAGCGCAAATGAAGTATAGCTCATAAATCCTGTGACAAACACAACCGTGTATCCTCTTCTTCTTTGAGGTAGAGGGTGATTGAGATTTTGTGCCTGGTTCATTTTTCCCCTTTGTGAGAGTCAATAAGTATTCAAAATCAGAATTCAAGGAGCTGGGCTTCATTGCCGTTTCCATGGCAATGCTGCTGCAAGGGTGAGGGAAGTGCCAATTATTTTGTTTGAGTACTTCTACAAGTGGTCTGCAAAGAGACTGCAAGATGCTAAAGACTCATTTTTTAGCCATACAATCCTTCAACTTCTGACTCTCCTAAAACAGCATATGTTGACATCAGATGTGGTTTTAAAGTTAGAAACAATATTTAGCTCCTAATTTATTTAACAATTTTGCCATTGTTATAATGGATCAGTTTAATTGACCTCTACGTGGCTGTAAGATGCCAGTGCCTGGAATGAAATGGGCTTTTAAATTTTTTGAAGAAAATGATGAGTCCTTTGTTTCAGCGCCAGCCTGAATAATTCACAACATTGGGGGGGTGTCAGCATTCACAAAGCAAACAGCACATGCACACTTGACCAACCTCTGTCTTGTCACATGTTTTGACCTTGGCTGGCTTAATATAATTAGAATGTTTCACTATTGAGTTTATGAAATGAAATGAAAAATACTTTATTAATCCCCAAAGGGAAATTCAATTATGGATGTGGTTTAACCTCACATCGAACCTTAGATTTTTATTATGTACTCCATCTGCAGAGAGACCTGTAGGGGAAGGCGAAAGGATGTTGGATGTACTCCAAAGATGGGGACAGCACAGAGCAGAGGTGCGATTCTTTCTGCGTCACAACCGAGCCCCTAGCAGGGAGTCAGGTAAGTGTCTCTGTATAACATAGCCTAACCCTACACACAGCAAATTGCAAAATAAAAGAGGTTTGTATGATCACTTCACCCACACAAAATTGACAATTGAGCTATGGCTGTCCTTGGAGAAAACACATTTGACAACAACATAATAAACTCTGGAGATGCCTGAAGCCTTTAAATAAACAAACATTTACTCATTTGAGACATTTTCATGAAGAGTCTTTTCAAAGAAGAGATTCATTATTTAGTCATCCAGTTGGAGATGAGACAGAAAGCTGCATATCTTGGTCACATTGTCATTGGTCTTTTACTTTCAATTTTCTTAGGTACATATAAAAGTCGAGTATATTGGACCTATGCTATCCTCTCAGACCCCAATTGCATAACTAAGCTCTTTTACCTCTCACAGCTTGAGTCTAGCCCAGGGATTAGATGACTGTTTTCCCTTCCTGTTATCTTACGCTGGTCTTGTTTCCCACAGTTAGTTTAGCTCTTATCAGTCAATTCAATATAGTTATACATTGCCCTCTCAGAATTTTTTTTTTCTTCCCAGTTCCCAATGTGGGCTTTTTAGATATATGGAATAATGTTGTGCTGACTATATTTGCAGAACTGCAGTTTCTTTAATGTTTACTCCCTAAACATAGCTACATTCTGTGTAGGTATGTTGCTTTTCCATGAGACAGAGAATAACATCTATTCTGTGCTGAACTGAAGTTGATAAGTAACCCTACACTTTTTTTTTTCACCTACTGAGCTTAGCGTGATTTTATGTTCAGCTAATGCTCATTCAACAGCATTTGACAGTATTAAGCGCATGTTCGGTATATCAAGGTTTATCTCAAAACCATTATGTAAGATAAAGGACCTTAGTCCATGGATAGACTCCTCTGTCGAATGCCGGTTGCATGGTTGGCGTCATGTCCACGGACACATTTTTGGACCCACTCTCAGACGATTATGTATTAGGTTTAATCCTGAGATTATTTGCAAGTCGCAAAGACTGCTGATCCTACTATTTTTTTTTCTAGAGGACTTGGCTAGTCTGTTTTGTTTTTCTTTTTTTCTTATTTTATATTGCGCTCCCTTTCCAGAGTAAAAAGTCCATTTAGTATGTGTTAGGATGTTTGTTGAGACTCTGTTGAGCGAAACGCCAAGATGAAGTTCCAGTCATTTTTCACAGCTGTCTGTCAAGGCCAGTGATCTACACACATTGTTGTCTCTTCGTTTAAATTAAGTTGGACAAAAAAGTTGTCTGTTAAGAACTGCAGCAGTGTGTAATATCTAAAGTTGTCTATCTTGTTGCCTACACAGGTGGGTCAAGAGGCTCAGATTCAAAAAGAAATGGATTGAGGGGTCCTCCGGACAGAAGACTGGAGAACGGGGTGAGTGCTTGACTTTCTTCTAGACAAAAAGTTTAAACATAATTTGCAAAATTACTCATCACCAACAGCAGATTATGCACACTGCAGCAAAATTGTTATTTTAATAAATGTGTCGAAGCAGAACTAAAGCAATGATTTTATTTTCTCAATTACAGGACATCTAATTTGATAAAGATTAAACGGCACTACTTTTTTGTTTCATTTTAGACTGGTGATTTGTTCTTTACTTCATGGTAAAAAGGGGTCAGGTGTTTAATGTTACTATAAAGTCTGTGTACATGGTTGGGTTTTGCTTTATACTTGCTGAGCAGACTTGATGGTGTGCCAGATGGTGCTGATTAATTTAGTTCAGTTAAAGTCCGTTCGCCTACCCTTGAGTCCCTTGATACAAATTATAAATGAATCAGTGCATCATAACATGAATGTGACTTAAATATAGAAATGTCAAATTATTTGTCCATGAATCACAATATATGGAGAAAAAAATGTAAACCATTATTATTGTTGTTTTTTGCAACATTTGTCTTCTGAGGGTCACTCTGTACATCGTATGTTCAGACTGACCCTCAGATTCTGTAACAAGTGAGGATGAATGTGTTTCTATATTGTTTTTTTGCTCCCCGTCTTGCCCAGGTGGCAACGCCTCGAATGGACATGACGCTGGCTGAGCTGCAGGAGATGGCTGCTAGGCAGCAGCAACAGATAGAAGCTCAACAACAGCTCCTGGCTTCTAAGGTGCATAAAAAAGTGCAAGATGAAAGAGGAGAGAGGGTCCAATAAAGATGGATTGGTACAAGAGATGAAGGGCTCGGGTGGTAGAGATGAAAGTAAAAGGCAGAATAGGAAGGGGGTAAAAGTGTACAAGACTGAGAAATTGGGTTGTTATTATAAAATGAGGATTTGATGCACACAACAAAGATCCTGAATTAAGTCAGGTGCACTTTGGAGGCTTTGAACAGTATATTTGAGCTAGTTACAAGACCAGTATTGAAATATGAGTATGAGAAGACTTGCTACCTTTGGTTCTCACAGTGAAGGACTTGTCTAGTATTTACTGGATATTTTTTAGAAACATAATTTTTGTTTTTTGCTTTGAATTCATTAGTCTCACAGCAAGAAAGGTCCTTGACATTAAAAAGGAAAACAAAGTATCTGAGTTCTTGATGAGGTTCTTTTTAAAACATTTTCATCCAAAAATGTCACAAATTAAGATTATTTTCAAAAGCTTTTTTTTTTTTTTTTTTCCCCACCTCCTTCATTATCTTGCTCCTTCCGTTCTAGTGCATGCCTTAGGATAGTATTACAAGCCTAGAAATGTTACTTCCTGCCAGTCACATGCACTTTGTACACAAGGCAACTAAACAAACAAAGATTACTTTCAACACACACTTTATTGTGCTCATCTTAAAACCTGTTCCTGAGGAGCATACCATGTTATAGTTCATGACAGATGATTGATTTGTGAAAGTTAGGAACTGGATCAGATGGGTTTGACTGGTCAGTGTTTACATAAAATGTACTCTTGGTTGATGAATGGGGAAAACTAATAGATTGTCTTTCTTTTTTTTTTTTTTTTTTATAACTAATAAAAGTCCTTGTAGTTCTATTCCCAACTAATTTAACCAGAGTTCATAAAGTAAAGTTTTACCTTGTAAACCCTTCTAGCTTCGTAGATTCATGGTCAATCACTCAGGAGTGTTTTTGCTTAATTTTACACTTTTACTCCTTACTTTTGTCTGCAGGAGCAGCGGCTGCGCTACTTGAAGCAGCAGGAGCAGCGTCAGCAGCAGCAGGTTTCTGAGCAGGAAAAGCTCCAGCGGCTCCGAGAAAACATCGCAAATCAGGAAGCTCGGCTCAAGAAGGTCAGGGCCCTCAAGGGTCAGGTGGAGCAGAAACGTCTCAGCAATGGCAAATTGGGTAAGCTCATAGAGTCTGAAGTAATAGAATATGGTATCTGAAAATATTTTTACAATTGAAGCTAAAGAGATAAATATTCAGAACAAAATGTATTCTTGTGAATTCATGTTGTTATTTTTCTTTTTTTCTCTCCACTTCTCCATCATTGTACTTTGTCTCCAGTGGAGGAAATAGAGCAAATGAATAACCTGTTCCAGCAGAAGCAGAGAGAACTAGTGATGGCTGCGTCCAAGGTAGAGGAGCTCAGCCGACAGCTCGAGTTGCTTAAAAATGGCAAAACGGACAATTTCCATGACAACCAAAGCTCAGTGGCTGAGCTCGATCGCCTTTACAAGGAGCTGCAGGTGTGCAGATTAAACAAAAAAAACATATTTGTTTTATGCGGGCACTGGTTTTAATTTGTCTGTTTCTATCTGCAGCTGAGGAATAAGATCAACCACGATCAAAACTCCAAGTTGCAGCAACAGAGAGAGAGCCTAAACAAACGTAACATGGAGGTGGCTGCGATGGACAAACGGATCAGTGAGCTTCGAGACCGGCTGTGGAAGAAGAAAGCCGCCCTTCAGCAGAAAGAGAACTTGCCTGTAAGTCTTAACAAACCACAGCAGACTCAAAACAACCTATATTTTCTTTGCAATTCCCTTTTTTTCGCAGCTTTAACATTATTTGTACAGCAAACTTGTAGAGTTGCTTTTATCAGAACTCCCCCTACTGGCCTTAATGTCAAGCTGTGGTATCTTTCTTTACCCCCTAAAGCCTCAGGTCCCCTGGCATTCAGAACTCAGCCATGTCAATGTAAGGCCACTTCAATTTTCTGTCCTCTGTTTGGGGAAAATATGTGAGCCCTCATTATAAGGAATCAGTTCCTTTCCATTTCTATCTGTCTTTTTCTTTCATCTTCTCTTCTTTCTGAGATAGCTTTTGGGGATGGATTATTGTTCTGATCATAAAACCAGAGCTAACACGCCTAAATCTCGGTCGACTTTTCATATGCCAAAAAAACAAGTTCTGAAGATGAGAGAAGTAATGAGTGCAGACTGTCATCACAAGCAGACAGGAATGTCTGAAGAGATACAATCTTTTCTGGCTGCACTCTTACCAGAAACAAGAAAAGCTGAACGACCAGTTTTCTTAAAGACACTATCACCATCTTACAGCAATGACAGCTTTGTTGAATTCATTGTGTGATTGCCCAAAATATAAAGAAAGAATAAGTGCATACTGAGAATCTGCCAGCTGAGTAATTTAGTCTTTGGTTGAGTTTCCTGCCTGGTGTCTCCGTGCTCCTCTGTTCCACTTTCCAGGAGTTGTTTTGTGCACAAGTTCCCGTGGGACTGTAAATAACAGTAAACAGACTTGTTTATGAAACAGCATGTGAAGAAGAAAACATTACATCTGCAGCGCTTGAGATTGTGTGCTTCTGATGATGGAGCTAGAATATAAAAGTTTTAATAAATACAATACAATATAATCAAACTAAATAATTCTATTAATATTGGATAATTTTATGTTTTTCCCCTCTTTTTGATACCTGTCATTCTCACTGTTTACTCTCCACTTTGCAGTTCTCTAATTATGTTTTCTAAATGGTTTCAATTCCTTTCAGGCATAATAATGGTGCTTTACTTGCTTTAATTAAATTGAATACAAATCTAACCAGAAACTATTTAAATGCAAAAACATTTGTTCATTACTATTGACTTTGAGCTCTGTAATGTTTTTTGTCATTTTAGATGAAGAGGAAAATCCATTAGATATTGGGCATGGAATGTGAAATCAATAAGTTAGCACATAAGTAATAGATTATATAATGGGAATGTCACTCACCCGACT
The DNA here is from genome assembly GCF_933228915.1 of Telmatherina bonti. NCBI lineage: Eukaryota > Metazoa > Chordata > Actinopteri > Atheriniformes > Telmatherinidae > Telmatherina > Telmatherina bonti. The sequence continues at coordinate 26,863,520 of NC_136629.1, read as the reverse complement.
AAAGATGCCAAATGACTTTAATAAACAGCTTTCATTCAACTTAAAACCACTCAGTTTGTCCTCTTGACAAATCAAATGCAGGAGGACCTGTACGTACAGGGCTGGTTGGATTTTTAATGCATGTTTGTGTTAGAGATGAATACCTCAATAGGCCTTAGTGAAAAGGTGATTTACCCACATCCTGCTTAGAATCATAATGAGTGATCCTTTTTCACTCTAGCACAAAGAAACTCTCCGTCTGAGTTGCTCTCCTCCTCCCAAACAGCAAGTGTTCCTCTGACATCAGCCAATAAACATGTGTGACTATACTGACTGAAGAGAAGTAGTCTAAGAGTTGATAGCTAGGGCTCTTTTGTTTTTTTATGTAATTCAGAAAACACTGAAAAGGGTTTATATTAGATTGGATAAATCGGATTATTGGGCATTTTGAACTACATTTGCATGTTTGTGCTTTTGTTTTCCCAAGAATGGCTATCCTGGTAAAGAGAGGGCTTCAAAAGACACACACCCTCAGGTAACTAAATCAATATTGGACTTGTACTTATTTATCTGCTTGCTTTCTGATCTCATTTCTTAAATAGCACCTGATTCCATTAGCTGTTGTATTATTTAATTTGCAACATGACATTTGAATCATGTTCATTTTAAGAGTCAGTTTCACAAAACCAAGGCATGTGACCAGTTTTACTGGAACAAAGGGTTGATTTTTTACAAGAAACTGAAATGGTTTTAAAATAGAAGTTATTAAATTCAGCTTAATAAATTTCGAAAGTTACACAAGGCATGTAATCCTTCTGTATATGTTTTTTTGTGAACTTTACTATTTTTATAATCAAGTCTCACATTAAACCTGCAACTCTTAACTGTTCTAAAACTCACAAGAGGTATAGATTTCTAATTATTCATAGTAAGTGCCTGTTTATTCCAGAAAGATATTTTTGGATGTGCAGTTTCCTCTTCCCAGTTGAAAGGATTTTTAAAAAGTACCTTTTTTTTTTTTTTTTTTTTTTTTTTTTTTAAAGGAACAATGTATTTTGTTGAAACCTCAGTATTGATGCAAACAGGCTTTTTGTGATACTCCGCTCAACCTCAGTCATTGAAAGGGTTTGTTGCCATTGTGTCATCTACATGTTTGTGTTTGTTTTCTCTCTGCTATCTGTTGTGCTCTGATGGATTTGAATTATCTTGCCCAACATTTGCTGCATTGATAGCAATACATGCCTTTTTTTTCCCCTTTCCTTTTTCTGTTTTATTGTACAGCTGCCCTCTGATGGCCAAGCCGGACAGCAGTCAGGTCCGTCTCGTGTGGCAGCAGTTGGTCCATACATTCAGTCGTCCACCATGCCCCGGGGTCCAGCTAGACATGATTTGCTCGTAAAGCCAGCATACCCAGACGGCACTGCCACTTTGCCATCCCACGACCAACAGAGCAAGGCTGGAACAGGTGAGAAACCAGAAAAAAAACAAAAAAACTATCTATATGCTGCCTTTTGTACCTCGTCCTTCTGTGACTCTGGTCTCTGAGGGGCTGACTTGGCAGCACACCCGCTTGTTGTCCCATCTGTCATTTCTACTTTTAATTTGCCTTCTAAATTATTAATTCTTCAACATGTAACTGTTAAAACTAGCTTGTATGTTTTTCTTTTTTCTTTTTTTTTTATCCAAATAATTTGAAGGGAATTTACATAAAATGCTGCTCCACCTACTAAGTGTTGTCATTAATGTTTTTTGTATACATATTTATGACTAAACTGTCCTGCCTCCTGCAGGAGCGCAAAAGTCGGGCACACCTTCTGATTATGATGTCACCTTGAGCTCAGAAGGTAGCCAGAGTCCTCCTGGATGATGTGTTGTGTTTTAGCTTCGCTGAGTCTGAATACAAGTTTTGTGTTTTTGTTAAGACTGACGTTTGCAGTGAGTGAAGTTTTTGTATTGGGAGTCTTGTTAAGTTGTCTCTTTATGCTCTCTTTCCCACAATTTCTCACTTCAGTAGATTTAAGGAATCTACACTTGGAGTAAAATAGCAGATATTTAAATGCTACTTGTTATTAACAGACTTATAGCAGCAGCAAGTACAGCCATTGTGTAGTTCCCTGAGCTATGCTTTCAGCCTGTTACCAAAATGTTGCCCATGTTCACTTGGTATTCATGAATATCTCGCTGATAAATAAGAGTATTTCATTTACAGTAGTCATAGAAGCAGCCCCATAGTAATAAAAATTTCAATTAAATCCTAAAGAGACAGCAAGGCAAAAACAGTGTTTAATCTGACAGTTCATTTAAGAGATTAAACTGTTTATGTGAGAGAATGAAGACCAAATTAAGTAAACTGCAGTGAAGTCAAAGTCAGCTGTCACAACAGCACCCTCTGCCTGGGGATTGTAGTAAAATGTTTTCAGTGCATTAGAGCTTTGTAAAACTTGTTTTTATTGCCATCCTATAAATGGAAATTCATTTTCATTATAGCCATTTACGTTGGCCTTATAGTTGAATCAGTTCCTTATTGGATAGAGGTCCAGCTTTGAGCATCATGCTATTAAGAATTAATGACAAGACACTAAAAGATGTCATCACAAAACAGCTGAAAGCATCATCCACCCACATTCACATTCATTAACCTACATTTACCTACTTCAAGCACAACCACATAATTAAGTAACAAGTTTCTTCCAAGTCTGTCCGGGTGTTTGCAGTTGTTTCTGCATGTTTGGTTGATATGATGTATGGAAGGAGGAGAGGGAGGGATGGGAGGGAGGGAACGCTGAGGAATCTGCTCTTACTGAACACTCATCCTCAGTTCTTCTCAAACATGGTGCATGCTGCAACACAGGCTTCTGTTGGTAGTGCTCCTCTCTGCAGGGCCCCTCATGGGGTCCATTGCCTGGGTCCACCTAGATTCAATCTAGAGCAAAGGGAGATCTGGAGCTTTAAGGCTACTTTGTATTTTCTTGTCTTTTGAATGCATCATCTTCAGAAGCCATGTTCTTGCTTACGCCTCTGAAAGAGCTGCGGGCTAAAAGAAAAGGTACATAGTTGTGTGTGTGTCTGCTTTTCAGTTACTTTAGGAAGATTTATCTTATTCGTGGGTTATCTGTATACAGAAGATGCCTAATACTCATAATTTTCCAAGCCAGATATTTGGTACTGTGTTCTTGTTTTGCTCCTGTTTTGATGAAGCGTGCTTGTTGAGTGTTTTGCCTCAGTTCTTTTTCCGCAGCTCTAAATGGGTCAGTTGGAACAAACGTCTAACCTTGACTTGAACTGACATCCTGTATGGACTGCTAAACCCAATCCTGGCTTGTCTGCGAAATATATGGATGTTTGATGTGGTTGATCAAGTCTTCTTTAAATGGAACATTTAAATACTATATGTCCATCACAAGGCAAAGGGGCCTTGTGATGGACATATTCCCATTTTGTTCCGTTTGCGATGAAACGCTAATCAAGCTAGTAGCAAGAATACATGCTTAGTGCCTTATCTGTCTGTGGATGTCTGTAGACTTACATGGCCATGGGCTGGATCTTAGCCATTCAACCAAAAGCAAATGATGATGATGATGAGTAAACCAATGTGGTTTTTTTCCCTCTTTTTCCTCCTTCTTAATACATCACATTATCTCTCTGTGATTCAGCACAGCATAAAGCTCTGTGAACTTAGTGTCTAGTTTCCTCTTTGTGTGTCATGCCTTTGTTTTATCTTTTCTGTGTGTACAATCCTAGTGTGTGCTTGTTTAAGATCTAAACACTTGCCATTTCTTTTCCTTCTTCCCTCCATCAGGCCTTCAACTTGGGAAGCCTGTAGACTGGAGTTCTTCAGGTCCAGAATCAAACTCTAATGGTCATGGTTCATCTTCAACACTGCCACGAATGACCTCTCACTCCAACTCTCACACAGAACAAGGTCAGATGTCCTAATGCAGACAAATTGATCACAGAAATTTAATTGGAATCCATTCTTGATTTTTCTGAAAATAATGTTTATGACAGGATAACTTCTTCTGAAAGAGCCTCAGTTATGTCCCATTAGTGGATGAAATCATGTTGGAATCTATGAACCCTTAATTCTAACTCTACATGTGTTCTGTGGTTAGATGAGTCTGAACTGAAGAGAGACAGGAAGGTGCGTCCATTCTCGATGTTTGAACCCACAGAAGCTCCTGCTACCTCCCTCCGCAAAAACCAGAGCAGTGATGATCTAGTCAGGGATGCCCAGGTGAGTAGAGGACCAGCTTTTTTCATAATAAAGGGGAAATCGCAAGTCAAATTAGTTAACCAGCTGAAATGCACATTGCATCTAATATGCTTTTTTTCCTACTCTATTAACCATGTTAGTCTGCTCCGAAGGCTCCAGTCAAGGTGCCACCCCCTGTCCCCACTAAACCAAAAGCCTCAGGCGTTGTTCCTTATGGAAAGTCAGGCCTCAACACAGGCACTTTCCCTAAAGCCAAGCCTCACAACCAGCACCCACAGGCTTCCCAGGGCCGCAGCCCTCTCCCACCCTCTCAGAGCCAGACACTCCCCTTACCATCCAAGCAGGACACTCCACCTGCAGCTACGGTACGACCCTTCACCCCAGAGCTTCCATCCTCCAAAGACAGCAGCCTGAGTAAACCACAAACACTGGCAGCCAGCTCCATCTACTCCATGTACACAAAGCAGCCTGGCTCAGGAAAGCCCTTCCAGCCTGGTATCCAGGGAACTCTCAACAGGGTTCAAAGTCGCACCAATGGATTTGTCAGTGGTAAGAAACTTCATTGTCGTTCAACAGAGATTAATCATTCCCATTTATGCTCCTATAAAGCAGAAGTCTGTTTGTTCAGAAATATTCTTTGTCTTTTTGCTTCGTCTGTAATCAAACTGTGGCTTAAATGATGACAAGTAGCAATATGAGGATGCACTTTTTACTGTTTTTTTTCTTTTGTCTGTAGTGTATGGTAAACCAGTGATCCCTAGTGGAATGCCCCAGCATCCAGAGAACCCATACCTAGAGCGTCGCTCCCCTGCCTTGGACAGTGAAGTGGACCACAGTGGAGCCAGCAGTGCAGGTCCCAGCTTGTCTGAGGGCCCCCAGCCAGAAACGGAGCGCATCCCCCGGCCCCTCAGCCCTACCAAGCTTCTTCCCTTCATTTCTAATCCCTACAGGCATCAGAGTGATGGTGACCTGGAAGCTCTGAGAAAGAAGCTCTACAACGCTCCAAGGCCCCTAAAGAAACGCAGTTCTATCACTGAACCAGAGGGTCCATCAGGCCCCAATATTCAGAAACTCCTGTATCAGAAGACCACACTGGCAGCTATGGAGACCACTGTGAACACACCAAGCACTCCCTCCTATGCTGGAGAAGCAGAGAAGGCAGCTGATGGATCTGTCGGGCCGCATGGTCCAAGCCCTCTAAGTGGTGCTGAAAACACCCCATCGGATACAGAACAGACTATGGAGGGAGGACAGCTCCCATCTCACACCACAGAAACCAGCATCCCAATTTCAACCACGACTGAGCAGACCAAACCACCTTTAGCCATCCCAGAGAGCGATGACATTATCCCCCCTCCTCCACCATCCCACCCAGCCCCGAAGCCAGAGGATGCTCTTTTCCCTCCACCAGCCCCCGTTATCTTGGATGACACAATGCCCAACTTGCCCCCTCCACCCCCAGAAGGCTTCCTGGAAGAGTTCCCTCCATACCCACCACCCCCATACCCCAGTGGAGCGGAACAGGACAGCTTGGGAGAAGACACCTTCAACATGAAGGCACCTGAAGTCACTGGACAGGTCACACTTCCACCGGTATGATGCACCACTTGAAACGCTTCATTACCATCATGTTACTCTGAGCTGTTTGTTTTTGAAGACCATCACACAGGTGGCGCAGGTTGCTTCAGTCAACTTTGTTTAGACTGTCTTCTGTTTGCCTTTGTGTGTTTTTAAATCCCCTCACATGTTTGTTAATGTCACATGGGTCGCAAGTTACAGTTTGTGCACGTTCTACTTTTTATCGACCTGCTGGTCGGCAGCAGTAGCCTGCTCTGATGTTATGTAATTAACTAATCCATTGAAAATACTTCAATTGTTTCTGGAGAAAGTAGGTCCTATTCCCACACTAATAGGATAAATTCTGTGCTGAAAATAAGCATAAGTTGACATTTTCTAGTTGCTTAGCTTTCAGTGAAACTTTTTAAGCAGGTTTGTTGGTTTTAAAAGAATAAACCAATGAGAAATGGTGTTGTGACCCATTTTTGCCCCTCACCTCCCCTTCTGTTTTTTTCATCTCCATGTAAGACCCATATAAACACTAAGGAACTTATTTTTTCCACGCAGAGGACTGCATTTGTTTCTAATCAGGTTGCATAACCATGGTTTAGAGCAATGAATTAGGTTTTTCTTAACTGGTGCTCATAAACTGGATTAGTGAAGCACTTAGAGTTGGAAAAACAAGTTACTTCTCTGCTCCAAGCTCAGACTGAGCACATTTGAAAGAGGGACAGCTCAACGGGACAAACTTCTTGGTGACATCCCAGGAGTCTTAAAGTGGAGATTTAATTTTCTTATTTGTGATGTTCTGATGGCCGTTTAGGATAATCTGAGTTACTGAAGATATTAATTGTCTTTAGGGAAAAAGAACCAATTTGCGCAAACCTGGCTCGGAACGCATTGATCACAGCATGAGGGTGAAGTTCAACCCGCTGGCTCTGCTGCTGGATTCTTCCCTAGAGGGAGAGTTTGACCTCGTCCAGAGAATCATATATGAAGTAAGACTTTTTTTCTCACAAAAAAGGCATTTCATTAAATTTTTTTTCTCGTGTATTTGTGTTTTGCTTTTTCTGTTAGGCTAGTAATCTCCTAAAGAGTTACAGAGAGAAAAAAACATGTAAAAGTCGCTTGCATCTCTTGTTAAATATAAAGCTTACCCAGCCTGTCACTTTTCACACTTTGCATGTGATTTTATTTTATTTTTTAAACCACAGGTGGAGGATCCTAGTCAGCCTAATGATGAAGGCATCACTGCTCTACACAATGCTGTTTGTGCTGGACATACAGAAATTGTCAAGTTTTTGGTTCAGTTTGGTGTCAACGTTAATGCAGCCGATAGTGACGGATGGTAAGTTTAACTCGACTTCTGTTCGTTTATTGATGTTGAAAATGTCACAAGTTTTTGTTTAATATATTACATCTCAAAGCGAACTGAAAAGCTGTGAGCTAAATTGTAGTAGATTTTTCTTGTCAAAACCCAGTTGTCACGTCAAGGATTTAAGTCTTTCTCAGCACAATTACATGCTCAGTCTTCCTCATATTCTTCTGCTCTTTTTCCTTTTCATTGTAGGACACCCCTTCACTGTGCTGCATCTTGCAACAATGTCCAAGTTTGCAAGTTCTTGGTGGAGTCTGGTGCAGCAGTCTTCGCTATGACTTACAGCGACATGCAAACAGCAGCTGATAAATGTGAAGAAATGGAAGAGGGCTATACGCAGTGCTCTCAGTTCCTTTATGGTCAGTGAAGGCTGCTGTCTGATGTTAACTCTGTTGTTTTCTGTGATATTGACCAAAGTTAATTTGATGGTTGTTCTGTCGGATCTTTCATCCATCCATCCTTAGGTGTGCAAGAGAAGATGGGCATTATGAACAGGGGGGTGGTGTATGGTCTGTGGGACTACACTAGTGAAAACCCAGATGAACTCTCCTTCCATGAAGGAGACTGCATGACCATCATTCGCAGAGAAGACGAGGATGAGATCGACTGGTGGTGGGCACGCCTGGGTGACGCAGAGGGTTACATTCCTCGCAACCTCTTAGGGGTGAGTTGTAATTGTGTGATTATTCGATGTTCAAAATTTTTTGCACAAGTTTACATTGTTGACACGTGTCCCTCTCTCTTACAGCTTTATCCCAGAATAAAACCAAGACAGAGAACCCTGGCTTGAAACAGAGCTCAGCTGATAGGGATCTATGTAAAACACACACACACACACACACACGGAGGCTTTAACAGACAGGAGAAGAAAAGAACTATTCTGAAAATGAGAGACGAGAACAGACCAAACAATATGAAGGATAAACAATTTCTGGCACTTTGTTGTATCTATGATAGATAGATGGACACCCCTTCCACACACACTCACTTTTCTAGGACACACTTTGTACTTGTGACACTAAACTATGTTTTCTCTTATTCTGCCTTTTTGTTTTGTAGCTAGTATCCAAAACTATACCTATGAATAACTCAAATAATGGGACGTGAATGGAACAAACAGTATTTTTTTTTATCCCTAGACAGTCATTTTCTACGCTCATAAATAGTCTTTTAAAGATGTTTTTCTGGTTATTTTCTAACTCGCTCTGCGTTTGATATTGCAGAAGTTCAATGAGCAGATGACAGTAAAGCTTTTGAAATGCTCTTCTACCATGACAATCCAGGCGGTTTATTTCTCATCATCTGTGCCATGTTTTCTGCACTGGTGGTATACACTTTCTAACCACCACTGTTCTGGGAAAACACACTGAAAAGGAAATGACTGGCAGAAGATTCAGAGAAAAGATGTTGACTGTTCACTTGCGATGACTCTGTGGCCAATGATACCCAGAAAGTCAGTCAGCTTTCATGCATTGGCTTGTGGTTGAGATGCCATAGATGCTGTTTTTGTCACTGAAAATGAGTGAAGTGTAGCAGTAAGAATAATATTATGAAAACAAAATTTCAAAACTTTAGAGATCCTTTGGCTGAAGAAGTGATTTCATGCAGTATGTTCTTTTTTTTGTTTTTCTTTCAGTCATTCCATTAAGATTACAGTAATGTGAGAGTAAACCTAAAACCTGAAGCCTTGATTTTCTTTTCTTTTTGTTTTTATTTTTGTAATCGCTCAGAAATTACATAATGAAATCTTTATAAATCATGTCCAAAAGATAGAAAAATATATGAATAGATAATAGGAAACTTAAAATTTAGCAACCCAGCTTACCACATAACTGTTTATGCAAAATGTATTTATTTTTGTTACTTTTTCTGTAGCATTTTTGTGAAAACTATAACCACAAGTGTCCTGTAGTATTTTAAACATTTACAATAAAATTGTTTGTTCTAGATTTATGTCGTCTTCATGTTATTTAGCACAGATGCGGGGTTGAAGTCAGTAGTGTAATTTGCATATATCTACTTAATATTAAACCGGATTAAAGGTTTATACTGTAGAAATGCTGCCCTCTGCTGAATCGAAAGGGAAGGTGAGTTTTAGCCTCAAACACAAATAATATGGAAGCGTGGAGCTGGCACCCTAAAAAAAAAAAACAACAAAAAAAACCAGAAGCAGTACTTCTGTTCATTGTTCTACTCTGATTTATCGTTGTACACACAGGAATGTGGGACAGCTATGAGCAACACACGACACCTTACTGCACGAGATGGAGCCTGCATTGTGTCCGGGTGTGTTGCTTTAAGTACCTGTGGTTATGCCTATAGGCTTTCTGGTTCCTCAAAACTAAAATTAAAATGATAAAGGCTATATGCACTACTGGGATTGGGAGAATAACAGGAAGACATAGTCCTAACTGGTTTATTGGTGTCCTTCATGCTTCACCATCACAATGAAGCACAACTTGAGCCCATAAATTAGACACATCTCTGATCCACTGTAAGCAGTTTCCTCATTCAAAGACAAATTTTGATAATCCACATTTTCATTACGTCACGTGATATGTATCATGTTTTTACCATAAAATTTCCCATAACAAGATAAGGGCTCAGTCTTTTAGGGTGACAGCTCTATACTTTTGTAAAATACCTGAGTGAACAACCTACAAGATATTTAAATTTTAAATCCAAATTGTTTACCTGTTTCAGGCAGACTGCATCTTTCTACTAATTAACTAACAAACTGTTGTACTATCTATCTAAACCCAGCCTCTGGGAATTACAAGTCTGTTGCAATGATTACCATAGTAGCGAGTATAATAGTACTAGTTGTTTCAGCAAGACAATTCATGTATCAATACCTGCCAAGTGTGACTCTACTACTGAATGCTGTAACACTAAAAGCAGTCGGAGGGAGGCAGCTGAATCCTGGACAACCAGTGAGGACACTGGAATAACTTTTGCATCTTCTCATGCAACTGATATATCTACTGGAAATGAACCAACCCTACACTGCTTCTTGAAGCGCAGCTGTTACCATGGTAACCAGCAACAGCAACACTCCTCTGTGAGCTTCAGCGAGCATTCCCAGCAGCGTCCTCTGTGGGTGAGCCTTGTGGGGTTAATGAAGCTGGATGTTTGAGCCACAATACCAAAGATGCCTCAGTCTCCCACTGAAACCGGTATAAGGAGCTGAGATAAAAGACTCGATTCAACATTCACGCTTCCCACCGAACATGACTATGTGCATTTAAAATTGATACATACATTTATAATGGATTACAAGTTCTATATGTATAAGAGGAGCAGTCATATGTGTTATCACAGTTGTTGCTGTGTCCTCTCATACCAAGAGCTTTTGTTGATCTCTGCAGGAGACCACCACAAGCCCACTGTGGTACATGAGCACTGAGAAGACCTGCAGGGTGACTATGCACACATATAAAAGCCTGACTTGTTTACTGCTGCTTGGTGCATTATAATAACTAAAATTTCATATAATACAGCCCTCTGGGTATTTCAATTCACTGGGTTTGTGCTTTCTTTTTTTTTTTTGGCAGGGTAGTAACAGGACTAAGTGATGAAACCAGTCATCCTCACAGACACTTTCATAAAGGAAGTTTTCCAATGGCTGCACACATAACATGCATGCATATGCTCATTATGTTTTTTTTTTTCTATGTTCATATAAGTTGGATTCAGTTGAATTACTTATAATTTCATACAATTTATTACAGCAGTCAAATTATGATAAAGCACAAATCAAATAGAAACTGTTCAGGGGTTTATGTTTCAATGGTTTAGCTGAATATGCATAATGGGTTGTTATTTAAAGCAACATCATGAATATTTTCCTTTTTAAGACAGCAAACACAAAATAATAGATAACATAATTTGCTCCCATAGACAGATTATTCTTTAAAAGCAGGCTACATAAGGAAGTTATATTTTTTTAAAAAAGAAAAAAAAAGAAGGCTGTAAAAAACATAACTAAACATAACTAAATACACATGCTAATCCTGCTCCATACACTGTATGTTAGATGTTAAATCACAGAGTGATTTTCTGTGAGGGAAGGAAGAAAGAAAAAAAGTAGCTTTTAATTAAACTTCAGATGATTTGTGACTTCCTCTGAACAAACCAAAAATGGAGTCCCCGCAATTACAACTCCTGTAGAAGGCAAGTGAATGTGTGTACATAAAATATATGCTCCTGACACCTCTCTGATGACTCAGTAGCAATTTTATTCCTTTCGTAAACATGATTAATTTAATTCTTGGATGTCAGTCCAAAAGATCTGTTCAATTAATAATGAGATTTGGAAAATTAGTATTGAGATTCAAATTAAATGGTCAATGCAACACCAAACCCAATAAATAAATAACATATTTATTTAGTTATCAGGCTTTTAACCTAAAATCTATTGAAAAACTTTCATACAGTGTAATGGAACTGATTAAGGAAAAGCTTTAAAAAAAAAAAAAAAAATTCCCCAACATAAGCTGGCAAAAAAAAGTAATGACATCAACATTAGATAGCAGTTTCTTTTAAGCAAGATTTTTAATAAAATATTATTTAAAAAGCACATTTACTAAATGACTTTTGGGCAATTCCAGCGTTATGGGTGTTACGTTCAGACATAAAATTAGAAAATAAACTAAACCTTGACAAGCCATTGATTTGAATTAGAAAATTGAATATATATCCATATTTTAGTTACACTTATTGGGATAAAGATCTGCAATTTGAAATGTTTTGACCCTTTGGTTTTTGAGAGACATGAAAGATTACCCAGCGTTATGGATGTTACAAAAATAGACAAGCTTTTCAGACTCCCTAAACAAATGATGAAAACTCTGAATTTTTCTTTTGAAGACTGGCCTGTTTCATATAATTTTGTAGGGAAGGATTTGAGGTACCCAATAAACACATTTAAGAAAACCATATTTTTTATGTTAAGGAAAGAATTACAAAAACTGTGCTGTTATGGAAGTTACATTTTTAATTAACAATTTTAATAGACAATTACAATGACAGTTCCTTTTGTAGACGGCAGATGTCGCTGTGACGCCACCCTACATGATATGAGCTACGAAGCCCACCTTTTACTTTTTTTTAAACTTTTTTTTCTACCGCAACTCCCAGCACAAATCAGCCCTCTGGATAATCCCGAGAAAAGTGGATCCAGTGAGCCAGTTAGTGTGTCATCATTATGGTGGGGGGGGGGGGGGGGGAGACTTGAGCTTCAGAGGTTGGTGAAGTGAAGGCGTGGAAAGGGAGGAAATCAGTGCAGGAGCGGCTGCGCGTCATTTGAGTGCTTGTAAGAGTGCACAGGCGTCTAAAGTCCATTTGGATTACCTTGCGCTCAAGGAAAGATATAAATCCTGGTTTTCGTGGGATTTTTTCTCAAATTTAGGTAAGCCACGCTGAATATTACGGGCCACACTGTAATTGTATCGTGTTTTTTATGTTTATGTATCGTTTTACAGACACCTGCTCATAACGCAGTAGGCTATTTAGTGTCTTCTGACTTATGAATTTTTTACAGTAAGCCTCGTGAAAGATATTGAATGATCATGTTTAGTTTTGGAATATTAATCTGTGAGACGTTTACCTGCCAGTTCCGGCAGGTGTAACCTAACCCCCCTTCCCTGTCCGCGTTAATGTGCGTAAAACTGTCCATGGAAAAGAAAAGCATTGCATCTTTGCGTTTAACTGATCCAGCCTCCTCTGTTATGGGGACTTTTCAGTCCCTCATGTCAGCAGAGATGTGAATTAAAACGTATAATTCGCATGTAAAACACATGACAATAAGTCAGCTAACACACTGCTGATGCTGAAGGTGATGGAGATGGATCTTTCTACAGTGGTACCCACCAGCCAGCCAGCCATCTCCTGTGTTACAACGACGATCTAATCAGTAAGCCCACAGAGAAGCCCATGTAAACCCAGTGAACCCAGTTATCCACCTGTCAATAGAGTCTTACTCGACTGGTTTGTATGTTAAATGGAAGGAAACACTTAAGATGTGTTAAGTGTTGTGACAAAGATAGTCACCTGTTTCTTTTGTTTTTTTTGTTTTTTTCAGTTGATACCTAAAAAAAGAAGTTGGTTTTCACCCTCTATCTTATCCAGGTTCTGCTTTGGTCATTATCCTTTATGATGATTTAATCTATGCTTTTAGTTCTGAATCAATAGTGGGAGTCCAAAGGGGTAACCATGATAAACATTTTGAAAACAGGAAGTTCAGAATGGAATCACTTAGCTGCATCAAAGGGAACCCTCACGCTTTTTGTTTAAGAGTTAGCCCTGAGTACACATATTCACAATCAACACACAGTCTGTTTGTATAAAAAGAAGTTTAAAAAAAAAAAAAAGGTTCTGTAGTTTATATGTTTGAACGATTTCTTACCAAACATGACACAACTTTGTTTACAAAAGAACTTGGATTTATGAATAATTAAAAACAAACAGAATTAAACCCATGCCAAATGATTGAAAATCTCTATTTTAAGATAATAAATGTTTGATATGGAAAAAAAAAAAAAAAAGAAGTTAAAAGTTACAGGCAGGACATAACATAACAAAATGATCCAGAGATTCAGCTGGAAAGATCGGCGAACATCCTACAGCATTTGTAATGGTATGGGTGTGTCTGTTAGTTTATGGAACTTCAATGATGGTGAAAACACCATTAATGTTTAACAATATATTTAAGTCATACATAATAAAAACCCACTTTGTTTTCAGGTACGTTGCTTTCTTAAACGTTAGACATCCTGCATGTGTTAAACTGTAAAATCTGCACAAGTCCAGGATCTGCATTGACGTCCATGCATTCCAGACTTGTAACTTGTGCACAGAAAACATTTGGATGCTTCAAACTTTAGGAAAGCTGAAATATTTCCAAGCATTGAAAATGAAAGTGCCTTCAGATATTTTTTTTTCTAAAACATCTAAAGACTCGTCTAAATCTACTAAATCTGTTTTATTTGTAATGGCAGTCAATAATCTCTGTAGATTTGTCTTAAACTGTTGACTTTTGCTGAATTTGGGCTGCCATCCAGCCATATTGGATCAGCTCTCACATGTAACACATATAGCAACAGAAGATCTCAAACGGCATTTCAGCAAGTCACTGACCACACACAGCTTTGTGTCTGCTGTTGTCTTGTCAGAATAACTGCAGTGTTAGAACTGGATTTAAAGAGCTCAGTGTTTCATGCACAAAGTGGCGCCACAAAATGCCAAGTTACAGTCCTGTGAATAAGAACAGTTCGGTTCAAATCCCTCCCTTTTGTCAGTCTGTGAAACAAGTGTTTTAAAGCACTCTGTTGCAGCAGGGCTCAGTGGCTGTAACCTTTTCTACCATTTGTAACTCAGACACATGCATACAACTCAATAACAAGAGTTTTTGAGTCCTTCGGGACAAGTGTTGTCTGTTAATGGGGCTGTCACTGCTGTGCTACAGCCTCCTCCATTCATCCAGGTTCACAGATACTATAATTACTTAATAAAATCTATTTCTGTGAATGAATGTCTTGGGACAGAAAGCTGGCAGTGAGATCAGGAGGAAGACAGGCTGAGTGGTGTGATTTCCTTTGGGTCTGGCTTATTTTATTTCTAGCATATTTTCTTCTGCATTTATTCAAAGTTTTTGAACAAAATTGTGTGCTCAGTAGCTAGTTACCAATTAAAAGCTTCTGGATTTTGGGGGTCTGAGGTGCTCCAAGCAAGTCAAGAATAATTTATTGTAGATGACAGAGAATCAGAAATGTGACAGTAAATGGCGCTGCTGGATGCATCAACAGTATTTTACCTCCTGCTTGTTGCTTTCTCTCCTTTTTTCCCCCCCATTACTGTTACAGTGCTGTTTTGTTGTAAATAGGCCCTTCGTCCATTAATGATTAGGAGACCTCATCAGGACTACTGTGGCTTCCTGATTGCCTGAAAGGATCAAGACCATGACAGCCCCTTTGAGTGAGTGCTTGAGTCAGATAAATGACTTAAGAAAGCGCCCCTCATAAAGTCATTTATCTGTGCACCCTCAGTGCACCTCCTCTGCCACCTTTAAAAAGGAGCTTAAACAAGACTGCGAGGGGAGTTGACACACATTTAAAGTGCACATCCTCCGAGGAAATGCACAGCTGAAATAATTGGGGTCCCCCAGTGTAAATTTGCAACAGTAGTGCAATGTTATGCTTTTTAATTTTTTTTTTAACTCTGTAAAGCCCTTTGGTCAATATATACTGTGTTTAAATGTGCTAAATAAAACTTACTTACTAACTAAATTCCAGATCATGAAAAGCAAGCCTACTTTTGAGACGTGGTACGCAGGTTCTACACACAGATTTTAAAGACAGCAACTGCTGTTGATTTCACTTAAGTGCTGAAGAAAAATCCCCTTTCAGAGACTTAAAGTCCTTCACGATGGAATTTTACTTGACTTTGCTTTCATCTCAGACTTTCTTTTACTCTGAAGACTGTGCCTAACCATCTTCCTTCTGAGTGTAATTTAGGAAAGTCTGACACTGAATCCTCTGGAATAAGCTGCCAGCAATGAATCATTTTAATGCAAGTAACTTGATCAACCAGCCAATTAATCGTTTATTGTTCTAGTTAATCGTTTTCTAAACCACCTGCTTTTTTTGCAAACTAGTCTACAGGCGAAAAGTTTGACAGCTGACATGTTTAGACAGTAAATATTTGCAAAAAAAAAAAAAGACTTGAATTTTGATTTATTACTGATTAAATTATTTAGCTTGATGTTATTTTCTTTTATGCAGCTATGATTGTTTTGGGTAGCTGATCTACCAGAGACAGACATCGAAGGAGATGCATTGTCCATCTCAATATTATCTATCCTTCATTGCTATGGAAGATTTAAAGAATTGCTTTGTAAAGGTAATAATTAAAGCAACTTGGATAAGCACAACCAGCACACTGCTAGTTTCCTATTAAATATGTAGTGAATGTAGAATAATCCTTAAGCGCCCATCAACTTGAAGCACCATATTTGAAAGGTTTTGGTTGAAATGTACTTCTTGTACAATTTTTCAAACCCACCGTTGTCATGGTGTCAGCCTTGAGGGACTACAGAGACTTTCTATGAGGGTGCAGTCTCTGCATGTCGTACTAATGGCTTTACCTTTCAACCTTTTCTTTTTTTTCTCATTGCATCCTTGGGTGTGCGTGAAAAGATTTAATAAGTGCATGTGTGTGTGTGCTCTCGTGCAAAGCTGTTGGAAGCTTGCTTTGCGTGATGGAAAGGGCTAAAGACTGTTTACATTTGGAGGTGCTAAAGCGTTTGGGTGTGTGTACGTGTGTGTGTTTGAAAGAGACGTGGAAAAAGACATAAAACGAAAAAGAGATGTCACTAGTGCTGCAAATAAGATTGGACATGGTTGGGTGATGCTCCTTAGAGTTTCTGTCAATGTAATCTTGTGTGTTTGTGTGTGCACTGATGCATGGCATACAAACACACACACACACCTCCTTCCTTCCAGCCTCTTGTCACCACTCTATTCACTCCTACAGAAGAGGGTCTTACTCTGCAGGGGCAACATTGGCATTCATATCACAGCACACATGCACACACACTTACACACGCACATTGTAGAGATTATCACTCACTATGATTTGGCTCATCTCAGGTACGTCTGCTGCTTGAACTGGTTTCAAACCTTATTGATCCGGATTGCTCCACATGGCAGTTTAATCCTCAGCTGTGTTTGCTTGTAATATCGGCACGTAGCCTTTGTTTGCCAGTGGTTGTTTGGTTAATGATATTTTCAGCTGCAGCTCACCTTCTCCTCACTGAGAATTTGCAACACGTGAAGTCAAATCTGATCTGATCATTTATTGTGCGATTGCACTTTGTATGTCTTTCATGTCTCTGTCGTCATCCTTGTGAGATGCTCCACGTCAGCTGATTTAATGCGTTTGAACTCATCCGCACCAACTTTCTGTCTTTTTCAACTTCTCCCCGCGCTTGCTTTTTTTGAAAGTGTTACAGATGTTTAACACTGTTTGCTCTGTGCGTCTCTTTTTCTGTTTTTCAGGTTTCTTCCCTGCTTTCGCTACGGAACGGTGAAAAAAGCAGCCTTCTGTTCGTCTCAGTGCGTGGGTGTGTGTCCAGGTGTGGAGGCGTATGTGGTGGATGCGATAGCGTGAGTGTCTTTGTGCACACACATATCAGTTGGAGAGCGTCTGAGGCGCTCAGCAGAGATGCAGGGACCTCGATGCTCAGCTCATCTCCTGTTGCTGAGCTGCTTGTGTGCAGCAGCGGCGACTGGCTACTCGTTCAGAACGCCTCTGGACCTGGATGTAACTCCTCGTGTCACAGTGTTGAGCAGCGGTAAGGACAAGCAAAGACACAGATCCAACATCAATTTATGGAGTATCGCGTTCCTGTCATCCATCACTTTACACATTCTCCGAACCGCACTTCATCCTGAGCTGCACAGAGATGCTCACAGACTTGCAATGCCTCAATTTGCTGTAAAAACCAGTAATAAACATCAGACATTGCAGCATAATTCATTTGTTATTTACATCTTCGATGGCCTAAAAATAACAAAAGAGGAAAAGAGCACAAAGAAAAAGTTTGAGTGCAATGCATATTTAGCAGTGAGCAAAGCTCCCTTTGGGAAGGATCACAGCTTGTAAACACTTTTGTTGCAGCTGAGAGACTTTAAGTTCTTGTAGAAGGTTTTTAGCTCTGTGAGTGTATTTTATTATCTCATATGCACTTCTTCTTTAAAGAGTGCCCACAAATTTCCAGCGATGTCAAGGTGGGAGAAATGTGAGGGCCACAGCTAATTATTTATCCTGCATCGCCTTGCACGAGGCATTAAAGTATGTTAAAGATCATTTCCCAAAAACACCCAGTCAGTTAAAATGCTCCCCAGATCACTGACTATAGGCTCAGACCATGGACCACAAATGGTCCCTTTTTCTCTAAAAATATCTGCAATTGTGTTTGTCAGAATTTGTTTAGATTTCAGAGTTAGCAGATTGGTAACAGTTTCAGTTACAAACCTGTGATGCATGTGTGGTGTGGTTATGTCTTGAATGACATTTTTTCTCAATGCCTCTTTGCAAGATTAATTTGTATGCATATTTATCTGCTTAGTTGATCAGTGCATCACCGCTTCAGGCTCTGCTGAATATTCCTGAAAGTCTTTGGCCAAAAAAATATGGGTTTTAATTTTTTTTTTTTTTAAAAATCTTTAAAGTTCTTTTGGTATTTTAGGCCTTAACTTGACCTTCATCTTCCATGTTTACTGCAGTTACATGCTGAGGAAATCTGAAGAGTCTTTGCTATCTTCTCATCATCCTCTCTTTCTTTTGTGGATGTCCGTTGCTTTAATTTCCACACTGCTAGGCAGCTGATTAGAGCCCATGGCTGTTGATTCTTCAGAGTATTTTTAAAGCTTTGAAATCTGCATCACTTGATCTTTAGGCAAATCGTAGCCCTAAGAAGCTAATAAACTTTTGTACAACAAAAATTTGGGGGGATTTATATTTATTTATTTTTAATCTGAATTTGGCTTTAAAGAATGATTCATCTGTAACTATGTCTTTTGGAGATTAACTGATCTCTTAGACAAAAAACTAGGTATGTTGTGGTAGGTGTGCCCAAACATTCACATTTTGCTATATATCCTTTTTTTTTTTGCCTTATCTCAACCATTACACTGTTCTGCCCACTTTCCCCCCCACTCTCCTTTGACTCAGTCTTATTATGTTCACTCATCTAAATAAAACTCTCTCGTCACCTCTATTAACCTTTTTTTTTTCTTGCTATGTTGAGCCGTGATTATTATTTACTCACCTTGTGAATGAGGGAGTGTAGCCTGAGGTTTTGCAAAGACAGAAGCAGATGTGTGAATTGCTTTCACTTGGATCCCTGCAGAGCATCCAGGGAGTCTGACACCACTGTAGGTAGTTGAGAAGCACTGTAACCATGACAACTGTTGTAGTGTGGCGCAAGACAGCAGTTTACAGTGTTTTATTTATTTGTGTATGTGTGGGGAGGTATAAAATCTTGGAGCAGAATTATTGCGACAGAAATGTTCTTACTTTTGTCCAAATTGACTTCTTTTACAACATCTGCTTGTAGAATACTATCCTATCTTGTAGTTACATCTGAACAGGCTCTTAAAGTACATTTTTCTTCTATACCATCTTGATGTTGACCTCCATTGATAACTTTATCTTTGTTTCTGTATGTCATCAGATAGTGTTCTCTTCTGTTTGCAAGAAGATCTCTCCTCTCTCTTTAACTCCATCCATTCACTATTCTCTTTTCTCTTTCTTTTCATCACTCTAACATTCACGACTGTATTTTTCCTGAATATTTTGCACTTTTTGTGACTGTTCTGACCTTTTTTAGTTCTGTTATCTTGCGGTTATCCTCTGTCTTTGTCTCATTTGTTTCCTTTTCCATAATGAGAAGATTTTGATATGCAAACTTATCTCTAATCTCTGTGTTCCTTAGCAACCTTTCCAGTGAACCCTCCAAATCCGAGCAGATAGACAAATTACATATGCAAACATGTGAATGCAACTGTATTTTCCATCCTCACCTTAAAAAGATTAAAGTTTTTAGAGAACATGGGATGTTTAATGGGTTTTTAATTAAAAGCATGCCAGGTTCTAGCTTTTAGGAGATTACAAATGTTGAAGTTGATAAACCAGTGAGGGAGTAAATGCTTAAGAGCTAAAACAAAAAACTTTTCTATGTGCATTATCATAGCATACCCTGATTCCTGTCTGTCAAGTTTTGTCAGACTTTCTCTAACATGAACAGAAGGCACATTTGACTTCCATTTGCACGTCAGAAAACTTTGAACCGTAAACAGCCCGGATGTTCACGTGCACTTTTGTATATCCTGCTGTTACATCACTGTCCAGTGCCTGCTTGTGTTTGTCCCCAGACACACTGTACTCTCCTGATCAGCTCGGGTCCCTCAAAGTATTTGCTCAGTAAATAATATCATCTGGGCTCGTCTCTCTTGCACCTTTTTTTTTGCTCTACAGACCAACTCACATGTGCCTTTTCATTCATGATCTTACAAGCTAAGACTACAATGTTCTTTTGGATGTTGTTTCATAGTGATGCAAGCCCCGATGAAACTCCCTGCTGCGTCACACAGCTATGTTTTTATGAGTTACCTGGCTCCAGCTGTCAGGCCCTTGCACACTCACTAACACACTCACACACTTTAGGTATCATGTGTCCTAATGCTTGGATTACTCTGAGGAAATGTAGGCTTTGTCTCTGCTATAATACATTGCCTTCACCCATAATGAGACACCAGTATTGTGTGGGAGATGTTCTTGTTCTGAAAACCCCACAGAGGTAGAAATATTTCTTCCTGGTGAGAATAAGGCAGAAAGTAGATACCTGAGTGCCAAAGAGCAACCTGAGAAGGAAGCTGACTACTGCTGCTGCTGTGCAAGTGAGCAAAGTGAATTGTGTGTCATGACAGCTGATAGGAATCTTAATGACAGCTCACTTGATAACCATAAAATCTTCAGGGGGAAGTGAACTGGCAGCAAAGGCAGGGAATCTGACACATTTGTTTTTTGGCTACATTACTCAATGGGCAGCATTAAAAGTGGCGTCCTTTTCCATTCATACAGTTCACTTACTGTCAAAATTCATCAGTCACCACAGGTATTTTGATGAGAGGTGAGCAAAGCTGTGCATCAATGTGTTTTTTTTTGGTTTTTTTTTTGTTTGCATATTTTGCTTTGGTTGTTACAGACCTAGCATCTCTGTCTCTGTATATTAACGCTGTTGTAATGTTTACTCAAGCTAAGTGGACTCATGATACATTATATGCTTAGAATATACACGCCAACTTCTCAAGACAGCTAATAGCAACTTTGTAAAATGTACTGTTTGTGTTTAGATATATGTGTGTGTGTTTGTTTACACACTGTAAGGTCTTTATGCTGAGTGTTTGCATGACAGAACATCATCAGTATCTTGCCCTGCCAAACAGATGCATCCCAATATAGCTCAGAGGATATGCATGAGGAAGATGTACACCAGGAAAACACCTCAAACCTTTTATTGCACGCAATGGAGATGAAATGAAAATTTTCATCAGTGCTATTGTATATAAATACAGAATTGTAAAAAGAAGTTTGTGATAGTGGAACTGCCAAATCTCCCTTTGTTTTGAGACTAGGAATATTTCATGGCTTGGAAACTGTAGAGACCATCTGATTTGAAGTTATTAGGGTTGGATGAGCAGGATGAGGATTGACAGGATCGGGAATAAATATATCAGAGGGGCAGAGGAGGTTGGAATGTTTAGGAACAAACTAATAAGGCAAGATTGAGTCTGTGTATATGTAGCCAGAGGAGAGATGCTGACTGCATTTGGAGACGGATGTTAAAGATTGAGCTGCCACTCAAGGAAAGAGGAAAACCAAAGGAGTGGTGAGAGAGGATATGCAGGTGTTTGGCTTGACAGAGAGGAAAATGTAGAAAATAGGAACAGATTGAATAAAGATGTGCAAAAGCAGAAGTGTTGGGAGTCGCATGAACAAACTTAGAATATATGGGATTTGTTAGATAGTGATTAGGAGAACAAGTATTGTATGTATTTTAATAATATTGGATTTCAATGATATTGCACTTTATTGCTTACTGCACTAATATTTGATTAATTATTTACTGGTAATGATTAGCTGCATGTTTATGACAAACTGCCAAACATGGCAACTGCAGGCTGTTGATAGCTTTAACATTAGCATGGGTGTATACAGGACTCCGTTGTTGGAAAATTATTGGAGAGATGTCTGGCAAAAAAATAAAGAAATGGTCCTTTTCTTATCACTTTGTCAGAATTTTTATTTTACTTAAACACGTACTTTTTAAAATATGTTTTTCTCTTTTTCTGACTGAACACAGTGCTGTTAAATTGCAACTGGGTTTAATATATTAACAAGCTAAAAAATATTCTGATTAGAAATGATGTCCCTTAGAATCAGTAAATAGGATCTCACTGCTTTGCGCCAGAATTCAAAATTCATGCAGCAAGAAATCCATCACAGAAGATGAAATTCTGTTTCACCTTTTATTCTCTTCCTGTCAGGTGTGATTGAAAAAGCCTTTGCTCTTAAGCATGTAATGTGCCCTGTGCTGCGCTGTGACTTTCTAAAGTCATTTAAGGAAATAGTTTAAGGTGCAAAACCCATCTGTGTGTGATTGTTTTTAAAAAAAATGTTTTTCTCATTATTATTGTTTTGTACTATTAAATCGCCGCACAAAAAACGAAAACCCAAGAGGTAGAATATATTTAAATGTACCTATAGCCTAAGTTATAACTGGGAATATAATTGTGAACAGAGGATGCCTTCTCTTTTTCCCGGAAGTGTTATTTTTAAACCCTCATTTCTTACCGCAGAGACAGGCAATAACCAATAGCTTCAGTGTGCAGTTATATACCAGGTGCAGTCATACAAAAGAGAATCAGGCTCTTTCAGTCATCTGTTGAATTAATCAGAGGAAGTACAAGAACAATAATGTTTAAATGTTACAGTATATTGGACATATACTGGACTGATTCAGACATGTTGGAACAATATTTGTAAAAAGTTGTGTGAGATGTATTTAGTTTAGTAGCTGTTTTGCATGGTCGATGCAGAGTCAAGGAGCTCCAATGATTCATCTACTTTTTTATTTTTTAAACAAACTCTTCTCCTTTTTCCTTTTCTTCTTATTATCTCTCTACCTCAGGTCTCCGTGGTTGCAGACGTTTTCAGTCTTCTGCGGTCAACTACAGCACCATGCTTCTGGAGGCTGACAGCGAGCGTCTCTACGTTGGGGCCCGTGGAGCTGTATTCGCTCTCAATGCCTCTGACATCTCTGCCGGTTCTGCTCTCACTGTGAGTTTGTTTGTTTCACTATTGCTGCATGTCGTTAGCCTCAGCTGCCATGTATCTTAATAACTCTGTCACACCGTCATTTGCATTTTACAGTGCAGGAACCTTTGAGTTAATATTTCATTTTGGGGTAAAAGTATTTATCCTCATCACATTGTGAATATATATTACTGTAGTCATATTATTTCATTACAGTCATTTACAATAATGTGACAGTAGCATTAATTGCTGTACAAATTGAGGTAGTAATAAGACAAAATACAAGAGGAGAGGACTGTATCATGCCTGTGTAACTTTGATTAGATAAGAATTCATATTAATACTATCCACATGTGCTGAAATATGGAAATATTAGTTTGTAATTCATATTATATAACTTCAATTCATTATTGTCAGTATTTTACCCCTTAAAAAAAGATTGTAAAGTGCAAAGTTATAAATGTTTATAGTTTTTACTTATATTTAAAATGTAAAAATTTACTTACATTTTCATATCATTTTCATGTCATTTATTCTTTTTATGTAGATGGTTGAGCATTTTTTTTCTCCTGATTACATTTCCCAGCACAGGTTATTTTCAGTTATTGTAGATAATTAATTATGCAGTTTAAAATAGCTTATTTTGTGACAATGAGATGACATTTACACACCCTTTCTCTCTTCTACTGTCATCTTTAAAGTTATGATCTTCTGTCAGGTTTGGCATTAATATATCAATTAATGGCAGAGCTAATGAGTAAGAACACAATTAAAATAATAAAAATAATCCACAGTATCAATGGTAACCATTTATACAAGATGCCTCTGTTGGCAGATGAAATCTGACTGGCACAATTTGGTACACACACCACTGTGCTGGACATGACATGGTTAAAAAAATAGATAAATACATAAATAATCTATTTATTCATAAATAAAATATAATTTATATGTATATATAGTTATTGTACATAAAACTTGAGCATACTAATTGTAGTTGTTGCAATCAATTTTGTACAAGGTCCTCACAGCAAGTAGTGTTCATATTATATGTGCATGTGTCATGCTGTCATGAAATTTATAAAACTTGAATAATATTTAGAGGAGAAAAACTGCTCCTTTTTGGATATAGCTCCCCAATTCACGAAAAAGACATTAAATTTTCATCACAGCTGTTGTTTGCTGTGTTTCTGTAGAAAAGAAAAAAATGTTGGGGGATTGTTTGCTGCTCCCAGGTATAAATACAGCTGTTGTTTAACTGTAGAGCTTGTATTTGATAAGATATTTTTACCTTTACCTGAAACAATCATGGCAATACACCCACCAAACTCATGCTAAATTAGGAGCATTAATACATGCTTATAAAGTAATTATGACCTCAACTGGTGCCAGCACCAAGTACATCTTAATATCTCCGCTAACCATTGTTATGACTAAATGCCTTCTGCGTGTTAGTTTTATTTTAATTTTTTCTTTAATTTGCATCACCAACAGAGTTACCGAAGCCTTGCTCACCCACCACCACCATCTGGTATTCCTAGGCTTCATAAATTGAGGGGTTTTTGGTCTATATCACTTACTATATATATGTACCATATGCATTGATTTATTGCTCATAAATTTTAAGTTATATGAATGTATTCATTGCACATAAAATAAAAACTGGACTTATGCATGAATATGATATTTTTTCTAATAGATCTGAAGAGAATAAACCGTAAAGTGCTATCAGTTCTGGTTCTGTTCTTCTGCTCAGACTTTCTAAAACAATGTCTAAAACTTACAGCCCTTTCACGTATTAATGCAATCTGAAATACTTCCTTCACCTGTCACCCTGCTACTTGTGTTGTGTGGTGACAACCTGGCTTTAAGGTGTAATGCTAATTATACGCCAGCAGTGGCATCTGCTATATGTCCAGGTGGGTGTGTTACGTGCGCAAAAACCTTCCACAAAACTATTCCTTTGTCTCTTTTTTCACTCCAGGCTCAGCTGAGGCCTGTTACATAATATTTAAAAGAAAAAGGAAAAGAAAAGAAAAACACCCTGATTTTGATAAACAAATCCAGATGCTGGGATCACAAAATATCCTAGTGGTTGAATTATTAGATCAGTGGTCAACTCTGGTCTTCAACATGTACTATCCTGCATGCTTTAGTGTTTCGCTGCAGCAACACAACTGACTTAAATCAATGGCTCATTAACAAGTTGACAACAAGTTGTTGGAGAACTTTTTTCATTTGAGTCAGGTGGGTTGTAATAAGGAAACACTAGAACCTGCTGGATGGTAGCTGCTGAGGACTGAAGTTGGTGACAACTGTATTAAATAGCATATAGCAGTTTCCAAAAGAATTTGTGCAGATCAGTGATATTAAACTATCCAACACGTCTTCTTTCTTACTGTACTGTATATTATTTGGTCTGTTATAGATCGAGTGGGAGGCCTCCCCGAAGCAGAAGAGTCTGTGCCAGCAGAAGGGAAAAAACAATAAAGTAGGCAGTTAGCTGTCAGTCTTTGTCCTTTAATCTTATTGTGTTGTGGTCTCTTCCATCTATTGATATTTGATTGTTATTTGTTGCTTAATTGTGGTATGTATTTTTTAATTCTCTTTCAGACAGAGTGTTTTAATCACATCCGCTTCCTCCAGAGGTTTAACTCGACTCATCTGTACATGTGTGGGACTCATGCATTCAGCCCCCTGTGTGCATACATAGTATGTTGATGTGTAATACATTAGTTTCTTACTAACAGCAGTCAAAGAGCAACTCACATGTTGCATTTGGTGGATAAAATGTTTTAGTATCATTATCTTTTTTTTTTTTTTTTTTTTTTATAGCTCATAAATATATATTTATATGTGTATTTTCTAGATGAAATTGTCTGGTTTTTTTTTTTTGTTTGTTTTTTTGTTATAGGATGAGAAGAAGTTTGTAATGTCATCAGAGCCTGAGGAAGGCAAAGACAAATGTCCTTACAGCCCAACAACAGGTTATACTGCTCTCATTATAGGTAAGCCGTGTACAACACTTCAGTCATTTTAAGAATTTCTCTACACAAGTGAACGACCCAGTACATAGTTTTACCTTTTAGACCAGCAGATATACACAGCCACCCAGTATGAGTTCTGGAGCTTTCCAGATATACGGCGTAACTCTCCAGCTCCCACTCTGAAGACAGAAGATGCTCCCACACGCTGGCTGAACGGTGAGATAATCTCCTGGAGCGATAAGAACACTTTAGCGTCCATATATTAAAGCACTTACAGCTCACTGTTTTGTTGCATTAGACATAAACGGCGTATGGATGTAAACATTTACAGCAGCACGTACCTCATAAAAAAAAGTGAAAAGATAAACCTTGGTTTCGTCTGTTCTAAGAAAAAAAAAATAAAAGCACAGGATGAGTCAGTCCATCTCTTTTCCACCTTGCAGAGGCAGACTTTGTGGGTTCAACACTCGTGAGGGAGAGTTTGGGCAGCAGCACCGGTGATGATGATAAGATCTACTTCTTCTTCACCGAGAGGAGCGAGGAGCAGAGTCCAACCCACAGCCACAGCAGGGTTGCACGAGTTGCTCGGGTTTGTAAGGTGAGTGCAGATTAAGAGTACTTCAGGAGATGCTTTGTAACTCAGAGTGAAGCTCTTCATCAGGCTTGCTGATGATGGTTGAGGGTACTATAATAGATCAGAAGCTGAACGGCAAACCCATTCAGAAGAAGACACCATTATAATTAGTATAGCTGAGCGTGTTGCTGAGTCGAGAGCGGGTATCAAGTATGAGAAAGAGACTGTTCAGTATCTTCTCCTGCCTAAGTTGTGACTGGTTTACATTCCCTGCTGCCCTAGAAGAAATGATGAGCTCCAAGAGCCAGCCGTACAACGTAAACTTTGCTGAATTTTAAAAAGTATCCCAGCCTTTTTTGTTTTTCATCATGAAGAGGTGTTTACATGAGCTGTATGAAGGGCTGTCACATTCATTAGTGACCTATGACAAACTTTAAAGTGGGGAATTTGACCTTCAGAAGGCCATAACCCTGTTTAGTGGAAAGTTTTTGCTCTCCTGTACTGTCTGTTTTGCTTTCAGGAGGTTTGCATTCTCTGCTGTGTCACCTTTGGCCAAGAGTTTAATCTATCTTTCTTTCTTCATGCCCTTACCTTAAAGGACTGCTTACCCCTCTAACTCTCTTTTTGTTCTTCCTCACCTCTCTTCCCTTAGGGAGACCGAGGAGGTCATTTAACTCTCCAGAAACGGTGGACATCCTTCCTCAAGGCCAGGTTGGTTTGCTCCCTGCCTGAGTATGACTTCCACTTCAACATGCTGCGCAGCGTATTCATCATGCCAGGCCCAACGCCACAGGACATGCTCTTCTACGGTATCTTCGGCCTGGAGTGGTGAGTGGAAATTTATGTCTTGTCAAGTTTTTGGTTTTGATGGGAGCATGGCGGTTACAAATGTAGATGAGCGAGACTGAGATGAAAAGCACTGATCAATACACTGAGGCTGTTGAAGAAGAGAAAAAGGATGAAAGGCAGAAGGCAAAGCCCAATGAACGTCTATGTCCAAACAAACTGACTGGAAGAAGCGGGCTTGGGAAGTTTTCATTAAAGTTTGAACTCTGTTTTCATTAAGAATGCAGATTTATTAGATTTCAGCTGTTTATGTAGCGAAAATATGGGAATATTATGGCAACTATTAATATATTATTTAATACCCCAGCTTGTATTCATTTAGAAATGATCTGATGTGAAACACTGGTGCACCTGTTTTTTTTATACGAGATAATGTTTTATTTAAGAATGGACTACATAATAACTTTATGCTACCTTGACTAGGCTAACTATGGCTGCTGATTAAATTATTTTCCATAACTAAAGCTGCAGTGAGAAAAGTCTGGAAGAGGAGGGGGAAAGCCTGAATTAAAAAATACAGTTATGCTTTTACAGCTTTCCTCTCCCACTTAACAAGCACAAACAGTCCAGTAGAGGGCTGGCAAGGCCCAGTCCAATTTAAGTTGGAGTCGTTGCCATCGTTTTCTCCATCTCTTAAACATTTTGCCAGTATTGACATGTACTACATTTTGCTTACAGTCAGACTATTTTGCAAGGCTTCTGACATGTCTGTTCTTTTTTGGCTTGCATGAGGTCGAAGTATTTGTTAGCAATACTGGAATAACAACATTATTTGCAGGGTTTTCTATCAATAAATCAGTCATTTGATCATTAAAAGGAACTGAAAAATAGACCTGCATTTGTATGAAATGGTTTTGTTAAACGAGAAGTCATGTACCCTCTCATCGCACCCAGGAAAAGGTGAAGTCTAGTTTCTTAGAGAACATTTGACTTCCAATATGTTGAGAACTTTTTGTTGAATTTCATCTAATTAATCCACAAATAACACTGCATGATGAAAAAAAGAAATATGTCATATTTCATTTAAAGAACTGAGGTTAGGAACTGCCAGGGACACACATTTTGTTTCATACATCTGCTTGTCAATAAAACCCACTCACTGTTGCCAGTTCAGTGCTTTTAATATAAAGCAGCAGCAGCAGGGAATGATCTCTGGGCTCAAAGGATCTCACTTCGGCTCTCACATCGTGTAAAAAATTTGAGGAAAAAAAAGGAAAAATTAAACACAGAAGCTGTTCTCAGCAGAAAGACAGATACTTGCTGCATTGCATGGTTTCCATATGAATTCCTTTTTTTTTTTTTTTTTTTTTTTTCGCTATGTACTGGTGCAGCCTTCATTTCCCAGCTCCACCTGTTCTGTCTCTTACATGCCTACTATGTCTGAAGCTCTTTTCTTCTCTGCTCCTTCCTTCTTACTCTTCTCACACATATTTAACTTCGAATCAGCTTCAAGCTGTCACAGTCGGTGTTTGTCCCCTCGTTCCTCTTTTGTTTTTTCCTCTCTCCATCGTTTCGACGAGGTGTGCTACCGCACTACTGTACTTCTACTATTGTCACCATGGCAACCGTGGGTTTACCAGTGTTTTTGCTCATGGTTTGTGCTCTGGTCTTTCTCACGGTTTGACTCTGCCTAAAGGAAAAACGTGAAGGTATCTGCAGTGTGTCGGTTCTCTCTGTCTGAAGTCCAAGCGTCCTTTCAAGGACCCTACATGGAGAACCAGGATCCTGGCTCTACATGGAAGGAATACACGGGAAAAGTCCCTGACCCACGGCCTGGAACAGTAAGCACACGTGCATAGACACTAGGGATGTTTTGTGAACAAACTCATCGTCAGCCAAAGACACTGAATTAAAACAAAATAAAAATTCCCCGACTGAAACTGATCCAAAGTAAAGATGAATAACAACAGATAATTCCAGAAAAGCTGAGAGAAAACAAAAGAGAAGAGTAGTATCTTCAAGGATAAAGCTCAAAATACCCCAAAAAGCGATCTGTAATCAACCAAAGATCACAGCTTTACTTCCAGCCAGGGCATCTTTAGCTCAACATATCCACTGCAGAGCCATTTCAACACTTTTTCGAGCGCTGTTTCACTTTGCTATTGAATGCAAGAGAAAAAGAGTTTTAACTTGAGCGTGAAAGCTTCTTAAAGGAATGGG